>NC_052533.1:24726088-25038294 GCF_016699485.2 Gallus gallus
AATGTCTATCAGATAAAATAACAGATACCTCTTATGAGCGATGTGCAAATCTGTAGTCAGCTCCAAACAAAAATTTAGCACTTGTCACTCATTTTCAAAATTACTGCTTCCAGTTTTAGTATCAAAGGGCTTCTGTGACCCAGAGCCTAATATTTCCGCCTGCTCTAAGCTGTCTACCCTACCTTTGCATGTAGACTTTGTCTTTCTCGAGTTCTTAGACCTTTATAACTACAAGTAACCACTGCTGCAATTATTCTTAAGAGTCACTTGTTATTTGTCCATACTCTAACAAACATTTATTGTATTCTGGTAGCTACCAAAATTGTTTGTCCTCTGTACTTCAGTGAGCCTTTAGGCCTATTTATTCAGCTTTTTTTTTCCCATGCAAAAATTGAGAAAACAAACCTGAAAATCCTGGTCTAAAAGATATACTGTGATAATCAAGGATATGTCTTAGATAAGGCTGTATATTATTATAGACCTTTGTTACAGCATTGAAGCAGTTTCTTCATCTAGTCAAAATCTTTGCTGATTCTTGGTCTAACCTTCAAAAAGGAAAAGATGTATCTGTTGCCTTTCCTCCTCAGTCTGGACTGTCCATCCCTTTTAACCTTTTTCTTTCTCTTCTAGCATCTTGTTAAGAAGCTAATTTTAAGTAACACTTTTGACTGAAAACCAGAACAATTTCTTTTTTATGACTTCATCTTTTAGCAGTTATGTATATTAGCACTTTTATTTTGAATTCATGTGTGTTAATTGTTGTAAAAATAGTAGAAAGATCCTGTAGGTTTTTTGACAAACTACTGCTAGTTGTCTGAGTAGCATGCATGGTAATCCTAAGAGGTCATCTTGGCTATTTTACCCTTCACTCTTTCTTGACCAGCCATTTTATGGTTGCCATAATCTACTGTTTGAGTTCTCCAACAGGCTAGGCTTGTTTTTTTAGTGAGATCAGCAGACATTACTACCACAGAGATAGATCCATCATATATTCACTGGGACCATAGCAAAATATGCATTTAAAAATGGCAAGCTGAGCTTATTTAAAGTGGCAGCCCAGTGTAACTTTTCTTGCAGTCACGCTGAATGCAGCACTTGTATTTGTCTGTTGTTTCCAAGGCAATTATTAGCATACGTTTAAAAAGCAATCAGATCTGGTCTGTTAGGTCAAGATAATATGAACATAAATGCACGTTCTTACAAATAAGCTTCCCTAAAATATAAAGTAGAAAAACAAATGTAGTGTGAAATGTTATGTAAAACACAGGCATGGCATAATTAGCAAAGGACAGTAGAAATGCTGTTTGTTAGGACTTGGATAGTAACAGTCAATTAATTTCTCACAACGGGAAACAGCAAAGTGTTTAACAAAGAAACATCATCTGTCTCTGCAGCATAAAGGCTATACAAAGAATCACAAAACTGAGACAGGTAATAGATCAGAAGTCATGAAGTTAAACTAAGAAAAGGGGTCGGGGGGAGGAGACTGCTCATATTTTTTTCAAGGAAATCTGTCTATATGTTCTACTAATTGATTAAAACAACAACAAAACAGATGAGTGGTGCTGTTTTGTATAGAACGGGTACATATTTAGCTGTATGTGTGTTGTAGTAAATAGCATGGACAGCGTAATTGTAGGCTTGATGATCTAGGTACAGCTATCCTTATTCAAACTAACTACAAAAATTTCAAACTATCTGTTCACAGTTGGCAAGTAAGGATATGATTAATGTTTCTTCCCTTCCTTTTCCTCTGTGCCAGAATAATGGCTATGTTCTAAGTTGGATAAACAGGGAAGCAAAGAAGCATTGTTGTGTTACATTCAGAGAGAAAGCAGTTATAAACAAATCAAGAGCTCTTGTAACAAAGTCAAATCTTGCTATAAAACATTTTGTGTTTCTGCTTCATTACCTTGAATTGCCCCCCAGATAGTTTTGGTAACCATATAAACTCACTAGGCTCTAATTTAGGTACCTTCATTGAATTCTTTATGTTGCATCATATAGTTATCTGTGTCAAGCTTGTTTGCAGCATATGGGTAGTAGAACTTTCCTTATAGTAGGCTTGATCTTTCATCACTAAAGCTAACTGTTTTTCGTAGGACCAGTATCAAACCCCATGAGAGGATACAAAAGTATTTTAAGGGTAACACAATTAAGGGAAGCAGTAACATTATGTGGAAGAGCTCTATTATCTGGAATTTCTGGCTTCTCTGCAGCTTTTCCAAGCATCACATGTCAAGGCTTTTGGGAAAGGTACACGTTTCCATTTAGTCCCCAAATCACATGGCAATTTTTTTGTACCGGAGTTGCTTTCAGGAAGGCTAATGCCAAATAGATGTTCAGTAGAGTTTTGATAGAGTTGCTAAGTTTTCTAATGATACCAGGGAGTTTGATGCTGCTGCTCTTTATTCTGTTTAATTGGTGATTTTAAATTTTATATTACAAAGCGTACATTACTTGGTACTCTTCTAGTTATTTGAGGAGGAAAAAAAGAAAAAATAAATCCTTCCTCTTTCCTCAGACACCATAAAAGATTAAAAGGAAGGAAATAATGGGCCTGATTTAAAATAGAGAGATGCAAACTTAATTCTGATGTAAATCAACTCCAGAAACTGTGGATAGAGAGGAAACGGAGTGGGGGGAAAACAACTCGATCTGCATCGTCTCTTTTACCCAGAAGGGAATGTTGCCCACAAGCACACGAACTTGTTGGAAGTTAGGCAAAAAAGGAGTCAAATAAATATGTCTGAGTGCAGAGGTTTGGTATGTATTTTGTATCTGTTTCTGAGCCAATGCAGCTACACGTAGGTAGTCTTTTGTCAGGGCAGTCTGGCCCAATGAGCATAGCACAACACACTGCCGTCAGGTAAGAGCATGCCAACCTCGTCCAGAAGTTAATCTTTAACTTCACTGTTTCATCTCTGGTTTGCATACTTATAACTAGTTTTGGTTTTGTTTTCCTTCTGCAATGTTTTAAGACCTTTGTCCACCGTGGAGGTAATTGAAGTGAAATTCTGGGGATCAGTGGCAGCATCCTGGGAACTGCGAATGTCCTAAAATAGTTGTTTGAAAATGTACTGATATCCTGAGGAATTACAGAGTCAAAAGCAAATGAAATTTAGGTTATGCACAACATAGCATTTTGAACTAAATCTCAGGCTGCAACTTAAAGTAGACATTTTGATTCCATTGGACAAGCATAAGGTGGTTTTTTTTTTGTTAAATCACCCTAGTTCATTTTCAGCAGAGCTTTAATAGTTTTTTTCTCTGTGGGGGTACTGCTCTGCCATTGTAACTTCAAAATGCCAGCAGCTTCTGCTGTAAAGACTTTTTTGAAAGAAGTATCCTAATTCTGGATTAATTGCATTTCAAAGCAGGGATGAAGAATTTGAAAACAGTACCTGCCCCTGGAGAAACCCATCACAAATGTGTAATATAAAATGGCACCAAAGAAATGGAGCTTTTTGACTTATACATTTGCATAATAAAACTTTGTGCAATGAAGTGTCCTACGACTAATGTGTGATAGGTGATGAGATATTTGAGCTTAATGCATTGCTGGTTTTTTGATTAATTTTTGAAATTATCAGTGGTACCGTCTGCAATAATTGTCTTTTTGTACCCACACTCTCCTCAGTTCCAAGGCACAGCCCAGCTCTAGCTTCAAGCACTGTTCTTACACATTCTTCTGTTTAAAAGAAGCATAGAGGTTAGATCAGTGACCAGTGAAGGCCGAGCTCATGGATCTTCTTCACCCAAGCGACCTCTGCTTCAGGTGCAGATAGGGCTAATGAGTTAGAGTGGTTGCAGGCCTGTTCTTCCTGCGCCTAGCACCAGTCTAGTGGCTTGTCTGCTTTTTTGGTGATTTGATTCATTTCACTAAGCTGGTGCAAAACAAGTCACCCCCTCCCACGCCACACACACACGTGTTGGTGTTTCCTGCCTGCTGAACAAACCGAGCTCTCAGCAGAGCGTCGGGTAAAGCAGCAGCACTGCAGCCAGCTCTTAGGCCTTCAGCTGGCCAAGCCCTGGGGATGGCTGCATGGTGCCTCATTTGTAGGGAACAAAGTCAGGTTACTTCAGGTAAATGCCTTGTAAAGTCAGCTTGAGATACCATTCAGAGGGCACATGTTTGGAGCTGCAGTAAAAATGCAGAGATACTGTGCTGTTGATGAACAAAGTGGAAAGCAGTAACGAGAGCGTAGAAAGGAAGTGGCATAATGGGGAGATAAAAATGCACAGAAGGGCTTCATTAACTGCAGAGTCAAACAGAAGGTGTTGAACCAAGGGATGACTTTTTTGTTTGGCTACCAAAAGCCCTAGCAGATGAATACCACCATGGAGAGCAGCTGATCTAAGCTGAGGGGAGTGTCTGGTAGCCCAGAGGAGCACGGTCCTCCCAAATGGTGATTCCCATTTGCCTTGACTTGTTAATGGACCCAGGCAGCATTATGGCACATTTTTCTGCTGTACCACAAACTACATTAATGTTTAAACATTTAACCCTTTCGTAGCCAGTAACTTCATGTGTTCATTGATTTCTTAGGCTGAAGAGAGTTAAAGCATATATTATCATTAAATAAATACTTTATTAGCTAAATAGAAGCTTGCAGACTGTGATATGCTGGTTCTGTGCTCTAGTTACTTTATTCCCAATCTCAAACGTGTTCAAGTGGTAAAATCAGCCCTTGCCAATTTGTTGAAATGATACACATTTAGCAAGAAATAAGCCCAAATTTTGCTGAAGCCTCTTGGCCTCCAATCTAAGGCTGAGAAAGGAGGTCACTTTGTGAACTGGGGGTGTTCTTCTGAGATGTGACAGTGGGAGCCCATCCACACAGTGGCTCTAATAGCATGGGCTGAGACTGTGTGCTTTTGCTTTCTTCAGCTGCTCTGTATGTCACTGACTTCAGCCTCTCAGTCTCTTCTTCCAGCTCTACAGCTTTGCCACACACACTGCCTACTTCCAGGCTGACTTACTTTTTCAGGATAAACTTGTGTCAATAAATGCTATGTGAAGAAATAAAAATTCTGTCACCTCTGATAATCAGTAAGAAAAGAATGCAAGCTATAAAGTACATCCTCCACAACCATTGCTCCAGGTTGCTCCCCCATGTCTTGAATGTTGTAGAAGAAATGTAAGGGAATGAGGTAATAATAAGGGTAAACTCTGTGGGATATGTTCCATCACAATAAAAAGACATTAGTGTTGCTTTGTCATGTATATCCACCCATATTTAATGTTTGTATTGTAGTACTGAAGCTAAACCACTGTCTCTTGAAATTGTCTTTCAGTTGTCCATACTGGAAAGGACTTTTATCGGGGGTTTGTAATGGAAAAAATGTGTTGTAGATTTTGAATCCAGTGTTGTTATACTCTTCCAAACATCAGTATTAGCCCTGCCTTTTCCAAATTAAAGGAAGTGCAGATGATTGAGAACAAAGGGTTCGTGTGATTTGAATGGTTTTAATCCAGGTTTATTTCAGTCAGAATTCAACCTTAGAACATACAAAATGGGAACAAAACGCCTGGTATTTCGCTGCTTTTCATAGTAATGGACAATGTATGTGTCTTGTTCAAAACACTTATCAAGATTTACTTCCTAACAGAGCTAATGATAGTGTCCAATTGATTCCATTACTCCCAGGGTATTTTAATGGAGCAAGAATGGAATCCAAACACTCTCCCACTTGCCCCTTGGGATACTGTTAGGTCTACTTATTTCTGATTTTGATATTATTTTTCAGCTAGGCTTTGCAGATTGTACTTTCCACTTGGTCACAAAATCCCTGTCAATCTTAAATAGCTGAGATTTCAGAAAAGGTGTTTTCTAACCTTGTAATACCCAGTACAAATTTTTGCACTTGCTAAATAACAAACACAATGACTGCTGTGGATGTGTAGCACATTTTTGTGTTCATAAAAGCATATTGATCACGTTTAGTTTTTATTTTTCTAAATGTTTGGCCAGTATTAGTTTCCTTTTGAAGTAGTTGTTTACGAAGAATGTGTTTGTAAATGTACATCTCCAGATTTGTTTGAGGCTGACTCATTTTTGACCTCAGTTTACATACTCTGGACTAGCTTTCTCTTGAGCCCTCGAGGAATGTCACCTGATTTATCTTACTAACATTGCTGTAGTAGCAGGTCATCCATCTGAGTGAATTGGAGAGTATTTCCAAAAGTAAAAACTACAATAGTAGTTTTGTAATACTCTGTTATGGTTAAAAAAAGTTTCTTTAATTTGAATCCCAGTGATGATTCTGAGTTTCATTTGGTTCCAAACCAAATGAATGAAGATTACACAATCTTCCCTATGAAGCATTTATTAGATTGTTAAGAGATTAGACTCCTAACTTTCTCAGTCTCCCTGTTCTGAAATATTCAGTTTTTATAAGAATAATCCATAGAGTGTAAAAATGTTGCCATGGAATGTGCATAACATTACAGACATCAAATGGGTTTTTCACTAAAAACTTGTAATATTTGTCTCTCCCCATCCCACCCCCACACTTGATGAATTCAAGTGAGACAATTTCCCTGCTCTCACCTGAGCTCTGAAATGGGAGAACAGCAGAGTACCCTGGTCTCTTTCCAAACACCTTAGAGGAGTTGGAAGAGATAAGGATGTGAATATTCAAAAGGGAATATAGGTTCAGTATGTAGGTCATGGCAGTCCCTCTTTCTTCCCCTCTGCTCCTTGTGCATGACCTGAAAACGCAAAAATACATTTAATAATAATAACTAATAATAATAATAAAGTTGAGAGTGGGAATTACAGTGGTGTTTTTGGGAGGGCTGGAATCATTGCAGTTCTGACACCTCTGGATTTGTCTCATCATTTATTGAAAGGTCTGTCTGAAGGTTTTTCTGCAGTCAGAGGATTCATTTCTGTCTGTCCATCTGTATTGTTTGTGAAACTTGGGAAGATGTAATTATTTTTGAGACTGGTATCCTCGTGCCACTTGGTTGAAATGAGTTGCTTGTTCCTCTTAGAAGACCGCCTTGAAGTAGAGGCTGATGCACGCATTGCATTGTATGTGGTCTGGTTTGGTTCTTTCAGTCTGAATCTGGTACAAATATTGCTGCGAGCTCTACTTTGGGGAAAAAAAAAATGCTATGTCTCTTTATTAAGTTATGGTATGTAAGGAGGTGTGTATAATTCTGTAAATACCAGAAATTCAGCAACATTTTTATATGGGAAGGGCTGGGGGACATCAGCATGTTGGGTCAGTGAGGCTGGACTCCATGCTGCCATTGTAAGCTTAAGTCTTCTCCCTGGCACCTGGACTCCACAGAGCCTGTGTTCTCCTTGTCTTCTGAAGTAGCAGTGGTGAAAGTTGAATGCACAGCAGGATTCTTCTCTGTCTTGGGATAAATATGTATCCTGGAGTAAAAATCAACCACAGATTCAAACTGTAAGTCTTTGTTTTTAGTGTCAGTATTGAGAATTCGTATTTCTATTTTGCATGCAGTCCTGCTAAGGTGGAAATATTGCTTAACAGTTAGTAAGGAATAGCTTTAAAAATAGAGTAAAAAAAAAGTAGCTTTGCTTAAAGAAGTTCAGAATTCGTGCTGAGTTTAACTACCTGGATGACATTTCAAAAATGAAAGTAGCACAATAACTTTGTGACAGCAGCTACAGTTAGACCATTGAAGTCCTTGTTTTTCATAGGGGCAGAACATTTAGATCAAAAACAAATAAACAACAGAGCCTCAAACATATCAGTTCTGTGACGTGGCGTATAGGGTTTCCAGAATTAAAGTAGTCTTTCCACTGAAATCTGAAATTATTGTTTGCTTGCAGATAAGCATTCAGTTTCTCTTCGTCTTTCACAATGTCTTTTTTTGTTTACCGTAGAGACAAAAAAACAACAAACTTCAAAAACAAATTCTAAATGTGATAACCTTTCTGTATGCAATGTGTTGACTTGTGAAGCCAAACCCACCCACTGGTTTCTTTTCCAAATAGTGAGATTGTTTTAAAAGAAACAGTCAGAAGATACCCAGTGGTGTCAGTTTATGTCGCTTACTACTCTCAGACTGAACTTAAAAAGCAACAAGAATGTTAATTTTGCTAAAAATTAACACTGCAGTGGTATCTATAGCCTAAAAACTGTCCTCGTTAATTGGCCACACAGAACCAACCCTTCTTCAACTCCAAGAAAAGTAAAGTAGTCTGTTTCTGATTTTTTTCCTCTTTCTTCTCTGATGAAAAGACAATGCTCTGAAGCATTTTATAATGTCTAGTTTGTATTTAACCTGATACTTCTAAGGGAGTAAGGTGTAATGAATAAAATGGTGACAGGGAAGCTGTAGGCAATATTTTAAAGAAAATTCCCCAACGGAGCACAACTTTTCTTTCTCACAACTGGGAAATGAGGGAATCTTAACACCACGAAAGGGTTCTGATTGTTTGCATCAGTCAGCATTAACTTCAGGAAAATTCCTGAAGAGTTTCATTTGAATCAAATAGAAAGCGCTTTCAGCTGCGTGCTGCCTCATTTTGACAAAGGCAACAAATGGATTTCACGTTGCCAGATAACTGAAAAATTAAAAATCCAACTGGCCATGCCCTGTTTTGGAAACATTAAATGTAATTCAGCTGTGTTTCCTGGACACGTGATAGGTTGCCTACTAAGACAGTGGTATTAGGATAGCACATGAAACCTACGTAAGGGTTTTGGTTTTGATATTTCCATTAAATCATTTCAACAAAACTGGAAAATTCTGCTTCACCTTTTTGGTGGGTGTTTTGGTGCTTTCTGTGTTTGTGAATAGTTACGTTTTGGTGCAGTTACCTAAAAGAAAAGGAGTTGGTATACAAACATTGTGCACTGAGTTGTATCAAATATAAGTGTTTTTTTTTTTTCCCAAATGCATATTCTGGCTTACTTAGATGCACTTTTCTGTGCTGACATTGTTTTGTTTCTTATGTTGTAAAAAAAGGAGATAAGTTCTTGGAGTGTAGGGAATCAGGAGCTGAGCTGTCATTTGCCTTTATGAGGGGAACTGCAGTTTCTATCACAGCATTAATGTAAATGAATAATAATCATTATCATAATATCTCCCATGAGTTATCCTGTCACTGAATTTGATACGTACCAGCATGAGCAACAATTAGCTGATGGGCTAACAGAGTCCTACTGGGGGGGAGGAGGGTTGTTTAGGTTGGAGCATTGCAGTTCTTATTTAATAAATCTGCAAACTTGCTGTAAACAGCTATTAAGAGAGCCTACAGGAACCCGCCTGGTGTGTGAGTGCATGCCTGGGGGAGGGGTTGTGTTCAGTTTTGCTTTTTAATTCATAGAGGAACGCTGACGTAGAAATCAAAAGCCCAGAGTAAAAAGAAAACACTTGTTTCCAGAATAGTGGAGAGTTTTTTTTTTCCTTTCCTTTTCTTTCCTTCCTTCTTTCTTTTCTTTTTTTTTTCTTTCTTTCTTTCTTTTTCTTTTTCTTTTTAAGTCTTTGACAATTTGGAAGTAGTGCAGTTTGTTTTTATTGTGAAAACTCTCAGGAAGAACAATTCCGAGTCGGTGCCATTATTCCCGGCTGAATGGTGCTGGGTTTGTGAAATGGAGCAGCTGCGGTAGTTTTAGCTCTGCTCACAAAACCATTCGCTTTTTAATCAAGAACTTCAGATTCTGCAGTGGCTGTTGGTGATGGAGATGGCCAGCTCTGCCCTGGGAGACAGCTGCAGTATAATTGAGACAGACTATGTGAAACAAATGTAAATGCCCAATGGGTGTCTTAAGAGCGGAGTACTCACTAAACTGTAACTGAATTGTTGAAAGGACGAGAAGCACTTATACAGGCAGGAATTTACTCCGTGATGAAACATTCTACAGAAAGTGATGTTCTTACATGTATTGCATAAAACAGAGCTGAAGTCTTGGGCACAAGTTGGGGCACAAGTTACCGCGTGCAGTAATCCAGGCTTTGGTGATGGTGCACGTGTGCGTAACTGCACAGTGAGAAATGCTGCGCTCCTCCAAAATGTTGTTACGAATTTGGCTGGGGTCTTTTTCTTAAATTGCCTGGGATGGTTGTCTAAATAACAGTGGACGTGTCACAGTTTTCTACATACGCTTATTTTGACTAATAAAGGTGGTTGTATTTTATGGGACAAAATAGAAGTGAATAGCGGCACTGAGGGCGGCCATTAATCTGCAGTGGCAGTTATGGCAGCTCTGCATTTAGGAGAATTTTTTTTTAAAGCAAGCAGGCATGGGGAAATAAGCGTTCCATCTCATCTGATGTAAAACCTCAGACTGACAGTTTGCTGTAGAAGAGACTTTTCTAAATAGCGATTTTGACTAAACCAGAAATATCTTGCTTCGCAGCACAAATCAGAAAGTGCTGCCCACGTGTTTAAAAAAGAAAAGCAAAGAAAGGGAAAAAGAAAAGAAAAGGTTGAGTTTTAACATTTTGTCAAAAAATTTCATAGTCACCGTTAATCAGTAGCTTGTACTTGGAGCTGGCCAGTTGTGTGTTTTGTGCTGTGCTATACATTCCTCATATACGTGATCGGTTTGCTATGGAGCTGTGGGTAATTGCACAGACCGGAGCATTTCACTCTTTCCAGACCAGCTGTGTCATTCTCTCGCTGCCCTTTTCATAGCATTTAGCCTAACTTTTTCTTTTTAAATACTTCTCCCAACTGCACGAAGGGATCCCTGAAGATAGCAGTCCTTGTGGCAGAATATGATGTTGCTCCTCGATGTCCTCCTTTGTTTTCAAACACTTTGTCCCATTTTATGTTTCCAATGAGTGCGGTCTCAAGCCTCTTTGATGCTGACTAATTGGGGGGGGGGCGGGGAAGACAATGTAAAAGGGTTAATCCGTTACACTGGTATTAATGAGTCAGCTGAATCCCTACCATTCTCTCATTTCTGGTTGACTGAGCACCAATTATCACAAATGACACTTGGTTTTGTGGGGAGCAAGCTGGGAGGATGGTAGGTAAGGCTCTCAGATGAGAGCAGCCTGGACTTGGGTTAATGCAGGTAAATATATTCATGCCATGTGGGCTCAGATAAGAAAATAATCCTGTTTTCCTGCTGGACCCCTGGGAATGCTGAGAGTGTTGGTAGGGCAGCGATATTTTTAGCTGGCACGTGGAAGGGTGGTCGGGTTGTTTTCTGAACTCGGTTCTCTGTTGTGCTGCTGGGGTTTGGGCTGTGGCTGCGCTCACCTGGTGCCATGCGTTAGAGGTGAGGTGATGAAAGAGTCATTATTTGCATAGCTGGGCAACTCCATGCAGGGTCTGTGCAGCTGAGAGCCCCTTCTTTGAATCTGACATCTCTTGTGATATATTAACGCAGCGGTAATGTTCCTATGATCTGTGCTGAGATTTTAATTTACGGTTCTGGGAAAATATTAAAGAGATATTAATTCCAAGATGTAGTGTGTTTTCATTACTTTTGATTGCAACTGAGTAAACTGATTAAAGCATCAAATGCAGAGAATGAAGTCATGCTTCTGAGCGCTTTTGTAGTTACTTTTTATCGTGCTTTTTATTAATTTAGAAATAATTTCAAGCGAGGCAAACTCAGAATCCCTCTTTTATGCGTAAAATTGGAAGAAGGTATAAGTCCAGACAAGCATCTGTTTCTGTCCCCTGCTGTTTGTTGGGTCTTCCTGTGATTTAGGCAGGCATCTCTGTTTGCAGCTCATTCTCTCACTGCAGAGCTTGGTTTACCTGCACTGATGCCTAAGAAGAAGCACATGTGAGGTGGCAGCAATTTGGGATGGATCTCAGGTACCTGGAGCAGGGTGGGTCATCTCTTGTGCTCTGAAGCATTTTCTTCTTCCCAAATCACTTTAGCAGCTGAGGGCTGTAGAAACACACTCACAACCCTCATCTGAACTTGTCAGCATCACAGAGCTTTTCTTCTGATTGCAGCCTTTCAGGAGAGCTGCCTAGGTTAGGTCTACCCTCCGTGCTGCAGAATCACAGAATTATAGGGGCTGGAAGGGACCTCCAGAGATCACTGAATCCAAACCCTCTGCAAAGCAGGCCCCCTGCAGCAGGCTGCACAGGGAGGCGTTCAGGTGGAGAGAATGCTGCAGAAATCATTGCTTACAGGAGTGTTTGACTGCAGGTGCCTTCATTTGGGAGTAGTTCTTCCAATTTAGTCATAGCATGGAAAGATGCATCCCTGCATGTGAAGCAGGTGTGCAGTTGTTACCTTTTGGGAAAGTCTGTGTGCGGTAGCAGCATGGGGAGCCTGGTCTCCTAGCTTCAGTGCCTGTGTTACAGCTGTCCTCCTTCCCAATAAACAAGCCCCCAAATAGTCTGTGCTTTTGTGCACACCTACATTTTAACAAGTTCCAAATCATCATTGTCTTCTAACCTCCAGGGTGCATAGAGAGTGGAGACTGGTTTTAGGCCTTAGTCCCTTATTAATCCCTTTGGGGCAGGACAGTAAAGCAAAGGAATTTTGTCTAACCACAAAAGCTTTAATGTTAACTATAGTGGAATATCTCAAAGACAAAATCCTGTCTTCTCCCATGTCTGTCCTTACTTGTCTTAGAGTTGTTTGGCCAGGAGTGATTTTGAGAGAGGATAATCTGATTCTATGAGGTTGCTGCCTCACAAAACAAAGGTGCTACTTTGTTCCAGTGGGTCTTCCTTTGCCTCAGGTCCAGTGTCCCCTGGACTTTTTTGTGAACCAGCTCTGTTTCAGACAAAAAGGTGGGTGGATTTCTGTTGGCTTAGCTCACAGCAAGGGCAGGGCCTTCCAAAGAGAGGGAAGAGGAATTCACTTCAGAGGAAGCAAATGGCCTCACATCACCTCCCAGGCTGCCCCCCTTATCCAGGCAAAATAAATAAATAAATAAAAGCAAATGATTATGTTTTACACAGAAATATTCCCTCTGGAAAATCTCCCCATCTTAGGCTGTCTGGGCTGATTTTTTGGTCTCCTGAGGGAGGGCCGGGTCCTTCGTCCTGCTGCAAACATATAGTCTCGCTGTTTGGCTTTCTGCAGCCTTGTGAGTTGTCTTTCTTCTGTGTTAGGTTGTGCTCTCCTAATAAAGTGAATTGGCTCAAAAGGATTGAGTGATAGAAAAGGGAAGACACAAGTGAGCTGCTGGATCGCCTCCTAATGTCTCATCAGGCAGCACTGCTAAGGTACCTCATAGCTGGGACTGCTCACTAGAGCAACAGCAGATTCAGCCAGAAGTCCTTCTGGACTGAGAGCTGAACCGATGCCTCGGGGAACTTTACTGGCTCCAGAATGGATGAGGGCAATGGCAAGAGCAAAGTCGAAAGGAAGGAGGGGCCCATCCATCGTGTCAGCCAAGTTGACCACAGCCACATGTGGAATCTGTCCTGCTGCTGGGCTTGCAGGCACCCAGCCTGTGTTCCCCACCTCTTCCTAGAAGGAGACTTGAAATCAGTTGTCTTCTGAGCAGGAGCTGTGTTCTTTGGGGGAGAAAGGAGTGTCAGTTTGTGCTCATGGCCCTGTATTTTTTTCCTTCTAGTCCTCATTGCATACCTGGCTACATAATAGTTGTGGGCAGGTTATGGCATAAGAATTCTAGGTTCCAAATACAGCATACGTTCCTGAGTAGAGTATGTGTTACGCAGTCACTGCATCATGGAAACCGGATTTGGTATTGTTCTGCATAAATCATTAATCCACCGTAGCAGCTGCCAATCATACACAAGTGTTCAGGTCTTTGTGACCTAGAATTTCATCTGCTAGTCTTCAGCTAGTTGAATAGGATCCAGTAATGCAGCTCTGTGTGGGCTGGGTTAGTTTGTGGGCTTGTCGTATACAGACAGCACAATGGTATTGTTGGTCTGTGCTTTTGTGAGTACTGAATTCAGAATTGAAATGGTTAGGAACATGGCTAGAAATAGGAAACAAATGGCTATGATTGTTCTGGTCTCATCTCTGTAAAATTCTTGGTCTTCAGGGTTCATTTCAGTGCGTCTTAAACAAAATGCATCAAAATTGCAAACCTTGCATACACATTTGTTGATATACCACCTAGGGGAGAGGCAGGGCTGCTTCTTTTGGCATGTGGAGCTGTGAGCCTGACTCAGCCACATTGTGAAAACTCACCCTGGGGTAGTGTTGTTCACACTGCAGACTGTATGGCACTTCTTCAAACAGTAGCCAGGAGGGAGTTGCTGGAGGTGTGTAGTTTGTTCTTGTAGGGTGGCCTTGTCTGCTTTTGTTGTGTTGGGTGTTGAGATTGGTACTCATTCTATTCTAACTGTGTTGTGTGAAAACTTTCTGCAGAAGAGTTCCATGTGTTGGGTGTACCTTCCTGGGAACTTTCCCTTGAGAAGGGATTGATGTACAGCATAGACATATATAATCACTGCCATCACACAGCACTACCAATTGATGATAAAAGTTACAGGGAGCTGTGACCTTTCCTCATTTTTACCATTTGTGATAAGAGTACAGTACAAAGCCCTGCCAACATTGTTTAAATGGAAACAAAAAAACAGTCTACTGGTAATGTGTTAAAGTGAACATTTCCATGTTGCTTACATGCACGTCAAAGATAAACAAGAAGTTCCATAGTGTAGTTTCTCCTACAAAGCTGGCTTTAAAATAAAGTTCCTAGAAATACTAAACCAGCTTAAAGCACAGAAGTAATTGGAAAATAACACTTTAATCCAAGTTAATCCACATTTATTGACCTACGTGCTCTAAATAAATAAATAAATAAACACATAAAATTATGTTGTCCTTTAATCATCTGTGAAGCTGGTTGTTCATGAGTAAAGTCTGCCCGAAGATTAGCTGCTGTACTGTTTTTGCCTTTTCTGAGGACAGAGTAAATGGATTTATGTTTTATTTTATGTGGAGACTGCCTAATTCTTAACCTCTTTTGTTGGTTTGCCTTTAGATTTTAGATCTCCTTCCTGAGGCTGAGGGAGTTCAGAAGGTTGTAGCAATAAAATGAAATTAATGTTCTAAACCAAAACTGATGTATCAAGGAGCTTTAGAGGTAGAGGTGCCTGAATAAGGTCTTATAATTGCTTTTGGATGTAGGTTTTCCTTCTTTCATGTTTACAACCATTGTGTAAAACCTTTAGATTTATTCATAAGCTTGTATTTGCTACTACACAAACTCCAAACAGAGTATTTATGCTTCTTTTTAGAGGAAAACAAAATATGCTGTGCTCATAAATATACTGCAAGCACATGTTTGAAATGCAAAAGCAACAGTGGTTGTAACATAAGGTTTTCCCCTTACAACTGCCATTATATACATGGATTGATCCCAGCAATAAGGCTGCCTTCTAGAAAAGCACTTAGAAAAATGAAGGGTAGGAAACTTCTTGAGCCAGAATACTGTAAGCCTCGTTGTCTGTAATGCGTTGAAGAAAAGCTTTGATATTATGACTTAACTTTTGTCATCTGATATATCAGTGCCTGTGAGTCACTTATTCACATACAAACTGTGTATCAGTGAATCCATATAGCCCTAACCCTCAGTTTCTCAAAGAGCTCCTTGAAGATCTCCTAGTCCTTCTACCCCTCTACAATAGCCATAGCTATTTCTCTGCATTATGTGGTGACCTTAGCTTCTTACCCTTCCCTTGTCATCGTTTGCAGTGACCAACCACAGCAGTATTTGCTAATTGTGCTGCCAACAGGCCAAGAAGTACAGAGAGCAATGGGATTCTCCTTCAGCAAGAATACTTGGTCTCATTTTACTGCCCAGCTACAGATGATTATATTTTGCAGAAATCTTATTCTTCTGTGCCACTATCAGCCATATTTGACGTGTTTTTCTTTCTTATCAGGGAGAGAAGTTTGGTCATGTAAATCTAATTCCTTTGGAAACCAGCTTAAATTTGCAATATTTGTTGATTTGCATTTATGTAACAACTCTCACTTGCAAATATGAGACTATCCACACTGAAATTTTTGGTAGACAAATCATTTCAATACATGCTGGATCTAGCGGTGTGGAGGTTTTACAGTGTAACCAAGAGACTGATCAGGCAGACTACACTGCAGATTTTTACATGCCAGGAGAAGCTTTTCTGTGCTGACCAAGGTGGCTTCCAATATGCTGTTTTCTTCCGACCAGGATAAATGAACCACGCTGTGAATAAAGCAGGAGGAGGCCTCAGCCTCATGATGACATGCAGACAGTGAAAAAACCCTAATTTCATTGTGAAAAACTGGCCGTTCTTATGTTTCTCTCTAGGTTAGTTGAACTAGTAGCAAGAAAATAATACTGTTAAAATGTTTTTAAGGGAAGGTTGCTCACCAGCTCTATACTCTGTGAGCTGTACCATTGTCTTCAGCTAAGTTTGTTGTTGTTACTGTTTCTACATAGCCTTTTGCTGCTTGCTCATCAGGAACGAGGAGGTAAAGACTTTTATTGTTCTGAATTTAAACTTTTTATCATCCTTCCAATCAAACTAAGAAAATGCAAGAAAGACTGTGTAGATAATGACTTTCATATCCTCATAAAAGGTAAAGATGCAGTTAGGCAAGAGAAATAGAGCAAATAAAGGTGGAGAATATTATCTTTACCTCCCTCCCTTGGAAAAACCAAAAGGATCCAGGAAGAGACTGCAATCCTAAGAGAGCTTTCAAACTACTTCTTTTGCAATTGCTGCATACCAGACTATCCATATAACAAAGGTGGATTATAATGAGTCACTGCCCAGGAAGTAGATTTGAGCGTGCGGTGGAAAGGAAAGAGATAATATAGTTCAAGTCTCAACTTTTCCGAACATCGAAAAATTTAAGGGACTTCTTGTTTTATTCTTAACCTGAAAACAATCTAATTATTCTACAGGATGATTAAGCTGGTTTAGATGACCAGGGCAGTAAGCTCTTAGTGATTATTCAAACAGTAAGTTTAAAGAAAGAGCTAATTAATTTATAAAGCCTTTCTTAAAGACAAGAGGAAAAAAAGAAGTACATTAAATGGCTTGTTTCCCCAGTAAAGTACGATTCACTTGGGCTTAGAAGGTTGTGTTTGTTTTTATATGAAGAGGAAGGGTTCTATGGACAGAGAAGGTGAGTGATGGAGAACGGAAGATTCTTTAGTAATTTCAGATTCTGCAGCTGAATACGTGTGGAAGCTGACCTATGGCATCTAGTCTGTGTATGCCAGGCAATCAAGTAAAATCTTTTTAGAGACAACGTTCATGAAAAATGTTAGCATATCATAGATATGCTGTGGGTTACCTGTAGAGCACTGTCAGTTTAACGTGGGATGAGTAGCAAAGAGTTTGGAAGCCCTGCCTTAGGTGTAGGCACACGTGTCCAGGTAAGCATGACTGTTGAGTCAGGGTGACCTGGAGGACCTACACTTCTGTGGCATGACTGGTATTTTCAACTTCTCGCTTATGAAGTGATTGAATGTGTTGTAAGCCCTTGCATCTGTACTGCACTGGTTGCTTCAGCACTAAGGATGTATTGGGTAGAAAGACACTGATAACAATCTAAGATAAAGAAGGTGTGGCAGCGTATAAAGTAATGAACTCAAGAACAGGATTTCCAAACAGCAGAATGGAAGAGTGAGGTCTGCTGAAAGTGATGAAGGAATTCAGTGGTTTTGTAGGCTACTTGGAAAGGTTGGTAGGAGCACGTAATGGAGAAGGTACTTGCATGGAAGCATCAAACCAGTAAAACAGAATGGGATTGATCCCTAGTGTTTCTTTTTGCTTTCTGTGGGAGTATCATGCTTGCTTTTCCTCTTAATAAGGTCTGGACCTTTTGCAAATGCAAAACACTTTCGATAATGTTTACCTTGCTACATTTTTCCACCTCCCTTTTCACAAGTTTGCAGAAACCATTTTTTCAGAATTCTCACTCTGCAGTGTTTATATAAATTTTCTTATGGTTCATCAGAACAATTACAGAAGATACTGCTAAGTTTTACTCCTGATAAAAGCTTCATTTATAGGTATCTTAATACCCAGCTATAAAAGCACTGTTGAAATTCAATATAAGGCTGACAAAGATTTACTGTGGGCCTGCTTAGTCTAACACAGACCTGTGCTTTAGCATGGGCTTACACAGATTTCCCTCTCATTCACCCTTATGCTGCATGAACTCTTAAACTCTTGGTTTGCTGAAAGTTGCAGCTGTGGAGAATCTTTTTGCTGATATATTGGATTTTAAGGGGGTATTATTAGCTTGTTGAAATGAAACTGCTGTTGATATGAAAAGCTCTAATATGAAACCAGGATGAGATGATCTGAAACTAAGATGACTTCATTGTTTCACTGACTATATATATTCTTATAAGTCTACTATGTCTTGGTCATATGCATATAGCAACTGATGAGAATTAATGTAAAGTTTGTATAGCACAAATGCTATACAAACTGTTAGTCCTGTTTTAAGAAAAGAGAACCACTCATCCATCTGCATCCCATCTCTCCCACTGAAGAAGACAGCACACGCGGCTCATGCCTTACTTGACTAAAGTAGATCAGTGAGTAATACGTTAATTTGTAATGGGAAGTGTCAAATCACTTACAATTTATTACAGTTTGCTGTAATATTGTACTGTTATGATCATTAACAAATATTTCTAAAGTTCTTTCCTTTGCCTTCTGTTAACAGTCCTGGTCCCACAGAATCAGCATGATTTTGTGCTCTGGATACTGCCATCTGTGTTCCTTGGGACGACTCCACTACACTCCACACCTCACTCTTTGGGCAGGATGTACCTAGAAAAGATATTTCACTGATATTCTGGATTGGCAGCTCAGCACTCTTCCCTGGCACTGCATGTGGCTTTGGACTTTCCTTGTAAGGAACCACAGCAGTTGAGACAAAGCTTGAGGCTGGAAATAGTGGTGAGGAGAACAGCAGCAACATGGCATCCATTGCTGGTTGCCTGTCTGCTATATGCACAAAGAAAGGAAGAGGAACTTTTTAATAAATCACTTTGGAGTTAGACTGGAAGCAAACGGATGCTCAAGGAACTCAGAATGTGGAGATGAGGCAGGATGTACAGAATGAGGCAGGAGAAGAGCAATGCTGTCAAACCCCTTTGCACAGAAGTGAGGTTGCAGGGGAACCTGAGAGTCATATGTGCAGAGGAGAGAGGGATTTACAGTACTTGAATACCTCCCCAGAATTGATACCATAGTAGTGTTGCATCTGTCAATGAGCTGAAGTTTGACATTCTGTTAGTGACTTAAAATTACTGTGTCTATTTCAGTGAAGGAGGGGAAGGTTTCTGAGTAGCAATAAGGGGTGAGAAACTGCAGTAAAACCTCTATGCTTCTATACCATCAGCATCTCCTGTTTTCAGATCCTACTAATTCTCTCTTAGAACTATTTGTCTTTTTATTTTCAACCAGAAGTCAGAATGCTATTTCTTCCTGCCATTTTTTAGGTAGGAAAGAAAAAGTGATGACAAGCAGGAAATAGTTAAACAATCAACTAGAGTATAATGGAAAATAACAACCTTCATTTTGAAGCTGAAGGTGGAAATTTTTGTATTTGGTATCTCATTACTGCTTGCTGTGTTACACGTGGTTCACTTTCTTATTGGATTCTTATGCACACCAGGCCAAATGGCAGTCTAAGATAAGAAGGCTCTAACATGTATTTACAGTTCTTTTCTCTTTTTTTGGGCTGAGGGTGGGATAGACTTTAAAGTGCTGTCTGTTGATCAAGAGACTACACAGCGTGAGGATGACAAAATGCTGGGAGAGGAAAGAGTATAAATAGAAACCCCACTTCCTTGTTGAGTAGAAGCCAAACTTGTGGTTGCACCTTTATATACAAGAGTTTCTGAGGTCTGGATAGGCAGCTAAATGCCAAATGTTGAAGATGCCAAAAATTCTGAGATCTGAGGGAGTTGTACATACTGCAGACTAACCTGGGTGTTTCTTTCCTGGTCAACACCTGTCTGCAATTTGTGGACAAGAAGACGGTGCTGGTGGAACCTGGGGAATGTTGGTGTGAATCCAGCACAGAGTGGAAGAAAAACCTGTGTCTGACCTTCGAGTGCAACATCATTCATTCGGACCCGAAAGAGGTTAATACAACCTGAAAACAGCCTCCCAAGGCTGAGAATTGAGAGCGTCTGGAAAGCAGGATAATTGTCTACTGCTCTCTTTTCAAATTTGAAAATATATTTCCATTGTTCAGTAAGAGAATATTTTTCAGGAATAAGCATGACTTTTTTCCTGATAAATTCACCAAGTGATCTCCTGTATGTCACTAATTATGCCACTGATGTTTAAACCACATTACATTGCACACAACATCCCTTCATTACTAATGCTTAGATTCTCAAAATAGTACATGATGTATTAAATACATGACTTCAGTTTTTTTAATACGAGTTTTATGACTAAAACTTTGCATAATGCTTTTAAGCCAGAGGATATATGAGCCAGAATCTAATTGTCTTGTAAAATGAATCATTTTGCCTGTTATCTCTTCATTAAAATACAGCTCTAAACTTGCTCTAGTTCAAACAAATTAATTCAAGAAATCTTATTGCCTGTATTTATATGGAGGTTAGGCAGGATGATTACAGTGGTCCCTCTGGCCGTATCTATCAACATATTTATCATTCAGTTCTGATGAAAGGCTGGATGGGGAGCGCTGGTAGCCCTGGCTACTAAGGTCACATGTTCATGATTTTTCCAGAGCCAGATCTCCATTGCTTAGTTTGGCAAAATTATAATTACATACTTATTTGTATCGGGAACGTGTAAGAGTTTTTTTTTTTCTTTTGGTCAAGGACTATAAACTTGAATTTGTAAGGTGCTCAAAAGAATCCATCTTAGTTCTCTCTGCCAAAAGTCTGCTCTTATGGGATGTCTGTTCGGGGTTCACCTTCGTCCACCATCCTAACATCTGGGTAGACAAGAAGAGATTGTAGGGAGAAGGGGAAAACCAGATCAGAGGGAAGCATTTGAGAAGCGAGACTGACAAGGGAAGAGAAACTTTGACTTGCAGTTAAGGAAGAGTTTAGAACTGAAGTCAATGGGAAACTAAGGAAAGCTGAACAAAAAAATTGGGGGTGGCAAAACAGGATGGGTTGGTTATAGCAAACATGATAAGGCTGGGAACTGGTAGAGCTGGGAGAGGCTGGGTTTGGGGAGGTATGTGAAAGTTAATTCATCACTTGGGCTAATAGAAATTAGGATGAGTAATCTATTTGGATACTTGAGATAGGAACCAGGTGAAGAAGAAAACCAGAAATAGTGTTTTCTCCAGAAAATTGTTCTGTTCTCATGGACATCTTAAGCAGTTTAGTCTACAGCTGCCTATAACTTCATTAATTCAATTAATACCCATCTTTATAAAGTTTATGTGTTATGTTTGCAGGACTGAATAACCGAAAATTTGGAAGGATGCTGAGCTTTTCCCATTTGCACTTTTTTTTTAGCAAGCAGATCTGCATTAAAGTTCAGCTTACAAAGTCCACTTGAATTGTGAAATAGCATAGATGCTATGAGCTTGCCACCTGTGGGAGCTGGATGTCAGAGTTCAAAGTGAAAAGATACTTCTTTTCTCTCCCAGTAAGCTATTCTTGTTCTTTCATTTCTTGTGAATGTTTCTACATTTTTGACCTTTTGGTCCTGATTTCAGGCTACCATTTATTTTCATCTGAAGGAAAACTAATCACAGGAAAAAGAGTATATTCCAGATAGCGTTAGCACATATCAAATCGGTCCTTTGTTTCTTTGAATATAAAAACTTTCAAGTGCTTTCTAAGGACAGTCTGTAAGGACAAGGAGAAAAAAATCCCTTGCAACTCTCTTTTGCTGTGTTTATGCATACACCCGACTCTACCCAATGTGAGTCATCTCATTGATCTCAATTAGCTGTCCCTTTGCTGCTGACCTGCTAACCAGCTCTGCCCTTTCACTCCTGATTAGGCTTTGTCCAGCTAGCTACAGCCTGCTCACATCTTCACAAGGCTCCACGCAGCCAGCACAAGTTCCCCTGACAAATCCTGATCTCAGGGAGGGGTATCCTGTGTTTTTCCTCCTGCATCTTTTATTGAATGTAGGACTGGGAGGGAGCACAAAAGGTCATTCATCCTCCTTGTGTTGGCAGGACTGAAAGCATTCATAACAGATTTCTTCAAACCTCTTTCAAAAATCCTTCAGAGGTGGACATTCCGCTGCTTCCTCAGGTAGTTGATTCTTAAGCAGCCTTACTTCTGGAGAAGCCCATCTTGCTAAATATGCTCATATCTTTTACTCTCCCCTTCCTGCATCTGCCAACTATTTTTGTGTCTCCTCAAGTTTTTGCAGTATTTCATTGCACGTAGCATTTACAAGGTCTCTTAGTTTTTGTTTGCAGTCCTCTCCTTCATTACGTATGTAAACTGAAGGTTTGAGATAGTTTATTTTCATGGCCATTACTTATACCATTATCTTATAGGTGCTTACAAATTTTGTTTTTCGGAGTACTGTGGGGAAGAAATGCAGATGAACTGACTCCTAATCTCCTTTGTTCTCTTCCCACTTCTTTTCTATTCCTCCCACCCCCTTTCTTTTTTAAAAGAGATGATGTGAATGTGAGTACTTTCGAGTTTTTTATATAGAGAATTGCAAGTTTACTGAGAAGCATTTTTCAGTTCCAGAAAAGGTCTTGACAGGCTTAGACACTAATGGAGCTAGTAGGCATTAGTGACCTTCAATTATTAAAATATATTAAAAACATACCCAATGACTAAATATTGCTATTGTTTTTTTTTAAGAAATTTTACTAGGTATTACATTGTACCCAAGGGTACTTGGGGGTGGGTGACAGCTTGGTGCAAGGCTGCATGGCCCCAGGTGCCACCAGCTTCCAGGCTCAATGGACATGGGCAGAAGCTGGCCGCTGTCCTCGTGGGCTCTTCCAGGTGCCCCAATTCTAGCAAAGCCAAAAGCACAGGCTTACCAAAGTAGTAAAATTAAAGTAATGTGAACCCTTTCATTTAGAACTGTGGCTGCAGGACTGTTTTTAAGAACGCAGGCTTTCAAAATAATCTGCTGCAGAAAGCACCATCAGTTCAAATAAAAATAAAACCAGAATTATGCAGCTGAATCTTTTTCATCTCTCTAAGTTGTCTCTTACAAACTATTTGCTGAGTAGCACTAACAGCATAAGGAGATAAACCACAGGATCTTCACAATTTCTTGTACAGCCTCTCTCAGACAAAGGCAATTACAGAAGATAGACTGGTATTGGGTTGGTTTTGGGTTGGTTTTTTTATTTTTTTTATTCTTTTATTTTTTTGATTGGTAGACTTGTTTTACTACCTTTACATTTTTAAGAAAGTTGCTAATGTTACCTCTCTTTCCAATACCATTTAATTACACTGTCTCTAGTTTATTGCTGAGATCTGCCCATGTGAGATTGGCACTAGCTGTAGCTTTTCAAATAAACTGGAATCTGTGGCATCAGTGTTATCCTGGGCAGAGGTAGCTGTGGCCATGCCATGGGAGAAAAGTAGTGGCCAGTGTGTCCTCTAGTAATTTTCCTTGATGGCCAAAACCAGGGAATTTCTCTGCGTATGCTACTCCTCTTTTTTGGTTCTCATGCACAGATATGCCCTGTGCAGAACCCAGGTTGTAAATGAGAATGGAGTGGCCATGCATGTGTCCTCTTAGCTTGACCTGGGCCTGAGACACGACTGACGCATGCCCAGCTGTGGCCTTTACACCACATCCTCTCACTGGTGCGTCTCCTCCACTTGACATGTTGCCACTGTTAGAACTTAATGGTCCTAAAGTCTTAGAAAAGAGAAGCCCTGCTTCCTTTCTTTCTTTTTCTTTGTTTCTCTGTATCTTTCACTTTAATTGTTAGAGACGTATTTACTCCAAGTTTTTGCAGACTGCTTCTCAATGCTTGTTTCCTTGTGTTCAATGTTAAATATAACTTTGACAACAGAATTCTCCCTTTCTAAAGGAATTGTACAATATGACTTTAGGAAGACTCAAGATGGTTTCTTCCTCCCTAACATGAAGGATTTTAGTGACTTAATAGGTATTTTCTGACTTCCATAGGTGACACAGCTGATGACCAAAATAGAGAGACAAAGGACAAAACTTCATTTCCCGAGACCAGACCGATATACAACCAGCCTCCACAGGTAGGAGACTACTACTTTACTCATGCATGAAGAAACTTTGATAGCAGCTCATGTGAGAAGTGTAAATGTCCTGCAGAAGGTTTCAGCATATTCATATCTATTGATTAAGTGCTTACTCAGCCTTTCTTGCCATCTATCATAGAAGAAGCATTATTAAAATGTAGATGGTAGTACTATCATGACCACCAATATTGAATGGAAAAAGATACAGGTATAAGGCTGGACTGTGTGGTTATTACTGTGTATCTTGTTATTATACTTGAGATTTGCAACAATGGAACTGTGGCTAGAGTGTTAATGAATTGTGTACAAGTATTAGTACAGTGAGCAGTGATGGAAAATGTCAGACGTTTACGTAAGTTATTTCCACAGCTACCACTGTAAGTTACATGTTGTACATGTGAGAGTATAATGGACTTTCTTTACTGTGTGTTCGCTTTCTGTTTCAGTGCTGTGTGGCTGTAAATATGAACATCTTTTTCTTTACATTGTTTACTTAATATTTAATCTATGTATACCTTTCCAAAAGATTTCAGCATATAGCATACACACATTTTTTTCTTCATCACCTGCTTTAAATGTGCTTTTGCAATAAGCATGAGCCTGTTTTCCATTGCTGCATAGTCCTAGGTAATTGCAAGATAACACTGCACTTTATTTTTAGGTGCTTTGGTGGCACATTTTTTTTTCCTTAACCCCTTATTTCTCTGTCCCTTTCTCATATCAAAACTAACCATGTCTCTCTCATCCCAGCACCATTGTAATATTTATTACTGCTAAGCCCTTGTAAGCCTTTGGAGTATCAGAGGTGTGTGTGTCACTGTTGCTAATCTAAGAGCAGACAATGCCTGTGGGGGTGCACTCTAGATTCTCATTTTTAATTTTGAATTAAAAACTGTGCCTTATATGGAAATCTTTCATTCACCATCAGTAGTGAAAGCTTTGCCTTTTGATAACATAGGATTATAAATCAGCCAGAGTTAATAGCAAAACTTTAGTCTGATTTCTGAATCCGTGCACATCTGAGCAAGGTGTTTTGCCATTTTGAGGCAGTAAAATGCCACAGTATTGTGGTTACTGACTGCACATAGTTTCCCTTAATGTGGTGTCATCACTAGTTGTTGCGAGCTGCCAGTGACTGTAGTTCTGTGGAGCTTCAGAATAGGAACTGCACTCTTACAAGTTAGAGGAAAGAAGTAGGTTTCAAAATAAAATAGCAAGTGTTACCATGAAAATAAAATAAATATTTATTTTATTTTTTATATTGAAAGGCTTACATGTCACCAAAATGCTTGTATGAATCAACGTCAGTTAAATTAAGAGACAGCATTTTAATTCCAGTCTCTGGATTTCACGTGTTTGGACTTCATGTTTACTTGAAGGAGTTCTCAGTTTCTCAAATTAAATAGAGATCATGGAAATGAAATTGATAGTTTTGGCTGTTAGGATAGCAATATTTCTGTTTTCAACAGTGAGTATATTTTTAAAGATTTGGGGGAGAAATCTACCAATTTAAGTAAAGTGGAAAAGCATTGTATTTTATACTCAGTATGTCATAGAGACATAGAACAATAATTGAAATAATAAACTTTTTAGCATTAAAACAAGAATACTTTAAAAACATAGTATAGCATGTTAAAATATATTTGTTAAGCTGCAAAGTAATGCCAGATATTTCCCGTGCATAGCTGAACAGAAAAGTTGCTGGAAACTTGCTTCTGTTTTTACACATTATACATTTGACAACTTAATAGGTGTTGACTTTGTAGAACATGAAGGAGTTCTTTTAGAAATATGATTTAAAGAATAAAGTCATACTTTGTTTATTGGTCACTTCCTTGTCTGAAAGGGAAATGATGTTACATTTGATTTTTGAAGAACATGTTTTCTGGAGTATGTTATTGTAACCATTGTAATCTTTGGAATTTCCCATTTAGGTACTACCAGGCTCATTTTCTGCACAGTTATTGAATTCTCAAGTACATATGTTTGTACAGTATCGCTTTATTTATATAAAACTAATGCACAAATAAAATCTTGAGGCAAGATTGTTTTGCTGTAGCTTGCAACATTTAACAGAAGCTCCTATAGCAATGGCAGTCCCTGCAATCTGCATTGCTTTATGAGGTTTCCTTGTTGCGTGTGGTGCTGTTAGAGGAACTGCAGGTATCTACAGCCTCATTGGAGGAAGAGTGTTTTCACTGACCAGCTTCACTCTGCTACAGAGTGGGGACAGAATCTCGTGCTGTGAAGAGTCCCACGTGGAGTGTCTTCTCCATCACCAGCTTGCAAGGGTCCTGATGCCCAGTTAATCCTAGGGAACTTGGAGGTCAGGCAGGGTAATGAGCGCTCTGGGCACAATCAAACACACAGCATCCCACAGACATGTACCATCCCCATTAGCATGTGCCATCCCACAAGCATGTGCCATCCCACCGAAGCTGCTTCAGGCTCGTGGACTACAAGTTGCACGCGCATTTAAGTGCTTTTCTGGATGGGGGCCAAAGTGCTCAGTGCTCTGCAGGACTGAGAACTTAGATTAGTCTCTTTGTGACTGTGAAACACAAAGCTTCTAGTTGTAACTGCAACACCGTCACAATAGAAAGAGATATTATGGATTTATTTTTTCATGCTTGTGGGTTTTCCATTCCAGATAATTCAATCTTTATCTGCTTTCATTGGGAATTCAAGGTTACAGAAAGTAACCAAATGGAAGTGGTTAGTTTTGTATATGCAGAGTGCTAGAAGCCCCAGTAATGTGGTGGGGTTATTTTTCATAATGAGCTGTTCCGTTGTTAAAGCAAAGTAGTGCAACCGTGTATTTTTGTCCTACTGTGAGAGCAATTATATAGCACGTCTATTAGGAGACATGAAAAATATTTTTGGCAGATGGTATGGCTGTGAATTAGGATTTATGAAGATTATTGTATGTCTGGTGTGCAGGGCACCTGGGATTATTAAATTGATGCAAGAAAGAAAAAAAAAATCTGATAATAGCTGCAGTGTTTTGCATCTCCCTACTGTCACCTTAAGAAGCAATTCATGTTTATTTGATATTGCACTTCTGGATAATCTGACATACGCTCTTTAGCCAACAGATGTCAGCAGATTTAATGGGTGGAAACCATACCAGTAAGTGTATTAAAATAAACTACCAAAAATGAGAGCCACGTTTAAATTGTGAATTAAGATTTTTTCTCTTACTGTGTGTTGGTTTTTGTTTTATTTTATAGTCCTGTTTCTCCCTGAAATACTTAATTGCTATTGCTTTCTATCTAAGGAGCTTGTTACGTGCTTTCTAGGCCAAGAGAGAATCCTCCAAGGGATTGCTTAATCCATAAGTACCTAATTTATATGTTGTTGTTATAGCCACTCTTGATTATATACCTTGCTGTGATACTTATCATCATAGGACATAGCCTTTGTTATGAATTGCAGTCGTTCTGTTATAGCTCTTGTGACCTTTCTTGGCATAATTTAATACTACAAACTGAGAATGTAGCAGATAGAAGGGCTGTGTTTCCTGAAGTAAATTTACAATTATCCATGGCTTTTTTGCACTGTGACACTGCACAGTGCACTATTTTGGCTGAGTTCCCAAATAAATTAGAAGAAAACCCAAACTTTTATATCAGAATTTGCAGATAATATCCTCGTTACTTTGATCCTTCTTAAAGCTCTTCTATTTAAGGATTCCACATAAATGTAAATAACAATTCCCTTGGCTGTATTTGTCAATTGGGAAGACAGAAACACTATTAAGATATAAAATATCAAGGATGAGATAGTGGAGGTTGAGTGCACAGTATAAAAGTGAACAAAAAAGAATTTATTGTTACTTTTACTGTTCTGAAGAAATAGTAAATCTTGCTGATTGTGATAGACTTTTAAGATCTCCTTTAGAGCAGATAACCTGGAATTGGTCCGATATAACTCCAGGATATGAATAATGCTAATGTTACCTTCTTTTCCTTTTAAATATATGTGTATATTAATCAGTTCTTCCAGACCTTTCACCGTCCAGTTTTCACTAAAGCCTGGCTCTTGTGAATATTTTTCCAGGTTAGCAGAAAATGAGGTATTACTGATTGTGCCTTCATTTATTTACCCAGCTCTTAGTTTTCAGTTCAGAGTTCCTGCATTTAAAGGCTCAGAATGAATGTTCAGGGTTAGTTTTACTGCATCTTTTTAAATTCCCCACATTTGCTTTAGAAAAGGTGGTTTGTGTATCAAAATCATTAAAATTATTGGCCAGTGTTTGTGGTTAGTCTGCTCCACTTTGACAAATGCTAATGATTATAGAAAATGTAATTAAAAGAGAAAAAAAAAAAAGAAAAAAGAATGGAAAAAAGAGCCTTCTTAAGCTGGGATTCTAGCTGTGTCCTGGTTAGATTAATTGCTTGTCATATGTCATATTAACTACAAGTATTTCTTCTTCATCTATAAAGCCCTTAAAGCACATTGGTCCATATTTTCTTTCCTCTTAATTGGGCATGTAAGCAGTAATCACTTAATGAAATTATCCACTCTTAGGAGGGACTGGAATAAGACTGTCTTCATCGGGTCATCAAGCACATACTTTTCTCTGAATGCTGGTGCCTTTGGAAGAAAGATGTGTTTTGCTCAGCTTTTGTGTATGATTTTATGCTGTAGGAAGTGAAGTTACTTTTAAAAAGAGATTAATAGTTTTCAGTGTAGATGCTTTGCAATGGACATCATCTTTTGTAGCTCCCTCCATCCTATGCATGTATAATACACAGCTGGGGGACTTGCGTTTTCTGTGCAGACACAGATAGAGAATCCCTACAAAGTAGAGCTACTGTATGATAAGGAAGTCACACTACGTGGTTGAGATCTTACTGAGAAGGAAGGTAAACAGCCCAATCAGCTACAAATCAGCTATTACACCGTAACTGCATATGTATATTTCATAAAGCTTAAGTACATTGCTTGTATTGCTACCAGTTTGATAATCAAAATATCTAAGGGTTTTTTTTCATACTAGGAGGATCTCCAGAACTTACTGACCAAGGGACTTCTGCCTGCCATCCACAGATGGGCAGATGGGGGGTGCAGGTGTGTGTGTATATGTTATATATAAGTATATTATGGATACATGCATGGACGTGTAAAATTTAAGCAGTATGATCATCTATAAGAAGGTCTGCTTCTGCACATCACAGAGGATAAGTTACTGTGGCTTAGTGTCAGCCACTACGAGTGACTTAGAGTCAGCCAATAAGAGCTGGTCATGTCTTAGAAGAGCACCACCTTATAGAAGTTTTTTCAGTCTTTAAGAGATTAGTTAAACTTATCTGTGTAACATCGTAGACAACGGGGGTTACTTGCGATCTGTAGTAATCATAGTAATGTCAAGAATGCTGTCAGTTGT
Organism: Gallus gallus; assembly: GCF_016699485.2. Classification (NCBI taxonomy): domain Eukaryota; kingdom Metazoa; phylum Chordata; class Aves; order Galliformes; family Phasianidae; genus Gallus; species Gallus gallus. The sequence continues at coordinate 24,755,551 of NC_052533.1, forward strand.
CTTGTTTTTAAAGGGTAGTATTATATTTTTAGATCTAGGGAACTGGATTGGGAATGGAGAGGTGTGAATTAATGTGGTTGCCACCAGCTTTATTACAAAACATTTTTCTGTGGTACTTTGCAAATTAGTGCTACTTGTAATGTAGTCCCCTTGTTTAACTTATGTTGAGGTTTCACGGTGACAAGAACTGAGGATGCTTAACATTCTTTTGAAAAGGAGCTTTGAATGTTCTGTGTGGTTTGAATACACATGTAACCTGGAGCATAGTCCCAGCAGAGACATTTGGGATCCCTACTGCCCACTGCCATTCTCAAACTCAGAGTCAGGATGGGATTGGTCTGCCCATTGGTGGGATTTGTGCAACAGGAAAGAAAACTGCCTCCTGTAGGGAAAGAATGGCACACAGCCGTGGTAGATTTTCATTGTTTAGTGCCTATAATTAGCACTGTACACACCCACATGTAGCAGTTAATAAAATAGGAAAATTGTCCTGATTGGCAGACTCTGCATTTTTGAGAGGTAGGCTGTCATAAAGGCACACATGCTCCATATGACGACCAAGGCTTGTGTATGCAGGAACACAGTTTGCATACCTTGCTATTTAGTTTAGGCAGAGATTCATTGTACACTTACTGTAATTGCATGCTTATTCAGTTACATTGGATTATTATTTGTAAAGGAGATGCTCAAATTGGGTGCCCAGATGTTCACATTTTCAGGCTTTGTCTAATTTTGGAATCTTCTGACTAACTTAATCCCTAGATAAAACGACTGCTTATCCTATATCTCTTGCCCAAAGACATGCGGTTGGACTAAAAGCCAGTAATGCTGGTTCACTTCGCTGCTGTCAACACATTGATTGGTCAGCCATCCTGCCTCTGGGAGTAACCCTTCTGGGCTTTCAAAATATTAAAATTGATCTAAAATACATTTTAGATCATACATCACTTGATGAAACAGTGTGCTAATACAGCCTGATGGAACTGTGATATTTACAACGTGATGCATTAGTGTAAAATGGTGGCTGAAAGACCACAGTATAGGTCAGCTTATTAATAATTACTCTAAACATCACGTAAGGAAAGTAGCAGTGTCTTTGGGTTAGTTTCTCTGCCACTGTCAGGGAAAAAAATAAATAAAACAAAACCCAGCACTAACCAGTCCATTTTAATGGAAAGGAAAAAAATGATGTGAAAACTGCCTTATTTAAGTCCAAAATGCAAGTATTGGTGGTAGGACAGGAATATGTTTCTGTGTAGTTTCCATCAGTGTGACTTGATCCTTCCACCATAACGTGCTTTTGCTTTAATTTGTACCTTAAAAATTTCCCTCAAAACTTCACCACTCCTCCACTGTATTGCATTTTAAGAAGACTCTCCACTGAGTAGCTCATAGCAAAATTTGTTCTGAAGTACTTTTTAATTAGATATGAAGATAAAATGGGCTTGTTTGCAAATTTTTGTTTGATTCCACGTGATTATAAATGTTAAGAATACTTTTCTAGTGTCACAGTGCAGTTAGTAGACCTGCTTGATAAAAATGAATCTGTTTTAAGTATCAAAAAGTTGCCCTTTCTTTTCACTATGGTCCAGTTATCTTCCTTTCACAGAGAACCACGAGGTCAACAGAAAGAGATGACCAGTGTTTGTTGCTTTTTGTCTTATTTATTCCTCTTCTCTGAAAGTCATCTTGCTCTCATCCGTGTGTCTCAAAAGCCTAAGCAATAGGTGCCGAGGACAACTTTGTTGTTTTATGAGCTCTGGCTCTGTGTAAGCCCTCTCTGTGCTGAAGGTGCTCTTGACAAGTGCCACCATTACACACTGTGCATGGCGTAACTTACAGTCAAATATCCATCCTTCCTTTCTCTATTGGCTTCAATCTCTGTGGGGAGAGCAGGTAGAAAGTTGCATTAGGAGATACTTGACCATTTTTTTTAGCATTGGAATATTTTTAGTTTTTAATTTTTAGATACAACATATTGCTAGTCTTGCCACAAACACTGCTTTTATATATCAGGGTGAAAACCTCAGAATAAAGCCCTTAGCACAGTACTGCACAGCACATCTGCCTGAAAATCCATTTCAGTTGTTTAAAACTGAGGAGAGGTGCTGCTGGGAAGACCTTGAGGATCAGCTGCCTTACAGAACCTGAGGAGGGACCACAGAGAACATGAGTTGCAGTTACACTGGAGAAGGCTTCACGTGGGCTCAGATTAGTAATTTTTTTCTTTAATTACTATAGACAGTTACTAATTTCAGAAGGCCAAATTCAAGGTCATTGCCTTTCTCTTTCCTCTCGTTGTAGATGGAAGTTACCTATCTGTATTTTTCCTCTCATTGATATTTACATTGTAGGGAGGCATGTCATTGTCTAGACTCATGGAGAGATTTACTTTTCTTCTGAAATGATGACATCATTTTAACTTCTGATTTAGGCAGCTTTTTCCACTTGGTTCACTTTGCTGACAAAATTACTGACTTCTTATTGAAACTATGCTTGCTAAATATTTTCTTACTAACCTTTTATTTTTAATTAACTTTTCTAAAGTCTTTTCTCAGGTAGAGTTCTTCCTTACCCATTCCAGTCCTTGCACTTTCATACACACAGAATAATGTAGCAGAATGCAGTGTTGCCTCTCCTTTTTAGAGGTTCTGCTCCATGACCATGTGGTATTTCAGAGAAAATTTCATCTTTCCCCTGTAATTCTAGCTTGCCATTCTGGATCTTCTCCATAACAGGGATTGGGAACAAGAGATAAAGACGTGGAGGCAGGGACTCCATCTGCTCCTCCTGGTCAGACATCAGCTGCCCCAAAAGTCTTCAGAATATTTCTTCTTGTGCCCAGAGCAATATGAGAAACTCAAATCTTGTCACTAACCACAGAGATTGAATGTAGCTGCTAACTTTAAACTGATTATGTAAATACTGTTTGCTAAAATATGCAATCACAGTTTTATAGAAAAATCAACATAGCCAGAGAAGATGCAAAGAAATAAACAGTTAAAATACAACCTCAGCTCTATTAAAAGTATTTTCTAGAGGTATATTTGCATTCCAGTTACTTAGAAATTATTCCCCTCATACAAAGTACTCATTCATGGTTCAGTTGCTTCTGCAGATGACTGCATTTTAATAGTTAGTATGAGGTTAGTATTACGTCAGGAGTGAAGGTAACAAGAAAATAAATCCAAGTATTTTGTGCCTTCTGCACTGAAGTTGCAGAAGAAGTCCATTATCAGCGTTTATCAGACTCCCCAGTTCATTTTGCAGCATACTGACTTGTCCTTCACTTCAGATTTGTGGCTGTGGGATGCACTGCTGGGTGCTCAGAGCCGACTGTATTTTCAGTCACAGTTCTTCTGGCTCGCTATTTACTCACTGTAGTAATTTTCATGACCTTTTTAATCTTTCAGCATACACACTACTGTGAAAGAATACAGCCACGATCTGGCCCAGTTAGCAGCACTTCCTGGCACTGGCACAGTCACGGTGTGTTAAATACTGTTGATGTTGCTTATTGTGGTGTGTGAGATCGTTGCTATGAATAGCTCATGTGGTGCTTCATAGGAACAGGGGAACTAGATAGGCTGCACCCGCCCTCACTTCTAAGATCATTCTTATCACAGCGTTCATGTTGCTGGGGGGGAGGTTGTCCAAAAGTCACCCGTTAGGACAGTGCCCTGGGCTCAAGGGCCTGCAGAGAGGCACGGCAGTAACCCTGCTGCTGAGGGGTGTAGAATCATAGAATCATAGAATCACCAAGGTTGGAAAAGATCCTCAGGATCATCCAGTCCAACCATCCACCCATCACCAACAGTTCTCACTAAACCATGTCCCTCAACACAACATCCGAACGTTCCTTGAACACCTCCAGGGATGGTGACTCCACCACCTCCCTGGGCAGCCCATTCCAGTGTCTGACCACCCTTTCAGAGAAGCAGTATTTCCTAACGTCCAGCCTGAACCTTTCCTGGTGCAGCTTGAAGCCATTCCCTCTAGTCCTTTCACTAGTCACACGAGAGAAGAGGCTGACCCCCAGCTCACTACGGTCTCCCCTCAGGTAGTTATAGAGAGCCATAAGGTCTCCCCTGAGCCTCCTCTTCTCCAGACTGAACAATCCCAGCTCCTTCACTCTAGGTCATCAATAAAAGCCCATAAACATCCTGAAGTAGCACAGTGTGCTAGAATGGGCTGGGGTAAATGAGGGATAAGGGCAGGAATTACATTCTGCTTCCAGAGCAACTATAATTGTTCAAATAATTTATCATAAAAACATATTGCTTTAGAAGGATCTCATGATGTAGTGCTGCACTGCTCCCAGACAGAGTGAGTTCTGATGTCTTATTGTTGGTGGCAAAATCATTTGTGTGCAGGAATGCCCCTGGCTCCGGAAAAGGGCAAAAAGAAAATGAATTCTATTAAGGAAAAAAGAAATCAGGGCTCTACCTCACTAGTGCAGGGCTTAAAGCTTTTGCACCTGGTATTGCATACCTCTCATAATGCTCAGCTAAAGATCAGCTTCGTTTTCTACGTTGCATTTTTCTATGCTGAGTGGCAGAGCTCCAAGTCTATGGCAGAGCTCAGAGCAGTGTCGCCTCTTATTCAGATTAGTCATTGGTTTGGGACGTTTGAGGTTCTGCCTTTTTGGCTTGTACCATTTGGTAGTGTTTTCATTACACAGTGTTGTGTTGAATCAGCATTTTAGTTGAGTAAAACAAGCTCCATCTTATTTCAGTTGGAGTTTCCAAAACTGTTAACTAAGAAAACAGTGTTTTCCCTGTCACATGAATAAATGAGGTAGTTACACACTAGATTTGCAGTCATTTGTGGCACTTAAGATTACTTTCCAGGGTTAAATTGCATTTTACAGGTATTTAATAAATACAACTCACGAGCATCTCTAGTATTTACCAGGACCATAAAACTAATGCATCTTAACCATGGAACATTCAGAGTATCACCAGTTCAGATGGCAGTCCTGCAGTGCTTAATCTACAGAGTTTATCAGTTCTAGCTGTTGGAGAGGGCAAGGAACACTCATTAAATATGGAATGCTCATTCTGGAGCAGACGCATCACAAGCACTCTGTGCAGGTAGCAGCAGCTCTTTAGAACAGACAGCTCACTGCTGTGTTACAGAATAGGAGTCATAAAAAGTTGGGAAACAAGAGCCCAAAGTGACCGGGTAAGCTGATTTCCATTGACAGCCACTGTTGCTCTAAAAGCCTCTCAGAGGACTCCATCCTGGCTCTGTGTGTGAGTGTGGGATTATGGTTACGTCTGTATTCCTCTTAAGAAATACTCTGACCAGAAGGCATTATGATACTACAGCCACTGTGAGGTCTCCTGCACTTTTCCCTCCATCTACTTTTGTTGTTCCAGAGTAGAAGCAACATGTCAGCCCACTAAACCTTCAAGCCGTTCAGCTCTCAAGATTCACGTGAAGTTTCTGAGCCATTTCAGCGGTGTCCCTATTTTACTGGTCTGGGTATATTCTGTAAAGATATAGGCCACAAACTTATTGGTATACTGGATGTTGTTCAGGTTTGCTTTCTTGTGACATTTAGAAACTATGATGTCATGTACGCTTTTTCCGCCCCTCCTGCCTTTTATTTCTAGCTTAAACTTCTGAATACAGAGTGCAAACAAGCCTTGCAAGTGTTTTATTTTCTCATCCGCTCCTCTTTTCAAATACGAGAAGTAATGGCAAAGTGATTCATTGTCATTAGTGATTATGTCCATTCTGGAATCCCTATAGATGTTCTAAAAAGACCCAATGAATATCATAAAAGCATCAGTTGAGACACAATTGGAAGAACCATCCACTAAGACAATCTCTGCTTCTTGATACATCAGAGCTAACTGCACAATGCTACCTAAGTTTTAAGACACATTTGGATACACTATTTGCCTTAATACTGCAAAATTGCCCGAATTGAAGATAGTATTTCTGTATCAACATCAGTGTTGTTGGTCTCTGTCTTTTGCAGAGTTACGATATTGCTGGATATTTACTAGGCAGCCTGGAATATGGAACGTGTCGCTTGTTTCTTGTGGCTGGCTTTTTAAGGGAAATGAATCTGCTTCTCAGAATAAATAAATAAATAAATAAATAAATAAATAAAAGCCTCTTTTACAGAAAGTACAAATTCCTTGAGATAAATCATTTCTTGGTAGAAAAGCTCTTCAATAATGTGGATGATAATAATTCTAGCACTGATCTTTGATTCTTCTTCAGAGCACTGTAAATCTGGTTTCTGGGTACACTGTAAACCATGATTTTTTTCTTCCTTACAAGACTCCTTGGCAGACTTTGTAGTTAGCACACATAGCTGCAGCAAATTAGATGTTTTTAAACGCATCTGAGGAACATAAAAAATAACAGTATAAGAGCATAAGATGAGGAATTTAGGGGATTATCTTACACTTTGTTAGTTTTGAAATAACATAAAATGTCATTGCTGTCAGAGCCCAACTGATGTCTGGTAGCCAACTACCATATATGTTTACATACCATTTCTTTTATCCCTCTTCATTTGGATTCCAAGCCAAGAACGAAGAGAGCACCTTGCTTATTGGAATTGAATCAGAGCACCATACCTTCTGTAATTTTAACTGATTTTTCAACTCCCTGGTGCTTGCTGAGATGTAAATTGTTTGATGATATTCTAAGTGCGTTCAATTAATATTTCTCATAGTGGGATTGTGTGTCATAGCATTTGGCAGTGCTTTATTTAGCTAATGTCCAGAGAATACACTCTGAATGGATTGTATTTGGGATAAATAAGTTAGACATTTAAGCAGAAACCGGTGTGACTAATGTGGGATATCAAATTCTCTAGGACTTGCAGTTCTATGTATGCTTGGGGAATGCATGCATGAAAACATAAGCCATTTCAAAAGCTTGATTTTTGGTTGAGCAACGTAGCTTTGTGCTGGTGTTTGCATTGTAACCAGCTTGGACAATTTTCACCTTGGTGGGTGACTGATGTTCTCTACTGGAGTGTCCAATTCATTGTTTCGTTACCACAGATGCTGTAGAAGCCTGCTGGTCAGGTTGGCTGTACTGAAGTCTTTCAACTGGAGTGGATGTCTTTATAATTAGAAAATCATGCCATGGATGGGCAACAAAGCTGGCGAGAGGTCAAGAGCTCAAGTCTTATGAGGAGTGGCTGAAGGAACTGGGATTGTTCTGTCTGGAGAAGAGGCTCAGGGGTGACCTTATTGCTCTCTACAACTATCTGAAGGGAGGTTGTGGTGAGATAGGAGTCATCCTCTTCTCCCATGTAAATAGCGATAGGATGAGAGGGAATGGCCTCGAGTTACACCAGGGGTGATTCAGGTTGGATGTTAGGAAAAACTTCTCTGAAAGAGTGGTCAGGCGCTGGAATGGGCTGCCCAGGGAGGTGGTGGAGTCACCGTCCCTGGAGGTGTTCAAGAAACTTGCAGATGTTGCGCTGAGGGACATGGTTTAGTGGGAAATACTGGTGATAGGTGGATGGTTGGACTGGATGATCTTGGAGGTCTTTTCCAACCTTGGTGATTCTATGTTTCTGTGAAGTGCAAAATTGTATCTAGCTTGATAACATCTTGCACTTGAAGCCATTATCTGAATATCATTGTAAGAGAGTTCGGATAATTGTTCACAGTGAAGGGCAACTGAAAAAGCACTTCTTTCACCCTGAATTTTTCAGGACAGGAACATTTTTTTCTTTATGTATAGATAGCTGGTAGATAACGGACACTGCCATAGTGCACGTGACACTGTGCATCAGGTAAGAAGATGGGATCCACAATATTCAAGGATTTAAACTGCAAACCTAACAGTTCTCCAGCTGTACATTTTCAGTGCAAGGTGTTGCTTGCTCTCTCTGTTGCTGCCTCCATCTCTGCACCCTGGTGCTTCTCTGAACAGCGTGGCAGCAGGGAGGTATGGCCAGGCTGACTTTGGCTGGAGTTTTCCTACCACCCGTGGGTTTGGCACATTGTGTTACACAGCCGTCCTCCCCAGGTTATGTATTTTTCACATTGTATAACTTGTTGGTAAGTCAGTACAATGAGACAGTCTAAGATGTGACTTTCTGTGAAGGTGAACATTTTAAGCTATTTTAGGCATTTTTTGGTTTTGGTTTGTTTTTTTTTCTTGGGAAAGATAGTAGTTGTTAATGTGTGGAACTGAGATCTTGAGATCTTTTCTCATTTCTGCTGTGATACTGGATCCAAGACCTTCTTATGAGGGCATGGGTGAACGGAGACCAAAAAACTATTGAATCAGAGATCAGATTATGGCATTTGTTACATTGACCAGTCTTTTTTTCCCCTGTGCTACTGGCTTACGTATCCTATGTTCCATTTCAGGCTTTGTTAATGATATTGTTTTGACTGTTCAAGTAGTATTAGCATCTATAAGCTGCTAAGGACTTCACAATCAGTATATAGATGTTAAGTGCAGTAAGATGATGTTAAAGAGTAAAACATTTCTAATTTATCGTTCCTTACTCAGTCTCGCATTGAAACATGAAGTGGGGCTGAGAATAAGGGAAGCTCATTCTTGTCCTGCCATTATCAGTGCATGGTTTCTGTGTGCAGTAAGGGTCTAAGCTGTGGGGGTTCCCATTTGGCACCCTTCTAACAACTGTAAGGTCTTCTGGAAATGGAAAAAAAAAAGAAGAAAAGAAGAAAATCTGGGATGCTTTATTCTCTGTTCAATTTTTTTCTCCTTGACGTTAGTTTTGCCAACTGATTCTCTGATTTCTACTGTAAATTGAGTTCATCCAGCCTGTGGGACAATTAAGATAGAAAAAGATGTTCTTAAAAGTATAATTTGCCAAACAAAATAAACATTAGATTGTAGGGATTTCAAATTATCATCCAAGCTGTGGGAATAGGACGGCAGGAGATCATTTTACCCTGGAACACGGGAGTGGGGGAGGCAGAAGGCTCTTTGAAGATCTGGTTTAATCGATTCCAAGATGTAGCCTTTCCCTGTTTTTCATTTGGGCCTTTCTGGCTCCACTTTCCTCTTTAGAATATGAGACTGATGTAATAGAAGCAAATACCAGCACCTCAATGAAAGCTCCACAGCTTTGTTCTTTCAGGAAGGAGTATAACAGATTTGAGCACAGTAGAACAGTATAGGACATCTTGAAACTTTGAACAGCTACAAGTTTAGGTACATATTTCAAGTGTGATGGTGGATTTTTTTGTTGTTGTTTATTTATTTTTATATAACTACCATTATAAAGAAATGTTCTGTATATTCAACAGTGTTCTTAGCAAGCCAGTATGTCTATATCAGAAAGATGGATTTGAGTTTTGTTACAACACCTTAAGCCTGCTTGGCCATGACAAGAGGGAAGACTTCTCTTAAGTGCTGCTAACTGATCAGCAACTACAGAAGCTGAGATCCCTTTGAAAGTTAGAGCTGCTGGTCTTCAACTTGCAGATAGCTCTGCTAATTGCAAGAGACAAATACAAGAGGTCGTAAGAGTTTTCCTGAACTTACTGACTTATGGTTTGTGGTTTTTCAGTACTTTCTCTTCCTTACTCACAGATCTTTCTGGATGTGTGCTGAGCATGGAGGGTTGAAGGGAAGAAGTCAAGACTGCAATCAGAAATTAATGTATAATGTTTTTGGCTCTTTATGACTTGTTAAGCACTTTTGAATGACTCAAATTGGAATATTTCTCTATTTGTACTTATATAAAATAGAAATCCCTATGGCAGTCATTTTATTCTTCAAGATTATGGGCAAACGCGGTTTGAATAGCACTTGGTTGCTATTAATAGTAGAGTAAGTTAGATTTGCTTTCAGAGACAGCAAATGGTCTTTTCTTTGTTCTTAAAATGGTGAAAATTTTTGGATAGACAGTTACTGAAGTCATTCTGGTAAGCTGGTATCAAAGCTTGTAAGACTGTTGTGTTCACCATTCTATCTGATGGCATTTTCCATAAATTACCTTAACTTATTCTGTATATCAGGGTATTTTTATTTCATTGTTGGTTTTGGTTGATGGGTTTTGTACATTTGTTTTTTGTTTGTCTGTTATAGTTTTGTTTACGGTGCTTTTCTAATGATCTATAAAGCGCAGTTAGCAGACCTTGCTAGTTGATGAAACAACTCTGTTTCAGATTGGAAGTCATGATCGGTAGTAATTTGAAAGAGCTGGAGTAGAGTTGGTTGTTTGGGTTTTTTGTTGTTTGTTTAAACAGAGTCCTACACTTACAAATGACTTCTGAGAGGGTGTAGAAGGGTAGAAGGATCATAACTTTGTATCTAAAAAGGAGCTTTGTCAGTTTATAGAAGGAATAGTGTAGAGTATTTTCCCCTAAACTTGAAGACAATGTCCCACCTGCCTTGATTTTCTTAAAGGCAGAGTAACATTAAATAGGAGAAATTATGATAATCATTCAAAGAAAAAAATAAAGTGTTGTTTTCAGCCCTGATTCAAATCAACCTACCTCAGAGAATTATATCAACGTGCATTAAGATTTGCTGTTTCAGATCTAGCTGAACTAAACTTGGAACTACTTCTGTTCGGTTGTTGCCTTTTTATCTATTAAATAGATAATTCATGTATCGTAGTTCCTGATAGAAAGCCATATCTGCCTGATGTGTAGCATCTGAATTACTGTTCATCTGTTCTCTTCAGATAAATACAGGGCACCGGTCGGAGTTGACTCTATCGAGAGCAGAGGTGGGAAATGAAAGGAGCCCAAATTTGGAAAGCAGCCCTTTCATGTCAGATCTTCTAAGCGACGTACCCTTTGCCCTGGCACCACACGTGTTAGCAGTACAGGGCACCCATAATGATGTTCCTGACCGACTGCTCACCTACAACATCAATGACAATTTATCAAGATTTTGGTACGACTTTACGCTTGAAAATTCTGTCCTTTGTGAGCCGTAATGTTTTCTTGATCTTTCATGTGTGTCAAGGAAAAAGTCTGAATGTGAAGATAAAGATTTATTTTGAACAGCTTAATATTTTGGGGGCCTACCACTGATACCGGATCCATTGGATCAAAAGGATTGTTATTCAGTGCTGTGTTATATTCCTTAGATTTAAGTGGGCTGTAACTTACTACGTTAAGTGTTCTGTTTATCTGCAAAGAAATCAAGCAAAACTGTTTCAGCCAATGCTGGCTGTTGGTATCTGCTTCCCATAGGTAGGCTGCAGGCACAAACATTTCATAAAGATGAAGTCTGAGCATAACTGCTCTGTTTTGGTTTTCATTCTGGTAATAAACACGCAGATCCTGTTATACGTGTTTCTTTAGATCACCTTTGATTTTCTGCAGATAGAAGCCAGTGTTAATAGCAAAGCAGTGCTTCTCTGTACTACTGGACAGAGAGTTTTCCAGGCGGTAAGTTTTAAAACTCAGACTTAATTCTGAGTATTGGAATAATTTGGAGTACTTAATACTATCGATTACCACTTTGAAGGTGACCGTGGTATTTCTATGCTCTCATTTTATGCCACTTGTGTTGCCCGGAGAAGTCCTATAAGGCTGCCTGTTGGCTGCTGTTTGTTCTCACTACCACATGTGTTCCTGATTTATATACGGATCAGCTTTTCCATTTTAACCTCTTTGCCCCCTAAAGAAGGAAATCTCAGGACACGTACTTTTAATGGTCACACCCTCCTTTTTTTAATTTGTGTGCCAGAGATACAGATGGCAATGTTTAACAACAGGAAAACATTACATTGTTTCTTATCCAGCTAAATTAGATGTCTAAGTACCTAAACATGCTTTCTCACAGACCACTGTGTCCCTTGCTCACAAGCTTCCAGCGTGTTTTTTCCAACTGAAACCAGAGTTGCTGTTGTATGAGCAGCAGCTCTCTGATGGAATACCACGATTTGTGTGAATAACGCTCTGTGTTGCACAAAAGATTACACTTGTTTTCTCTCTTGGGGTATTTATACTGTGCCAAATGTTAGTAGGTAATTCCATATATTTTTATGCCCTGTGGTTGCTCGAAATATATATTTTTTCAGACTTGCATCCTGTAGGTATTTGAGATAAATACCATAAATGGTGGAGAAATTGCATTGTGAATATGTCTTGGGTTGTTACATATTCATGTGTAAGATTTATTCTTTTTAAATGTTTGTATATAAGCGAATTTGTTAGGATATGTTTAACAGTTGTGTTCATAAATGTTCTGAAACACTTGCTTCAGGGAGAGTAAGTGTGCTGCATACCAATAAACAACCGTCAAATAATGTGTGACAATTAATGCTTGGCTTGGCCTGTTTTCTTTTGTGTAGCAGTGACCATTGAGACTTCATGGGAGCCTGAAATTGTTTAATTTAGAAACTGTTTTCAGTGTCACTTTAAAATCAGGGTATTCAGTGAGTCTATCACACCTTCATCTGCTGTATTTTGTGCACTGTGTTGGTGATGTGCAATGATTGGTTGGTATTGATGACACTGCTCTGAGGACACTGCTGCTGTGAGCTGGGAGTACTCATACCCTTAGAGGGAAGAAATAATTTTACAAAGCTGCTTAGAACTGTTTTGTGTGCTGATTTTTCTAGTTAGAACATACCTAAAGCACTGTGTTTAATTTCCATGATTGTTTTATATTTCTCCTTTAAAACTTAACCGTTCAGCAAACAGAATGTTTCCATTCAAGATGTTCATCTCAAACCTGAAGTGTTTCTCCAGATCAGCTGGACTGGAAGCAGAACAGCACGATGCTGCGAAGAAGCCAACAAACTCACAATACTTGTTCTTCCCTTGTCAGCTGACAGCACATAACTTTTTTTGGCATTCGTTTTTGATTAACGCTAGATAATCCATCTAAAATAATTATATCTTGTCAGAGTCATGCTCTGTTGTTCTCGCAAGCCAATATGGTATCCTTTTAAAAGAAAAGAAGATGCAAAAGAGTGCGAGGAGGAGGTTGCGTTCACCCATGGTGAGAAATATGGTCGGTAGGTTAAGCATTTGGCCTGCATCCTTAGCTGTGTTCCATAAAGGTTAACATTTGCACATAGCAAGAGTTCTCGTAATGAGCAGGGGTACTGGAGTGCGTCTCCTCACTGCCCTCTCTTTAGCAAGGGTTGAGGCTCTCCCTTGCTTAACATCATCCATAAAAAGTAGATTGAAGCTTAATGGTATCCAGACCACAAAGGTGAACTTCTTCCCACTGGGATAAGAAAAAAGACACTTAGACTGTTATAAATTAGTAAGATTTATGGATTTGCCTGCTAATAACATGAAGATGGTACAGAATCTTCAGAAAATGAAAGATTCCAAACAGTCTTAATTCATATAAAAGTGTATAACGCTGTAAATGCATATTGGTCACTGTCAGCAACTGCTGAATGGTTGTCCTTCAAACATTAGGCCACTGATTTTAAAAGAGGGAAGTATAAACTATTATAATATAATCAGTATTGAGATCTAAGTAATAAAACTCTCCAGCCAGTCTTTTCTATATATTCTGTCTATTAAAATAAGAACTGGAATAAAGCTGTTTGCGTTGTGTTATGGGTATGTATGTAAATTGTTTAGACAGAACTGAAAGATATTTCATTGCTGATATCAGCAACATCAGAGTTAAGACAGGTTGTCAACTCCAGAGCTGATGATGAAAGCCTGAGGTATGATCCTGTGCCGGTGGAATGCTGTAAATGGGAGCTTTGTTACTGCCATTAGTGGACACTTTACTCGGCCTTTACTCTTTTATTAAATAGTTTATTTGGGTAGAGTTTGGTTCATGGGATATTTTGAGTTTCATTTGCAGTTCTGTACATTTTCCTTGCAAGAGATGTACTCTGCTTTGTGTGATGGCTTCCGTATGGAGCTTTCTAATAAATCAAACATAACAAGACACTTCTTATTTCCTCTGGAAAACTGGTAAATACAGGCCTCTGGAACAGTCTAATTTTAAATGTAGAAAAAGGAGACCAAAGCCCACATGTTCAAAGGTAAATCAAAGAATAATTGCATCCAGAGCAGCTCTACGGAAGGCTGAGTGTGAGCCCATCCCGACAGACAGCTCCCTGGTGACAAACTCAGAAGTGGAACCAGACAACACTGTGCAAAGGAGGTCAGTCAAGGAGATGGTTACGGATCCCCTTACTGTTGTTTTCTATAAAGTACGACCTGAACCTTCATACCACAGCTGGCAGTGCATGCTTGTGTGGTCACGGATGAGAGGTTTTGACCCTAGAGCAAAAAAAAAAAGGGTGAAAGGCAAAGAGTATATTCACCATGCTAGTTACAGCAGCTCAAAATAACATGCAGTTTATTGCATTGTTAGCTGGAGAACCTGTCATGCTCACAAAAAGCTGAAGCAGCCTCCCCGTGTGGGACAAGTGGGCTGTTCAGAACAATAGCATGAAGCTTGCGCTTGAGAAACTGCTTTCCTCTCCTCCCCACCACCCTTTTGTTATGACATAATCATTCATCTTGCTTTGGGTTTTCTCAAGCTAGTGAGTACAGAGGGGAACCAGAACTGCAACTAGCAGGAGCTAACTCCCTCCCTTCTTAGGTAACTGCAACAGTTCCTCTGATGACAAGGCAATTCCAGATTAACCAGATTTCCTTTCAAATCCAGCGTGTGTCTGCTACAGCAACAGAGGCTGAGCCTGGCAAGTAACTCCTTAAAATCCAAAGGCAGTCTCCTGCGCACCAAAGGGTACAAAAGGAGGAGGGAGGTTTAATAAGCCATGTTGGATTTGCTCAGCCCGTCTGCTGTGGTGAATTTCCATGAGCATAACGAGCTCACAAGGTTAGCCATAGGTACATCAGGCCTAATTTCTTCCCATCAATGTCACATTCCTTGGCGTAGCATTGTGAATCTCCCCATTATCCACTGAGGCCATATTCTTTCTTAGATATTTCCTTCCTTTGATTCTTCTAGAGAACTGCCTCTTTCTTTTCAATATCTTTTACAGAGATGAGACTGTTTCCAGAAAATAGACCGAGCCTTCATTCTGCAAAAGGGACCCTTTTGCATAGCCACTTTGTTAGCCTTCCTTGTGGCTGAATCAGAGCCATCCAAAAGAAGCAATGTAAGTATTCATATCTACTGGAAGGGGAGAAAAGACACTACCTTGTTCCCGTTAACAGTCAGCTAATTCCGAAGCATTGCTGCCCATAGAACGCAACTTTGATTTTTGTCAATTTGGAATCTCATCGTTTTCGGATTCCATGAGTCTAAGAAGGAAATTTGAAGCATGGCCCCTCACTGTTTAGTTCTGGAGAGCAAATTTTAGGTTCAGTGTTTGATATTCCCTTTGCTCTGTGTGACGCCAGTGAGTGAGACTGTTTTAATCTTCAGCACGTGCTGATGAGCCTGCTGAGAAGGAATAAGATCCAAGAAGCAATAAGACCCTAAGCACTGCTTTGACCTCTGTGAATGAAGTCCTTAGCCAATTCTGTATGCAGAAACGTTTTCCTCCATGTATAAATGGTTTAAGCAATCAATAAAACTCTCAAAAATACTGTTTCAAACTTTATTTTCTGAGACACATTAGTGGCAAACTTTGCTGCTTTCATGGGGAGCGCTAAAGGTGTTGACTAAGCCTGGCTGTTCTGCATGCAATTACTTTGGGGCAATTGGAAACTCCTGGTTTTGTACAGATATCTACCTACTACGAAATGGCAGAGTCCTCATTTTTCCTTTATTTCTTTCTGTTGTTTGGAACAAAGAACACATGGTGGAATTAAATCAAACTAAAGGGGGAAAGGATGGCAAGGACATGTAAAGAAGTTTCTGTCGTAGTAGCTAAAATTGGCTTTAAGGAAAATGCAGAAACTAAATGAAATGCAGATGGTAACAATATGACAACACTATCAGATTGGTGATCCAAACTGGGAAGTAAATTCGTGTTGGTATTGTGCTCAGTGGAGTCTTTTTTGTGTAAATGCAGAATATAGCACAAAGGTCCTTAGTGTTACTGCCTCTGTCATTTATAGGTATGTACAGGTAGTGTAATAGGTAATGACTGCATGCTTCCTTCTACATCTCAGAGCCAATGCTTCTTTTCAGTCTGCCTTCCAGGCAGTTTGCAGCCTTCCAGGCTGTACTCTTTCTAGTCTGTGTTTCACCACAGAAGGGCAATGAATATTAAAGTTTACTTTCTAATGAGGCATCAGAGTAGCTCAAAGAGCTTTGCTATATCAGAGTTCAGCAGTTTGTCAAATACATTCCTCCTACAGAAGCAAAACCGTGCGAGCATGCTGCGTGGTTCCTACAAGAACCAGGAGCTGCAGAGCTTTCAGCCTTGTGCTGCCAGCTATGGTGAGATGCAGGAGAAGCCTTTTTAATTCTTGGACAAAATAGGGTATCTAGTGGTGGAAGTGGAAGTGATGATGATGCCAGAAGGATGGAGCAGCTGTAGAACAGAAGAAAGAGAAGCTTTGGTTCTGCCAGCCAATTCAACTCACTTTTCCTTTCTGCAAAGATAAAATAAACTCTTGAGATCAAAGATCTCATTTACAAGGCTGTCCTCTTAAGTCAACACATGCACTTCAATAACAGAGCATAAAAGAAACTGCTCACGAGCAAACAACAAAAAAAAAAAAAGGATGAGTATCAATTATAAACATCCCTCATCCAACTGTGTGTGGGTATCAGCTTTATGATGAGGGTTGCCGCTTGTATCCAAATGTTCATCTAACTATTTTGAGAGGTTGGATCTGGGCATCCTTCTAAATTACAGCAAAAAGAAGTTTGAAGCAGATGGGCTCAGAAAATAGGCTCAGGTGAAATGGGCCCTCATGAAGGGAAGGGAGCTACTTGTTTAAATGAACTGATACTGATTAGAACTGCAAATGATGCTGGGACTGCAGCCTGAGCACAGCGTCACCCCTTTTTGTGAAGAGATCTGCTCTTTGTCTGTTCTGCTGAAGAAAATCGAGCAATGTGTGGTGCTTTGGAAACTATGTGGTAATTTCCTTTTTCAGCTGTTTTTAGAAACTGCTGGTGCATCTGCTTGGCTTACTCTGCTCTTAAAGACGTTTTTAGATTCCCGTAGCTCTGATTTTGACTATTATATGTTTAGATAGGGCTTTTGTCAAGTATGTAATATTTATCTGACCCTCTGAGACAAAGGATCTTTTTGTTGTTGTTTGACTTTAATGTCTTTTGTAGTTTGGTTAGTTCTCCTTCAGTTATCTCTCAAATAAGAAACATTTACACTTCTCCCTCTACTTGATAGGATGGGGTAGAACATATGCATTACATTTATCCCAGGAAGGATTGCCAAATTTTATTTCAAATAGCATTGCAGTACTTGTAGATATTTTTGATCAGTCTTTCTATAGTTATGGCTAAAATTTTATCTACAAGGTTAACATATTCTCTGTATTTTCACGCAGTTAACTTTA
Organism: Gallus gallus; assembly: GCF_016699485.2. NCBI lineage: Eukaryota > Metazoa > Chordata > Aves > Galliformes > Phasianidae > Gallus > Gallus gallus. The sequence continues at coordinate 24,772,902 of NC_052533.1, forward strand.
TATTATATTTAAACTCATGGCTTGGGGGTAGGCAAACTGGGAAGTTGTCATATGGGCAATGTATATTGGATTAATGGAGGGATTTACAATTACTTCCTCTTCATACGTCTACTGCATGTACTGTGCAGTATGTGCATCCGCTCACAATGGGGAAGCTACAGTAACTGCTTCAAAGCTGGATGTTGCCATTGGATTTTTATTCTGTCTCCTAGAAGAGGAAGTCAGCCCAAGACTGACCTGTTCATCATGGACATCAAAAATAAGCCAGACGGGACTTGTCTGTGAGGATCTCATGTAGCAACAGGACTCTGGCTATGTGTAAGAGTATGTGCACAGTAACTACAAGAAAGCAGTCTTCGGTGATGACTTAGGTGGTTGAGTACCCTCATCTTCATACGATTCACCCATGCAATAGGAACAGCGTTCCTAATGTCCACTACAGCAGCAGCTTAACTGTGCAAAGATTATTTTCCCCAGAATAAAAGTAATTGTTAGGAAAAATAAAAGCCAACCAGTGTACCCTTCTTAAACAGGTGAGATAATTCAAGTGCAGGATTAGATCTTGCTTGGAAACTTGAGAACAGATTATTGTGTTTTTAGACAAATTGCAATTGATTGAGCAAGGCCTTGCTGGGACACGCTGCATCACCTCGCCTTTTAGGAGTTATTTTCACTCATACACAGACTGACAGTCTTCTTCCTTAAGGAAACACACTATGAAAATAGTACTTAAAAAGTTCTTTAAAATACCATTCACTTCTGATGCATCATTTCGGTCTGGAGATCAGGACCCAGTAATCTGTCAGTCTCTAACAGAGTAGTCCATGTAACTCAGTAACACTTGGATTACTCTGTTTACCTTTCCCCCTGTATATATCTATTGATCTTAAACTCCTCTGACCTAGAGACAGCCTCTTCGACACTGTTTATTATGTTATTAAGATGATGAAATATGGAGTAAACAGAGAAGAGTGGAGATCCCTATCTGAGAATTTCCACCCTTGAACTTTTTGTCCCATATGCATCCAACCTGAGCTTTTAGGTGCCTAATGGTCTGCAGGCTCAACCCGGGCCAGAAGGTTTGAGAGGAAAATTTCTCCAATATAAATCTCCATTCTATGCTTTCTTCGTGCAGGTGTGCTTAATTACAATCCCAGTCATCCTTGCTTCCATCCACACAGGAGGGAAGGGAAGGAGGAGCTCTTCAGCCAACTTTAAGGTCAGAAATCCCTTCCAACTCAGCCTCCCTTTGGCTTTGGCGATGGGAGCCAGGAGTGACTGCACTGCCGTGAGCCATGGCCTCAGCTCCGTGCTTGGAAATGGGCTATGTTGCCCTGCTTCTCTCCTGGTGAATTATTCCTGCCGAGATCAGGCCTGTCATTAGGAGTGGATGGCTGTATTACAAGTGGGAATTAATTTAATTTTTAAATAAGTATTTTGATTTGTTCAGAGTGTTTTAAGTCCTGAAAACACGGTCTGGGAAGGGTTCAGTAGAGTATTTTCTCCATATATACTGAAAGAGCTGTTCTGTTGTTAGCCATGGTGGCAGGAGTGGGGATCAGAATACGCAGCATTGCAGGACAACATCATTCTGTAGGAGCAGTTTTAGTTATGCAGTGAACAGCTCTTCAAAGCAGAGATGTTTAGAGGAATTTAATTTATAATGACCACTTCCTGAAATGGGTTTATTTGGAATTGAGAATACACTGCTTTGTTGTAGGCCAGCACCCAGCCTCTTTCTTCTGCTTCTTTCTCCAAATGTGTGGGAGGTGTCCTCGTGAGCTCACGTATCCTTCATGACACTGAGCTGCCAGTTGGCACCTGTACCTTGTTCTCATCGTGGAGATATCTTAGCAGAAGTGTGTTTTAACCTTAGGTACCTATGCAGAAAGGATGGATGGATGGATGGATAAAATGATTATTCTTCAGATTTTCTAGAAAAATTGTCTTTTGTCCTTCAATTCAGATATCAGATGCTTCATGTGGCTCTGCTGGCTGCAGTCCTGTCATTTTGCCATATCTGCTGTCAATAACTCCGTTATCAGATAGTCCATCTGAAGAAAAAGAAAGGATTCTGACTTTCATCATCATATTATTAGTATTTTATGACAAGTGGCAATACACAGAGATGAAGGTGCAATTTCCAGAGCAGAGTCTCAAGTAGCTTCCTGTGAACTATCCTAGTGTGCTTTTAAAGTGTGTTTTAGAATATTAGTACTAATTTTGCATGGAAATCCTTGGTTTCATGAACACAAAATAAAACATACTATTATATATTTCTCACCACCTATACACAGGCATGTTCTCCAGCAGAAACCAAATGGTTCTCTGTTTACATTGCTGCCTTCCCTCTGCTCTCCATCCTCATTCCTCTCCCAGTGCTGAATGTGGAGAAAACCATCGTAATGAAAGAACTGACAAGATCTGGTCAAGAACAGTGATCCCTCTTGGGAAGGAGACGTGTCTAAACACAGCTCATGTCTTTTGTCTACACTTGTCTACATTTCTTGTTTTCCTACTCTTCTTTTTTTTTTTTTTTTTTTTTTTTTTTCCTTTTCAATTCTAAGCAGCTCAGCTATTTCCAAGCCTGAAGCTCAGGGAAAAGGAATTCTGGTGACCTCTTCTTTGCAGTAGGACTAAAAATGGACAGGGAGAAAGTCTATTCATTCATGACTGCTTTCCACGCTGCTTAACAACAAGCTGTGTGTGTGCCTACCGCCTGCCAAGCAGCCTGAGTGCGACTGGTGTGCTTTCATCAACAGGGCTCGCCCTACAGCTGTAGCTCATCTCTATTTTTAGGCAACAGTGTCTCACCTTTTCTCTTCTGTGCTGAGCAGACATCCATTGTGTTGTTTTCTGGGCCTTTTTCTGTGTGTTTCAACCATCCATCTGGTGAGGATGCTGAAGCCCCATGGTGCTGATAGCCCCAGCAGGGTGGCAGTATGAGCCAATGTGAGGGGATCTTGGGCGCAGAATCACAGAACCATAGAATGGCTTGTTTTGGAAGGGACCTCAAAGATCATCTAGTTCCAGTGCCCCTGCTGGGGGCTGGGTTGCCAACCAATAGATCAGACTGCCCAGGAACCCATCAAGCCTGGCCTTGAATGCCTCCAGGGATGGGGCGGGGCATCCACAATTTCTCTGAGCAGCCCATTCATGTACCTCACCACTCTCCGAGTGAAGAATTTCTTCCTAACAGCTAACCTAAACTTTCCTTCTTTCAGTTTAAATCCATTCCCCCTTGTCTTATCACTGTCATCTGTGTAAGTCTGTAAGCTCCTTTCAAGTACTGGAAGATTGCAATGAGATATCCCTGGAGCCCCAGAACTGACCGAGTACTCCAGATGGGACCTCACAAGAGCAGAGCAGAGGAACACAATCACTTCCCTCTCTCTGCTGGCCACCCCTCCATTGATGCAACCCAGGATACCATTGGCCTTCCAGGCCACAAGAACATACTGCTGGCTCATGCCCAGCCTTTTGTCCACCAGAACCCTGCATCCCTGAGCATCCCTTCCAAAGCTCACACTCAGCAGCAGTGGGACTGCTTTCACTTCACTTGTGAGGAGTCACAAAAGTGGGATTTATTATGATAATTACATAAATATTATGTAATCATTGCAAAAGAGGGATTTGTCATAATCAGTTAATTCTCATCCTCTCACTGCAGATCACATAACTATATTTTTATTCTGGAATATCATTCTGTCCCTTGTGTTCATTCATTCTCTAGACTTACTAAAATACTTCAGTAGATTGTGGTGAAATGGCTCCTGTTTCCCCACGCTGTGCCTTCCATGCTGCTGGGGAGGCAGATTTCACATTCTGAGGAAGATTTCTTAAAGTATTATTCCCAGCTGAAAGGAAACAAACTCATCACGGAGTGAAACACAAAGCAGGTCATTGATGGGTTTGCATTACATAAAATGGTTGAATAATATAAAAAAAAATCATTTCCACATTTTTTAACCAAGTGGTTTTGAAAAGAAACTAGAAATATTAAAAATGTGGAAATACCACAGAAACACTGAAATAGGTAGTAATGAGATGAAAACCATTTTGTTTTCCCACCCCAATATACCAGCATAGTAAAGCATGTGAAAACTTTAAATTTTGATGACTATTGGCTTTCCAATGGAAAACACTGAGTAAAACTAATGACTTGCTTATATAGAACCAGGGAGGAGGATAAAAAAACTCAGAAAATACCTTAATTTACCCAAAAGGAAGAGGAACTAAAAGATTTGAAAGCTCCTCCAGAATCTTCTTAATCACTGTCTGAGACAGCCTTCACATTACAATTGTCACCTTTAGAGCCTCACAATGAGGATTTTGTTCCTGGTAAAGGAATTGGTAACGTGGTTTGTGTTTTGTGCATGGTGTATACGCTTATAGGACCTTCCCCTAATTGCACCACAAACATAACACAGCCAAGTTGTACCTACTGAGACTCCTGCTTGAAAGCACTTTCTACATGCCAGCCTTCAGATGTATCTTTACAGCCTCCCCTTTATTGAGCAGCTTTGTATTTCTCCTCCAAACACAGTTATCTCCACCGATCCATATCGTATCGAACGATCTGAAAATAATGTTATTAATGGGCAGGTAGTCACCCACAGAAAGCATAATCACATTTTATTTTAGACAATAATTATAAATTGAACATGTTGCCTGGATCTCACTTGCCTTTTACAAAAGGATACAGGGGCTATGGATAATTTATAAACAAACAGTATTATATTATTGATCACTGATCTCCATGGTTACTGGGCTCCTCCAGTTTCATCTTGGCCTCTATGTAATTAAGCACTGTTGCACATACGCTGCGCTGTGGGTTAGAATAAGCTGGAAACACACAAATCATTACAATGGGCAAAGAGGGAGATTTCCTTCATTTTGCACCATAGCGTAACTGGCAAAGCCCTTTTGTGTGCACATTTGGAACTGGCTGCCCGCAGGTCGGAGCCCGTTGGGGGTCATTGGGTGAGGTCTTCATCTGGGGCCATAGCATCGCTGCAGGGTTTGGGAACTGTCATACCAGCACCCACAGGCACGGCTCGAGAGTCACTCTGTTCCAATGGGATTTAAAGCAGTGATGAGTACTCAGGTTTGCACTGTTCATTCTTTAGATCTATATTTTGTATTCCTTGTTGACCCAGGCAATCAATGGGAGTATTTTTTCTTTCTTAAAATGCAACGCGAAAATATGTACACATGAAAAATGAAGAGCCAAAAAATCAACCCTTCTCTCCACCTCCGTTTTTCATTGAGAGTAGTCACGAATAGTTCTTGGAGCAACAGACCTTTCAAGTTGAAAGCAAACTTTGGTGAGGCTTACCTTTTTGACAAACATGTTTTGAATACTCTTCTGCGTCACCTCTGAGCTGACCCGAGGCAGGTTTGTCCTCTCTAGATGCCTCAACTCTGATACTGAAGTACTTTAAAATGCAAATAGGAAACAATAGAGGAAGCATTTGCATCTTGAAATAACTTTTTAAAAGTCCGTCTTTCGGTCTCCGTGTGCTGATTATTCATTTCCTTCTCCCTGTCAGACAGATTTCAGTTTCCCCATTTCTGGGTTTGATTTCCCCCAGCTCCATCTCTGCGGAGCCCCTCTCCTGCTGTTCCCCAGGCTGTGGATATCTGCGTTCCCATCTGATGCAGAGGCTCCAAAGGATGCCTGGAGGCATTCAAGGCCAGGCTGGATGTGGCTCTGGGCAGCCTGGTCTGGTGGCTGGCAACCCTGTCCATAGCAGAGGGGTTGAAACTCAATGATCATTATGGTCCTTTTCAACCCAGGCCATCCTATGATCATTCTATGATCATTCTATGATACGGTCACCTTTACCGCAGCAGCCACCATGGGGCTCACTCACTGCTCCTTCTCCTTTCATCTGTGTGGATACCCAATCTGTAACACACTGCTTATCGTCTTCATCAATATCTTCATACTCTGCAGACTCTCTCTTTCTAGTTTTTAAAGCCCTTCTTTGGCCAAGGAATCCTTCCCAAATAAAGTATATTGATAATATTTACTTGCTCTACTGTAGGACCAGTTTCAAACACGCAGCCTTTGGCATCTAACTTCTCCAAGGCTCCCAGGGGAATGGGCACTCGTAACGAGTAGCAGATATTAAATAACAAAATGGGACTTACCAAGAGGTTTTACAGGACGCTTTTCCACACAATCCATTTCCGAAACAAAAGGGTTTCAATACACAACGCTATTACACCAAGATGCTTAGGTGCTATTGTAGTCACAGAGGGACCATAAGCAACAAAGAAATCTACTTTTAAAACACGAAGTATAGACGAGTCTATAGAAAACAAAACATTGCGAGTATGGATTTATGGATGCCTTTGCCTCGATTAAATCCCAAAGGGTGAGGTCAGGAGTCAATCCAGAGCTGTATGTAGAAGACACTTTCATAAAAACCAATGAAGCAACAACAGAATTCTATCCATGTTTCTGCTCAACTGCCTCAATTCCACGTGCAAACATCTAATTCCCCTAAATTTTACCATCTCCAAAACACCCCACAAAACTGCAAAAATAAGCAAGCCCAAACTGGCCCGTCAGTGAGGACTGAAAAGAGGGATCTGCAAAAAGTGGAATCTATAGACAATTACAATGAGAGGTACATATTAAAAATGGTTAAAAAAATGGCTTCAGGAATCAGATAGTTTGGTCTTTGCCATTTGCTAAATAAGAATAATAAATGGCAAAATATGCAAGGCTGGGTTGTATTAGAGAATTCCCATAAATCATATATTGCAGAGTTGGACATTAAACTGTTAATAGAAGAAAACTTTGGAGCATGGGTTTCCAATTTCTACTGTATGAATTTTTGTCAACACAGCTTCCTATGGCCAGATGACTTACTCTGTCAGTGCTGGTCTTTTCTCCCTCAGAAATACTGGACTGAACTTTAATGTCAGGCAGAAACTCACACACCAGTGTTCTGCTGAAATGCTGCACTAGAGAGCACTTGAATGTTTTGCTTCTGAGCGTGCCTTTGTGATTTCTTACCTTATTCGTGTTTGTGATCGCCTCACATTTTCTCACCAAAGATGTAGCCATGTGAGTCTTTAATTAAACACGTCAGCAGTCATGGAACAATTAAAGTAAGTCTTCATCAGAGACAATTGGTCTGCAGGGATGAGGAGTGGCACAGTAAGTGCGCTGTGTGCCAGCACTTTATTTACAGAGGCCACGCTGAAAAAAAAACCCAAGATCAAATCAATAGCAGTTTGCCTAAAGAAGGAGCTTTAATGCCTCATGGATTGAGACACTAAAGTCTTCTTCTTGCCTATTACTCTTAATACACAGCCACTGTCATGGGGCTTAATCAGAATTCATGGAGCCGCTAAACCAGGGGAAGATTATTGATCTTATTAAAGATGTAAGAGCACTGGTCTGAGAAGACAGGGCCTCCAGAGAAGGGCTCTGCCTCATCCTGCCTGCCTGGGGCTTCGCCACCGCCAGGACCAGGAGGCATTTTTCTTCTGTAGATAAGGATCTCAAAAGCCTGGGCACAACTACCCCACACTGAGCACCTAAATCTCCTCACCTGTAGTTCTGAACGTGCCTTCCTGACCTTCACCAACAGCATTTTCATTAACTTTGAGGACTAGGTTCCTTCTGCTGTTAATCCTATGTGATGCCCCTGAAAATAAAGGAGTGACATAGGCGTAACTGGGTGGGCATTTAAAAACTGCAGATTACAAAGATGTTACTGATGGCCTAATTTGACCGACGCAGTACTGATAGCACACAGAGAAATAACCCAGGTGTACCTCTGTGTCCCAGTTGTGTGGTTTCTGTTGTTTTTGTTTCATTTATTTTCCTGTACAAGCTCTGTTTAGTGTGCAAATTGCTTGCTCTATTTGTAGAAAATATTGAGTGATAAGAGTGGAGCTAGAACGGTGCTAATGAGTTTTTGATCAGTTGCCAAACTGAAAAATTAAACTAAAATTCGTTTAGGCTGACCCACAATAAATGTTTTCCATTTTTCTCGATGTAAACAAAATCTGAGAAAGCTTCAATTTGAGTATGTTTTTGCATTGGACAGGAAGTTAAATGTCTTACTTAGGGGCAGTGAGAAGAGGAAGAATTAATGGGCTTGGTTCACAAAAAACTGCAGTCATGGGTTGCTACTGCTAAGCAGCTGCATGGTCATCATTTAGCGAGATACAAGAACCTGGGGTAAATTCCCCTCCAGCCCATGGAGGAACTGGAGGAGTTTGGGCAGCTTCCCCAGTCTCGGTGGATAGGAGGGAGACAGCATGTCCAGCACTTTCCATACAAAACAATAAACACTGTCTCCAGCCCCTTGCCTGTGCTGATCTCCTTGTGGCCTCCTTGGGCTCCTCCCAGCCTTCCTCTGCAAGGCTCTGGGCAGCGACCGATGGCACCACACCAGTACCAGTACCAGGGCTGGGGAGCCTATCCAGGACAAACTTGGCAATTAGAAGGTGAATTTAGGTATTAAAATAAAAATCTCAATTTCTACAGTCCCACAAAAAGGATGGTCTTGAATACACATCTCTCATGATCTACGTCAATCAAGTGCCAAGTACTGCAGCCTTTCCTTTCCCCCCCTCCAGCTTTATCTATCTGAGGGAAAAGGTCAGAAGAAACTTGGGCAGATCTGCTCCAGATTAAAGTGTGGGGAACTAAACCCGGTTGTTCTGATAATTACTGCAGTCATCTGAAGCATTCACCCAGCTTCGAGCTGAACGTCGCAGCAGCGTTCTTGCAGCACACCTGCGCAGGCAGGATCTTCAGGCTAAGCTGGAATTCATTCTATCTTTCCACAGCAGGCGAAAATTAAATCTTAAAACCAGAGAGGAGTAACACGAGTTTCTTGGGCCACAACCACTCTCTGGATAATAGGTGCCATGTAGCTGCTCTTGCTAATGTCAAAGCTACTACTAGAATGTGGGAAAGACATTTTGCATTAATTCCCATTGCTGAGCTGCAAGGAGCTGCTGGGTGTGAGGAAGGGTCTGTGGGCTCTGCTCTTTGCAGGAAGAGTCCCTTTTGCTGCATGGTGCTCCACTGTGCTCCTTCCTTGCATGGACCTAACTGCTGCGGCAGTGTGCCAGTGATGTTTGTCTTAGAAACCATGGCTCAGTTGAGCCGTTCAGTCCCACTGTGCCATTCAGGTAGTTGCATAGTTCATCTACCATTTGTATGCTCTGTATCTACAATCTGTGCAACCTATCTGAGGGATTTGATTGTCAAAAGGAGATCTGACTTGGCAAAGAAATTGATTAGAGAATTGCCACCTCAGTTGTAACAAGCTGGGTAAGGTAATGGCAATGTGCGCCCCATTGCAGACAGAAATTTTCTTCTGACTCTCCTGACTTTCATTTCTTCTAAATGAGAAAAGCAAGATTTGCTGTTCAGAACTGTCCTATGATAACAACCTTAACAGTTTATAGAGAGTGAGTGCTGACTTCAGCTTGCAGCTGCAGATCCAAGTGTGTCAAACCATGCCATGCATGTTTTAAGCTAACAGTTTTATGCATACTATCATTTACCCTCCACGCCAGTAAGAATAGTTAAGAAATGTAAATTCAATAATATTAGTGATAAAACAATTTGTAGCATGGAATCTACAGTAAAGTCAGTCAACATTTTACAAGAAAACAAAGAATACTACCTGAACGTATGCATTCCTTTTGTATTTTCTTGTATCACTGCTCGTCTTAAAAGACTGTACGTGAATGCAGCTAAAATCGGCTGCATGGTACTTTATGGTTGGGCCATTGGGAGGTGGGCAGTAGGGGAGCAGGATCAGGAGGGTGGATTGTCAAGGACTTCTTCATAGGCAAGAAATGGAGCTTGATAAAACTGATATTCTGGATGTAACTGCAGAAAAACCAGTGGTGCAGTAGACACTGCGTTGCCACTGGTAGCCCATGCAAATCCACTGTGTGCAGAGCAGTATTAGCCTCACACAACAAACAAATGACAATGTCAACATACAGAGAAAGACAGGAAATATCAGTTATGGAAAAATGACAACAGGACAACTAAATATTGCATAATCCCAGCAATATAAAGGGTAGAATTACTTCAGGAAAGTGTTCTTCGCCCCTGCAGTTTAAATGTAATCAATACCAAAGATGTGATTTAAGAAATCATATACAGTTAGAACAATTTATGACAGACATGGTAAAGCATGAAGAACCATCTCATAGGATATCCATGGACATTTTTTCCTGGTGCAAATAGTTACATATTTCTCTGTGCATATCAAATATGCCCTCTGACTCAGGAGGAATATAAGATATGTGGATATTAGACTTAACTAGTTAATTCCTACTCTCATCATCTAATTGATATATTCTAGAACTTTCTTCCTTAAATTAATTATGGATATCAGATGACTCCTACTATGTTGTTATTCTATCAATGACTGTAGGTTTCTGGTTGTAATGCTTCCTATTTATTTCCATGGAAATGTCAACAGATACATAGAGCACAACAACACTGTTTGCTAGAGCAAATTCTCAGCTACAAAACACTCTTTTTCAACATAGGAACCACGATCAGCTACGCATTTTCACCAGCTATGAACAAGAGCATGCATGCAATGCTCATAACAATCTGCACCGTGGAAGTCACCCACTTTCGCCATTGCCACTGCTGAAATGTATCACCCACTGCCTCACTGTGCTCATATCCACTCTTTGGTTTCCATAAGTGTTCACCAAGTGTCAATGAATGTCAATGGGTGCCATTTTTTCCGCATGAAGGAATTCAATTCCACACCTTTATTTCATTCATACTCCCATGTCAGACTCCATTCTGTCATGCTGCCCCTCTGCTGCCATTTGCCACACAGCAACAAAATGTAATGGAATATTGGTGGGATGGTTCAACTTCTACTGCCTGACCACCAACATCCGCCTCTGATGCCGTGGGCCAGCATAGTAATACAGGATTACCATTATTGTTTTGATATAGGATTAACTGTAAAGTGAAATCAGGGTTTCTCTTTCCAATCCACCGACCTATAGCAGAATTTTGCACACCAACTAACTTCCTTGGCTTTCTGAAAATCCTCTTGTGTAATTACTACATTCTCTCTGAAGGTATATGAATTTGTAATGGTGTACTTTTATAATAAATGCTTTACTTCTGCAGATTCAGGTTTCCTTGTTCTGTTGAATCCTTTAATTAAAGCGCACCTAGGAAGAAAGCTGGAATGTCAGCAGATGATGTTGGTTGGAACTGCTGCTTTGTGCTCATGAGTGTGTGCAGAACTTGAGAGACAATGGTGGGTTTCAGACAAGCCTAAATGTCTTCTACCTACTTGCTCTGTACTTTAATTTATGCTTCTTTTTGAACACGTTAAATTTTAGTTTATACGTAGGCTCATCCCTGTGCTTTTGTACCAAGTGTGCAAGCCGCTGAGGCAAATGATGCACTCACTACAAGGTATAATTTAGAGGCAGGTGGGAAGTGCTTGAAATGCGTGTATCTTCGTAAGTAATTCCTAAAATGCTATTATTACCTACAGTCTCTCTGCTTTCTGAACTAAATGTCCTTTCCTCCCCCATAAGCCTTTTATCTGCTTTGAAAAAAAGACGAGTGAAGAGAGGATCTGTTTCAGATTGGGATTTTTGAGAAGCTTCAGCAGCCATTCATCTGCAGATGGCCATTTTCAATGAATTGTAGCCACACTTGGCTTTTAAGAGTCAAAGATGGGTAATGCAGAAGAGACCCCAGCAAAGACCAAGCCGACAGATTTCCACTTTTTCTTAACTGCAGGAATATCCATGTTTTCTGTTTATCCTGGTGCTGAGATCAAAGGATCCAAATGGTTGTGGTAGTGTGCATTACAGCTTCTGGAAAAATTACTTAGAATGTTATTGTGAAAGCTAAACTGGTGTAACTTTTGTTCTCATCAATCTTATATTTACTCTTTACATAGTGGCTTGTATGGAAGACTCTCGTACCGCTATCTTTGATACAAAGATAGCACCAATTAAAATTCTTCACTTGCATATAAGAAAGTGTGATATATTTACTGTTATTTTGCATTATTATTAGCATTATTATCAAGAAAAACTTCTTTATAGAAAGGATTGTTAATCACTGGAATAGGCTCCAAAGAGAGGTGGTTGAGTCACCATCCTTGAATGTGTTTAAAAACTGTTTGGATGTGGTGCTCAGGGACATGATTTAGAGGATGGGTTGTTAGGGTAGTATGGTTAGGTTGCGGTTGGACTTGATGACCTTGAAGGTCTTTTCCAACCTGAGCAATTCTATGATTCTATGATTCTATTAGTGAACTGTATGTATGGAAAATGGCTATAAAATGTTGAAAATGAAATTTAATAAACATAGATAGGAAATTGTAAACAAGAATTCTCATTTGGAAAGTTAACCACTTGAAAGAAGAAAAGCTATTTTACCCGGTAACTTGCACGGATGGAATATCCCAGCTTTTGGAAACACGGCATAGACAAACTGAGCTTCTACATCTTTTCTACTCCCATGTGTCTGATTGCTGGCACTGTAAAAATTAATCTGCAAGAATTTTGATTTATTTGTATGCAAGAATAATAAAGCAGATCTACAAATGACGCTTAAACACCCACTATGGGCTATCTATCACATTGATATCAAGGGATAGGAGAAAAACCTGGGAACTGGGCAAACAACAACATCAGAAGTAGACTTCCAACAGCAAAAGTAGACTTCTACATGCATAAAACACGGGAATAACAATTCTGTTATCTTTCTCTCTCTCTCTGTCTCTCTCTCTTTTTTTTTTTCTTAATATTTGTGTTATCTATTAATGTATACCACAGAGTAAAATTTTTGACCACTGCCATCAACTTCACACCTCTGCCATCTCCTTATCTGCATTACCAGTTCTCCTTTTTCAAGAGAGGATCTAAGCAACCAATTTGTGTTCTTTTTTATTTCATCCACTCTCCCACTTTTCCCTGTCCTGACAGTTCTTACCATGTTTTCATTTTACCCCTCCTCTTTACCAGCAACAGAATATTTTTCTATTTGCTTTTTTCCCTTGTTCTTCACTTTTCTTTCTTTGTGGTAATCCCAACATACATAGAAAGATGTCTGTCCCATCCATATATTTGAAAACCCTACACTTAATTTCATTTTGCTTTGTGATGTCTTTGTCTTCCCCTTGAACCTAACTTCTAAAATAGAGTAACGCGCTGCCTGCAGGAATTACCTCAGATGGTTTCCTGCCAGCTTCACCTTTTCTCAAATCTTCTTCAGTTTCTTCTATGTATGCTCCACTCAGCTGTTCTGAGGTCACTATTAATGGTGTGACCAAATCTCAGGACTTCTTGCCTGCAGCATTATTGATCCTACTGTAACTCTGAAATCTTGTCCTGTCTTAATGGAATCTTTTCTCATTTTCTTTTCCAAATCAGTGCCAATTCTTTAATCTTTCCTTCAGCAGTGGATCTCCAGCCAAGCTTCCTCTTTCAAAAAAATCTCACCAGGCTCTATTTTACCTCCATTCAACTATTTGTGCATTTTCTCAGGTGATTTCTTCTGATTACATCAACTCAATCCTCACCTCTACAATACAAATCCTTGCTTTCCAATAAATACACCTGGTTCCCTTTGAGACTGAAATGTTGAAGTCAAGATGACCTTCCTGAACTCTTGCTATGATTTTATCAGCAATTTTATCAGCCTGTGTTTGCATCTTTTCCTGGCATTCCTGTGACTTTGAATACTTTGAATACAAATCAAAGCCATAGAAAGTAGGGCCATCCATTGGACACCCATTTGTAATCTTATCTTGTATTTCACGGTGCAGTTCTTTGCTCTGAGCTGGTCATGCCATTTTCAGTTGCCCATGCATCCTCTCAGAAAGTGCTGTCATTCATTTTTTTTCAGGTTTTCTTCCAGCAAACTATACCCAAAACAGACCGCAAAAAAAACTTCTCAGCTTTCCTTCAAAGTTATCTCAAATCCTACCACTTTTACACATTCAGGAAAACAAGAATTGGTATTGACCTGGGACAACTTCACTAGGGTATACATTTTTTAACATATTTGTAGCTTTATAAATATGTTCTGTGCTATATTTTGCCTATAGAAATCTAGTCTATACTAAATATACACTCAACTTCATTCTTGCTTCCTTCTTGTTTTTCTTCAGTTTCCCTTATAAATATTTTAATCTCCTCTGCTTTAAGAATTGCACTTTTGGTTGTGTACAGTAACCATCACAAAACCCTATAACACAACATATAATAATAATAATAACTTTTTTAGCTGTACTCCCAAGACATGGCTGAGATTTCCAAAAACATCTACTCTTCTCAGAGACCTGTAGTAGCATACACAAGGGTCAGCACCAAATGATGCAGTGGTAAAAAGTGAATTAAACTCAAACATGTCTGACAATTTGAGGCATTAACACTGTGGCATGCCAGCTCATCTCATTACATTGAAATAATATAAAAATATAGTGAGAAATGAAAATGTATGCAGTATTGCACAACTCAGCCCAGTCAATCCAATCAGGCATTCACCCTGATTCTCGGGATATTGAGACAGACAGATTCACACTGCTGCCAGCTAGAGCTCTATGTATCAGGAGAATAAGAGGATATGGAGGGGCACTTAAGTTCTGTCTGTGTACGGTGCTAGACATAATAGTATCATGATTAATCACTTGGTCACTCAGCTGCTATGACAGTAAACAGGAAAAAGAGTTCAATTCAAGAAAGCTGGGGAATATTTTGAATTTAGTTTCTTAAAGGTGTGACAATCCCACCCAGGTCATGCCAGAATCAGCCTGTTCTAATTTTGTGTAAAACCAGTAACACAAGCCCACTGAATTGCATAATTTATAAATCACTTCAAGAGAGTTTGGTGTGAAAGGTGATATGAAAGTGGAAGTTGTTAACCACCACTGCAGCTGGCTGAGCGTCTTGTTTATTCTCTAGCCATATTCTGCGTCAGGAGCCTGTACCACAACTAATTAGTCGTAATGCTTTATAATTGTATAAACAGAATATATAATAGATCTGTATGATATATAATTAATTTTGCCCTTAAGGAAGGCTTTTGGAAGTCAAACCATGAGCTCTTTGAGAATTGCCTCTTTATGCTCTCGCTGACAAGGCATATATCCCTGCTGGCAGAGCTCGGCGAACCTTCCAGAAAACAATTTCATTAGGCATGACCAGGTGTTTTTTTGCAGGAGTGTGTGCTTGCAGACACAACTCTGACACCGAGGTGGCTGCAGCTGTGGCTGTGCCTGCCTTTGTGCAGCCAGTAGTGAGGAGTGGGGCTTTTGCACAGTGGTCAGTTTTAAAAAAAGCTAACCTACTGTTGTCATAGAGGAGCTATTTATTTAGGCTTGTGTTTTGTTGTCCTTATTTTTTATTAAATTATTTTTATTTTTATGTGTGTGTGTAGTAAATTCCAGGTTTAGCTCCATTTCTGCTATTGCAAATACTACCTCAAAAGCCCAAACAAATAAAGATAAATATTTTTTTCCTGGATTATGATGCATGAGTAAGTGTAACCCAGCGTGGCTGGAAAAATCACTGCCCTGCCTGATAGATTTGCTTATCCTTCCCACTGGAAAAAAAAAAGACACACAAGACTTCAGGAGTCCTGCCAGATCAGACACCTGATCTCATCTTAGATGACGGCCAGTTTCCTTAAAGTGACAAAGCAGGCAGCATCCATCTCTAAGATGTGTTCAAGCAGAGGAGCAAAGTACCGCATTGTCTAGACGTGGGGACCAGGGCTGTGTGAAGACCAGGCTGCAGCTGGCAGCAGTATTCTAACAGAGCTGAGCTGGTCTGCTGAGAGATTTCATCAGTCCTTGTCTTCAGCCAAAGCTTCTCATTGCGAGATGCTGATCAGAGCCAGCAGCCGTGCAAGCAGCCCAAGCTTGGGAACTCCCATCTGCCTGGTACTCTGCAGACATTCTGGTCAGAGACAACTTCACATCGCACTCCATAGGAATGATAATCACAACCTTCCTGAGGCCTGACATGCCATGAGCAGGGTTATCTTTGCATGGCTTTCTAGATCCTTCTCATTGATAAAGTTTCTGTACCTGAGAAGTATTTGGCAGAGCTGTCCTCATGCACACAAACAGAGGAGTTGACTCTTAACCTCAGACGCTTGGGATGGGAGTAGTCCGTGTCAGTTTGCATGCCCTCCAAAGCAACTCAAGAGGTCATTTATGTAACCTGCAAAACTAAATATACAATCTCCCTGGGGAGCTTTGAGGTGGATTTATTAATTGGGTTCCAAAACTTTTGAGGTAGCTATTTCTGAGGTAACAAGATTTTTCTTCTTTCATTGCTTTCCCACCCACGTCCATGGCTGAATTTAGAGCTGCCTTCCATTCCTTTGGGAACTAGGAGTCACAAAATAAATCTTTTTCCTTCTCCCTTCCAAAATTAAGAGAGATAGCTTCTATCTTCTCATGTAATCAACTTCATTTCTTACTCCCTTTCTCTGCACTTCATATGATGAATTATCACTTAGTACTCTTCGTACAGATACATTTATTGTTTACCACTACCTCTCACATAACAGAGACACTTCATTTGCTGGAAGACCAAAGCTGTAACTCAGTAGTGTAAGAGAAGGTCTTCCCCTTGAGATGTTTCATCCTGGGCTTACAATCACTGAACAGTTACATCAAACAGTTCAGTTTCTGCATGAGAGCAGGGATTTCAACTGCTAATCTGAATGTAGTGGTTACATTCCCACCAGTGTCATAGTGCTTACATTATACCTCAAGTCTCAGGGACCTTATGTGTGCCTGTCTGGCTGGCCAGCCCAAGGCTGCACATGACAATCCTGGAAAGAACTTCTGAAAGTAATATGTAGGCTTTTTGTCATTTAAAGCTATGAAGAATCTGAAGGAAACACCCTGATGAACATCATCGGGACAGTCCTGACTTCTCAAAGGAAAAAGCCCTCTTTCTGGGCAAATAACATGTACAAATAGATTTACCAATTAATGCTTTTATTTCCAAGAACTCATAAAATCTCAGATTACTCTTGAGAGTAATAAATACTTCAATAATGCTGTTCTTGATTACAGGCAAGAGCATAACAGCTCTGACTGGTAGTGATTTCATAATTATGTTTGATTACAGGCATGTTTCTATTGTACTGATGCAGAGGGGTTATTTGTTTCCTTCTATCAGTCTCCTGGATTCCGCCGGAGACCAAGAGCACACTGTCAGCACACACGGCTTACAAAGCTACTCTCCTCAAAGCCCTGTCACTAAGGCACAGCCATTAGTAAGGACCTCTGCTAGCTAGGCCAGCAAAACTTCACAGAATTGTGATTAAAACTCTATGTAATTACATCAGTGGAGGCCACTTTCTAAAGGAATCCTGAATATGTGCAACTCTTTAGGGCTCTGTCTTGCGTATAAAATTTTCCTTCACAGTATGAGGGCCAAAGTTACTCATACCTTCACGTTATTACCATTACAGCAAGAACCAGCATGACAAATTAGAAATAAAGAAAAACTATATCCATAATATTGTCTCCACTTCCTACTATTACAGAGAAAAAGGGAAAAGCTGTATTAAGCCAATTAGCCCTCTCTCTGTCAATGAGCAACATCAACAGGAAAATCATGCCTTACAATTTATTCTCTGGTGCTTTGTTTATTTGGTATTAAATGACTCATGGAATATGGTTTCCACCTCTCCCCTAGGGAGATTATCCCAGCTGCTGAAACTTAGTAGCAGTTCCCTTTCTTTTGTCTCACTTTTAACGATCCTTAAGTTTTTCGTTCTATTTTAGGTTGTGAGGTAAAAGCTACAAGGGAAACTCATCTACCCAAGCCTGCTTTTATAAGCAGCTAAGGCTGTGACAGAAACACATAAACTCAAGGAAACATGCAGTCAAAAAAGAAACGCATCGTTTGTTTCACTGATACTATGCCACCTCAGTGGCACACTTTCAAGCTAAATGTAAGCTTCCTTGTTTTTACAGGTTGTTCCTGAGTGTTATGTAAATGTGTATTTATTGTATGTAAATCAGCATTGGGCTAATTGTTAAAGCTTGTTTTATAGCTGTCACATCAACAACCCACATTCACAATTAAGTATTTGCTCCACAGACAAACACATTGCTTTCTTGGAATTATTAATTTCAGCATTTTGTCTCAGTGCTGTGAGTCTGTTCTGACCCCATAACCTGTTGTAGGCACAGAATATCTCAAAAAGGAACATATTTATTAAGAGTATGTAGCCTGTGGAAAAGCAAAATCTATTAAAAAAAAAAAAAAAGATTGTAATACATTTTATTCTTACTCTTCTCAACAGACTGCAGTATCTACGTGACAAGAGAATACTTTCCTGCTTTGAAAATGTAGTGACAGCATCTTCATTTCCCAGCCGTGGTTTTGCAGTATACTGTGTCACTTCATAGCATTCCACCTGGCTGTAAAGGAATGGTGATGACAAGGGGCTTTCCAAAGAAAATTCTGTGCTGCTTGTTGTGCCCATGGAGAAAGACGAAAGTGAACAAGGCTTCGTCGGTGAGAAAATTAAAGGAGGATAAATAGAGAGGTAGAAGAAATCCAGAGGGCAGAGCTGCAGGCCAGAGGCAGCCCAGCTTCTCACAGTGTGCAGTCTGACATTCTTGACTTGTGCATTACATGTACCAATGGACAGAAAGAAAGCCTTAAAAATAAACCAGGAAGAAGGATCGGTGATTCTAGCTGTGAGTTGAATGTCAGCCTTTGTGTTAAACTAAATGCACAAGGAATACATAATTCAGAATTCCCCAGTGGTTGTCCTGTTTTCCTGTAGATGAGAAGAGGATGCAGCCAGCAGGTCTGATTCCAGATGAGATAAGATTTTGTTATAACAAAAGTAATGGTTAATGAGCACGTTCTCATTTAAGTGAGTTATCCACTACCACACACACACACACAAA
The DNA here is from genome assembly GCF_016699485.2 of Gallus gallus. Lineage (NCBI taxonomy): Eukaryota > Metazoa > Chordata > Aves > Galliformes > Phasianidae > Gallus > Gallus gallus. The sequence continues at coordinate 24,791,849 of NC_052533.1, forward strand.
AAGGTTCTGGCAGACAGGAAGGAAAGGCATTACCCAAAATGGTTTTCAGTGTTCTTAAGGAAAAATCTTACGGTTCTTATTTGCTAGTTTCTTGGCTTCTTCATTATGCAGTCCTTACTCGCAGCAAAACTCTAATGTGCTGAATGAAACACAGTCACAAACAGCATTTGTCTAAATAGACAGCACCGTAGTACCCGTTTGTTGAAATCTGATATGAAACTTACTTCTAAAATATTCTACTTTGTGAGTATGAATAAGTACTAATTTGACTCGGTATAAATAATCCATAAGTATTTAGGATAGACATGATTCAACACCATAAGGAAAGGAAAACTACCACTTGACCACATGTTTGGTCCTAAATGGGACAATGGGCAATACAGCATGAGATTCTGCTGCTGATCCTCTGGAATGCATGGCTCCATGTCTGCAGCACCAACTCCCTGCCCCTCCTACCCCATTCCAAAACACTTGCCATTTTTTTTCTGTCTCTTGTCCCATTTCTTGTTGCCTCTCATTTCACCCAGACTTGTCAATGCCAACCTCTTCTCTGCTGAGTGTCAACGAAAATAACAGCGAGACTAAAAGCTTTGTATCAGCAGCCCTGCAGAATTCAAGGACACGACTGCAACACGTGTCCCAAAAGGCCCACAGACAGAGAGTGCTCAGGTGGTTGGAGGAGATCAGATCTGTGGCACTGAACATTTTGCAGCTGTGAGGAGATGGGACATGCTTGACTAAGGCAATCTCCAAAGTTCAGCTGTGAAAAAAATCATACAAACAAGTTCCATATGTTTTGTTTTGTTTTGTTTTGTTTTGTTTTTCAAATGACTGGCTTGCTCTATCTGGAAGAATCTTTTTAAGGCAAAACAAGCCAAATGACAAATTAACTCCCACAGCCTGAGATAGACTTTTTGTAGGAAAACCTGCAACTCCCAGTTTAGCAGCACCAGAAGCTTCATCCCATTCCTGCCTAAGGAGCCTCAAGTGAAACTTCTTGGAGACAAAGTTTCATCATTGAAAGTCTGCACCTTGGCTTGTTCTAGTACTCTGCCACAGCTGATTTTACCTCCAGACTACCACTTGGATGTAAACGCTTCATCTAGTTATTTTTCTCATTCCAAATGCAATTATCCCAAATGTAAACTCACTAGAAATAACTCAGTTGTAGTGAATGGATCAGGAGATATGCACATTTTTTCATTGCTATTCTGCGTTAGGCATTGTGTGAAAACCACAGAGGCACTCGGGAAGGGCTTGTTTCTAAGTCGAGTAGGCAATGGTAACAAAGAAAATGTAGGCAGAGAAAGGTAAAAGAGGGATAAAAGCAATGAGACTATCAGGCTGATACACCTAGAGCAGAGTATTGATGTTCTCAGATCCAGGTAAGTGCCTCAAAACAAAAGATATATCCAGACCTGAAGAGTTTTTCCTCTTTAAAACCTTCAGGTAGGAACAAACTAACAAGGATTAGGATTGCACTGTGCATAGTGACTGCTGAGCCTTTTTGGTTTCCATGGCTCATGGCACTTCAGTAAGTCTATTTCTGCCCTAGAGAGTTGAACCCATTAATTGATAACAGTAGGATACACGTGTGCAGCTCTTTTCCATACTTGCCTGCAGCTGCCCTGATCTTTGAGTTTGCTCCCTTGCTTCCATGCTCTTGCTTTTATATATAATTTCCACTGCATTCAGGATGCCTCTCCAACCATGCCAAGAATACCCGTGTCTCCCAAAAGGCTTTAAGTTTCAGAACTTCCCATTACCTCCAAAGTGAACTCCCTCAGCACATGGAGATGTGAAGCAAGAAACACTTCTTATGTAGCTTTTGAAAAGCTGTCCCAAGGTATTTAAGGCAAATGTGGATTATTGAAAAATATGTAGACTCCGATAGGAGCTCAGTTTTTGCTCCGCTCTCCCTATTATACCTTCCCCTGAATGTTACAGAGCAATGGTTATCCCTAAGGGAAGTACTCTGAAACCTATATCAAACACTTAATGGGAAACATCAGCACCTGGCACCTCACTTTAAAATAAGGAAGAACATATTTTTTTTTTATCTTCTCTGGCCTAGATGTGACAAACATTTCCTGGGTGAAAGGTGTGATGGTGTTTTACTGTGTATGCTAATTCCAGCTAAGACGGTGACAAAAAGGAAAGTAACTTTTGGGGAGCAATATCTACTCTGTACAGCTGTTTGATGGGTTTGGTAAATGTGACTGGGAGTGCCCCCAGAAGACCACTGCTTTGAAGGCTATGTTCGCTTAATTTGGAGTGTAATGTCACAGTGTAGTCCTTGGTGTCTGGAAAGGAAGAATTGATACTGATATGTTACAGTACTCCGTCCAATCATTGTGGGAAGGGATATGTTTTTGTTCTATTTCTTGTGGGGCTTTCTTTTGTCATAGATTCATCTTGTCTTTATGCACCAATTCTTCCTGTTCTTCTGTGTCCTATTTGTTTTGATGGGGAAGGACATAATGGAATTATGATGAGGGGCCTGAAGTATCTCCCTTATGAGGAAAGCCTGAGAGACTTGAGACTATTCAGCCTGGAGCAGCCTGAGAGGGGATCTTATCAATGCTTATAAATATCTAAAGGGTGCGTATCAGATGGATGGAGCCAGGCTCTTTCAGTGATGCCAAGTAACAGGACAATGGGCAATGGGCACAACCTGGAACACAAGAAGTTCCATTTGAACATGAGAAGAACTTCTCAGAGGGTGACAGAGCACTGGAACAGGTTGCCCAGAGAGGCTGTGGGGTCTGCTTCTCTGGAGATACTCAAAACCAACCTGCACACTTTGCTCCGCTACCTACTGTAGCAGGACAGTCCCCAGAGGTCCCTTCCAACCCTTAAGATTCTGTAATTCTGTGATTTGCAGGGGTTGTGGAATAGTGCTTAAACATTATATAAATTTTAAAGTCTTGCACTAGTTCATCTTTGCCTTAATCTAATGTAACTCTGAGCACTGGTAATAACTGCAGTGTATCAATCACTGCCCTATACAGGCAAAGATGTACCTTTTCTCAGCTGATCCTAAATAGTTTTTAGTCTCTACAAGACATTACTGTATCAGCAGCGTTATCTGACAAAACTAAAAACATAGGAAAGCGTGCTTACTATTTAAAACACTCCAGGACTAGAGTGTGCAGACTACTTCTATAGAAGAATGGCTTCTACAGCCATTTTGATGCCAGTGCAGTGAAGTAGAAAAAACAAACCAGATAGACTTCATAAGCTGTGATTAAGCACAGTGCTAAATCCTCAGGGAAAAAAAAAAGTCTCTACAATGCAGTTATAGAAGCAAATTTGGCTCATGTTCGTAGAAGAAAAGACTGGAGTAATGGAAAAATATACAGTTGCTGACTTTTCTTAAAATTAATTTATACAAGTGGCTCTGCTGCCTGAGCACACGTTCATGTGGATGTGAGGTGTATTATTCCTACCCTTTTTGTAACATAACCGTGGTGACTGCATCACATGATGCTAGTGCAAACAAAGTCTCATTAACAGCCCATGAATAGATGCATTTTCCTAGAATACAGTTTCGCACTGGGACTATTGACTGGTTCCTGGGCTACCAGAGGGTAAGGATAGGTACAGACAACCTTGGAAGTATGGGGTAAGGGTAGGAACCTCCTAGAGTGGTAGAAGATAATTTTGAGTGTTTATCATATAACTGAAAAGGGTACAGAGTATATAGTTAATTCTGTGGGACTACTGCTTCGTTACTGTATCAGACAGTAAGCACATAACTTATAAACATCACCCATTCTATTTCTACCTCTTCTCTACATCTTTTTTTTTTGTTTTTAAAACCTGCATTTTGAATCTGAGAAGCATGCACACTGAGTTGACTTCCCCCAAGAAGGAAGACTTGCTCCTTTATTCCTCTTACATCAACCTACTCACATCAAATTCAATGTAAACTGCTCCTGACGGATTCTACTCATCTCCCCAGTCTTATAGCCATCTGATTTCCTAACTATTAAGTTACTTGTCTTTATTTTCTTTCTCTCCCACTCCCTTGTGTTACCAATTCATCTGGTGGGAACTCTTCCTCCTACAACAGAAGCACTTCTCTTAACGCCACTGCAAAACTTTATTTCCCCCTTGACTTTCTCTCTCTCTCTGAAAAGCATTTTTTGACATAAATTAAAAAAAAAAATCTTATCAATTTCATAGAAATCTACACTCAGTGACGACACTAGAATTAGAATTTGAAGAACACCATCCGGCAAAAAGAAAACCTTTGCACGCGATTGGTGTGGGCGTGCTGGAGGCCATCTTTACAGCCACCTCACACCTCGCGGGGCGGCAGGGACAGAAAGGGCTTCGCAGGGGAGGAGTGCCCATTGCTCTGACTGAAAAGCCGAACAGACGGACCTAGAAAAAACCCCTCCGTCCGCCAACCGCCCCCTCGACCCCTCCGCAGGGCACCCGCGGGCCACCACCTCCCACCGGCCCCACAGAGCGGCCCGCCCCGCCCCTCACAGAGCCCGCCTCCCTCAGCGCTGCCACATCCCATTTCCCGCATCCCGCCCCCCCGTAACGCCCCGCCCCCCGCTGCGCATCGCTGCCCTTCGATTGGTTGAAAGCGGAGAGTGACGGCAGCGCTGAGCAATAGAACCAGCGCTGGCGCGGCGGCGCTGCCCAGGGGGCGTGCGTGTCGCCCGCCCCTACCCGTCGCGGCCGGGCGTCGGGGCTGCGCGCTGCCATTCGGCGGTGGGGCGGCGCGGGCAGCGGATGGTGCTCGCGGCGGCTCCCGGTCGCTGGCAGGGGACGGAAGCTGGAGCTGGCCGCGAACGCCTCACCTTCCCCTTCCCCTCCTGTCCCGCCGCCTCCGCGCGCTCTCGTCGCGCCCCGCCGCCGTCCGCTGTGAGCCGGCCGCGCCGTACGATGTGAGCGGCCGCGGGACTCGGCAGCGCCCCCGGTGCCCACGACGCTGGGGCGGGCAGCGATGGCCGGAGCTTGGCGTGGGAGCGGTCGCCGATAAGAAGCGCCGGGGGCAGCCGGGCGGCGGCGCGGAGACTCCCCCGGGCCGGGAAGCGCCGCTCCCGTCCCGCCCCCTCCCTCCCCTCCTCCCCCGCGGCCGGTGCATGCGGGGCGCCGGGGGCAGCGCTCGGGTCCTTCCCCCGCCGGAGAGCGTGAGCCGCTCGGGGCCGCGCCCCCCGCCATGTCCTCGTCGTCCAGCTCCTCGCAGACCCCCCCGTCCCACCACCAGCCCCCGCCGCAGAGGATGAGGCGCGGCGCCGCCGGGTCCCCCACCGCCGGTGGCGGCACGGCCGGGGGCCCCAACAACGGGGGCGGCGCGGCGGGGAGCAGCCGCCTGCTGCAGCCCATCCGAGCCACCGTCCCCTACCAGCTCCTGCGGGGCAACCAGCACAGCCCGACCCGCTCCCCCTCCGCCTCGGTGGGCAGCAACACCGGGCCGGGAGGGGGGCGAGGCGGCAGCCCGCCGCCCCCCAGCGCCACGCCGCCGTTGTCGGCGGGAGGCGGCGCGGCCGAGGCGGGCAGGGTGAAGGGCCGGCAGCGGCGCTCGCCGGACAGCGGCGGCAGCAGGAGGAGCAGCTCACCTGAGAGACGCAGCCCCAGCTCCCCGGTGTACAGAGGTAACGCACCGAGAAGGACCAAGCCCGCTCCTTGCCCTGGGGTGGGGGGGGGTACCTTCGGTTCACCCTCACGGTCCTTAATGTCCTCCCCCCGGGGAGAGGGCAGGTGCCGTGTCCGGGCTGGAGGGCGAGAACGCACCTCGTCCCGCTGGGAGAGGGCGGGAGGCGCTCCCTGTCTCCTCGGAGCCGCCCCCTGGAGTGGGGATGGGGGTCGGTCGGGGGGGGTGCCGGGGCTAACCCCTGCTAGCTGCAGGTGTAGTGCCGCGTGCTGCTGCTGCTGGTGGGTCCGAGCTGTCCCAACCGAGTTTTCGAACGTGTGTTGAAACCGAACCTCGAGCGCTCTGCCCTTCTTCACGGCTCGGTTTCTCAAGTATTTCCTTTTATTTAGCGTTCTAAGGGTTAAAATTATGTAATGTTTTCAAACACAGGCTCCACAGTAAAAAGGAAATTCCCATATTGAAGCGCTTAAAAGCAAACAGTCCGTCTGTCTCCTCGTGATACTTAATACTGTATCTTGGAGGCTGTGGGAGCCCCAGCCCTGTAGCCGGAATGGGCCTCTAAAAGTTTAAAATGTTGAATTGGTTGCTAGTAAGTGCGACTTAACCTGTGTCAGGTTGTCTGCTGATGTGCTGAACGCGTTAAAGTGACAGTGGCCATCTTACCTCCCCCCCCCCCCCCCCCCCCCCGCCAGTCCCTCGGCAGCTGAATGAGGCTGCCTTCGAGCAGCCCCGCTGTGCTATCGGGTATCACGCATCGCCTCTTCCTGGGTGCGCTCCGTGTGCCTCAGCACCTCCCGCTTCTGCTCTCCCTTCCTCCAGCCTCGCTGCGTGCCGTTTCTGTGACAAACTGCGGTCTGTGGTGGTTGCCGACGTGTTTTGTAGCGGTGGGATCTGTTATCTTCTCGCCAGCCCTCCCCCCTTTCAGCCTTAAATGTGTAGTAAATCCCTACAATCCGTAGTAGTTGTAACTGAGGCAGATCAACGTGACCGGGGATGGTCCTGAGGCACGGGCAGCGTTTCGCGAAGGAGCAAGATGTCACTGCCACCTATGTGCCGAGTTAATCTGCACTGTAGTGTCTGTGTTTAAGCAGATGGCCGAATTTGTTATGTTAACATTGGAACAGAAATACTTTGTAACTTCTGCATGAACGTATGATCTTCCTGAGAAGTTTTTGCATGCTTCAAGATGGAGCTGCTCTTCAGTGCTTTTGCTTCATTCAAGCTCCAATTAAGAATTTCAAGATCGTATTTTCCCCACTGCGTGGAGCTTTAAATGTAGATTTCCTTTTTTTCCCCCCTCTCCAATGCTTAGAAAATGCTAACAGGAAACAGAACAAAACCAAAAAATGCAGTGCACATGGATACTGCTACCACTGAAGCTGGTGATGAATGCTGTAAATAATTACAAGAGCCTGGTGCAAAACATTGTAGTGATGCAGTGTGTGAAGGTCTGCACTTACTGTGTGTTGAGAGAGGAATGTGGACAGTTACCTGCAAGCAAGGAAAAATGCTGCAAAGCTGTGAAGTATTTCATTATTACGCATGGATTTTTTTGTTGGAGGGGAAATTTTAATTTTAGAAAGTGGTTTTAGTCTTCATCCGTGGGCTATTTTGCCCTTAATAAATTGGGCTATAAATTACTGCTGAATGACTTTTCCGTCATTAAACTTGTTGGAGCTTGCCTCTTGGTGAGCCGCGCTAGCAGCACACACAACCTGATGCAGTGAGAGTGCAGCGTAGGAAATCATAGATGGTCCATCAAGAAATCCACCCTGCAATCTGTATGCACTGTGAGGAATTTGGACCCCCCCCCCCCCCCCCCCCTCCAGGTCTAGCCAGCTGCTGCTGCAGAAGCTGACATCCTCCAGCAAATCCTGAATGAATGAATGAAAACAACGTGATCGCCCTAATAATGACCGCAGTCGCATACGTCATCAGCTTTATTTTTACAGACATACAAGCACCATTTTCTAGCGGGTTAGGGCAGCAAGGTACACTATTTCTTCAGTCTTGCAAATTAAAAAAGAATACTCCCCCCCCTCCCCCCACCCCAAATCTAGAGCTGTTTTATAGAATTTGGAATATTACTGTGTGCTATGGGCCAGGATTTTTGTCTTTGTTCCCCTGCTTATTCCCCTCATTCTGATGCATGATGTCTAGGTTCTGAAAATGATGTTTGTAGTGTGTACGGTGGTAGTACTACATAGAAAATTGATTGGTGAGCTGAAGGACTGCTGCAGTAATAATGGAGGGCTTGAAAAAAATGCCTGTTTTCAAACACAGGCCATCTTGCTGCAGCTTATTAAACAATGTGCTACTCCAGCTATTTATAGTTCTTATCAGTGTTCAAGTCTTGAGGAAGCTACTTGATTAAGGTTTTTTTTGTCAGTTTTTGAAACCATTTCCCACTGCTGTACAGTGTAAGCTTAGGCTGTAGGTATAATCCTGTTGTTTTTCTCACCAGTGCGAGAGGTCTGTTTGTCTTTGGCTCTGCAGTCTGATTTAGACCGTTCCACAAACGTGCTCGTGCTGGAGGCTGCTTGTGGTTCTGATGGATAGATGTTTTTCTCTTCTTCAGACATCTCATCTTTCCCTACCTCATTCCAGCATTTCTTGAACTGGATATGTCCTATTTTGTTGTAAATATTTTGGTAATTTGTCAGAGGTTTTTTTTTTTGCAAATGATCTATGAAAACACTCCAGCTTTAAGCCTCTACAGGTCAGTGCAACTTCCATTGCAGACACTGACATCACTACTACTACATGAATGAAAGCAGCACGCTGCCTCTGCTCCCATCGTCGTGCTCTCTTTTCTTCCTTCCTAAGATGCCACAGATGTTTTTGTTCTGTAGCAAAATACTGTGTTTATTTGGTATTTTATTTAAGCAAATTTCAGGACTTTGTAGTTCTTAGGAAACCATTGCTGCCAGGATTTGGTTAGTGTTGTTCATGAATGGATGAGAAATCGTGAATGCTATATGCTAATTTCAAGATGCTAAAGCAGCAGGAAAAAGGGCAAAAAAAAAAAACTTACGATACCATAGGATAAGCCTGCAATGTGTGAGGCTATCCCTTCCCTTTAAAAAAAAACACCAACAACACCTTGTTATTCCTTACTCATAGACATTTATAGCCTATATTCATGTTTTAGAGCTGGCAACTTGAAAAGTGGTTGAATGTGACAACATATGGTTTTCTTAGAAGGAATCTATATACTTATCTGATGGCATAAATGTACCAGCAACAGAATGTGAAGCAGTGTGTTTTATGACAAAGGACAATTCAATAATAGCAAGGCAAAAAAAAAAAAACCATCCTTTTTTGAGATGATCAAACAAAATGTATTTCTTGTAAACACGTATTCCTGGTTGCAAGTTGTATTCCTACTTGTGTTACCTGGATAAAATCTGTAGATTCTGATGTTATGTAAAGCAGTTTGTGTAAGTCTAAGGGAGTGTGTTTCCTGTGTAGTTTGTCTTTTACATGGCATGTGATGTTTAGTGTACAAGGAATGTATAAGTGATTTCTGTATGGTTTGATCTCAATATTGTTTTCATCAAATGCTTTGATTTATTTAGTGGTAACTATGGTGATACATGAGAACAATACTGACGCAGAACACTTTAATGTACTCAGCTTACACAGCTTCCATAGGGGATTTTTAAAGCAGAGGTTAGTTTTAAAGGATGTGTGAAAAATACTTTAATTGGTTTGGCTGTTAAAGGTTCCTAATATCTTATCAAAATAGCTCCTGAACAGTTGCCAACATTAGTCAGAAAATGAAAAAACATGCAGAGCAACTGCATAACCCAGGTCTGAGTAATAAGTGTGTGGATCTGTTGTTATGCTAGTAGGTAAGACTGTTGGATTGAGGAGCAGAACAGGCAGTATTGCTGATCTGTTGACTTGTAAGGAATATCAGTGTTTAAAAATAAAAAATTCAGACTTCAAAAGGCAGAACTATTTTTGATATCCTGGATTAAAGCCATCCAATATTTTGGCATCATAAGCATTTATACCAGAGATCAAGATGATCTTTCCTTTATTTCTAACAAATGTAGGTAAGGAAGTAATTTTTGTGAAGCTTCCTATTTCCTGATGCCTGAATAATAGCAGTGTTCCCATAATTGAATGGCCAAAGTAGTTTTGCTCCAGATTTGGCCTTCTCCCTTCCCAAAATAACTTTTGCTGGAGTATTAGATGGTGATATAGAAGATACCAGTTAAATTCAAACCAGTTGTTTTAAAGTTGAAGGCTTTTTTTGTTACATGTTCTAATATCATCACTTCAAATAAGAATAGTTATTAGATGTCCTTAAGCATAAGACAAAGTAGCTATTTGTGTTTCTGGTTAAGATAACTGCAGGAAAGAAAAAATGGAGGAGCGTTTTCTTCATTGAACTTCCATGCTACTGTAGCAAAGCATTAGTTATTAAGAAAGCTTCTCTCCCCCCACACAAATAAACATTGAGCAGACATATATACATATGACCCTTAATTCTTATTCTCTGGGACTAAGCAAATATTAGAGCCCATAATTGAAATTACCATTGCATAGTGAAGCTCTGGCTAATAGGAAAATTTTGTTTCTGAAAATCACTGTTCCCATTTTTTGTCCTTTTCTTTCCCACAAAGGCAGTGGGGTAAATGGAGGCTATCTTAAAATTCAGGTGGTGTGGATCAAGAGAATCTATGGTAGGACCATGAAAATGTTGCTGGTGTTTGCCAAATATGGGCTTGCAGATGAGTTGTTGAGCTTTGCTATACTGCTAAAATTGATAATGGAGAGGTAGTTACTCTGAAGTGGGATTTATGCAGCTACTCTAGGTATAATCATGGGAGAGAAAAATAACTGATGCAGTAATTCTGAAATCTTTGTTCAACTCAAACTTGAAAGAAATAGCTGTAACGATGTGAAACTTTGGAAATAAAATATATGCTTCTTGATGCTTCAGTTGGTTAATATTACATTTTTTTAATGGTACTTTATCAATTGAGTAATTATTTTCATCTGAAGAAGGTTGTAGTTTTTCTTCGTAGTGAAAAATGGAAGATCCTGTTTAAGCCAGTTGGCCATGTCCTATGTAGAGAAAAGCACTGCCAACACTTGACACAGCTGGTTTTCCCTGGACTTAGCATACATTCAACAAGTTAGTATACTAGAGTTTAATGTGTTGAGTAGCATTTTTTAAAGTATCTTTTATTGGTGAAAAGCAGGCCCAATTGTGAAGATAGATTTGAGATAGTTAATTATGTTAATGATGATCATTTTCTTTTAATGTTAATATTTAAATGCATCAAGTTTACTTTTTCAGCACTGTCTCTGACGTAGTCCTATAGTGCCTTAACAATGACCAAAGGCATTTAGTTTGTTCTTCAGTTGTGCTTTATTTTTTCCTTACTAATGTGACTGAAGTTCACCATTGGCTTGGTTTATTTTACCATTTGTGTTGTTTTTGAATCAGGAATTAAATTTTCAAGCTTGAAAATGGCTGACAGGTACTGAAAGGTATCACAATTTGACACTTTTGCACTGTGGGTATCACATGAAGTATCATGATAATATGTAATGTGAATCCTTCTGAATAGCAAGTCAGTCTCCAATTCTTTTCTGAAGCTGGGATCCCATCCATGAGTTACTCCCTCATGGTTGAAACTGAAATACATGCTCTCTTGGGAGTCTGTTCCTTCTCTCCCAGTTATGCAAGTAAGATCTTGAGATCAGAACTTCTTTTATGCCATGGGAGTCCAATCTTTTGGCTGCATTGAGTGAGGAGGAGCTGTCCTGGCCTGTATATAACATACATAGTTAATGTATATAAGTAAGATTACTTTTTAAAATATCTTTTATTAAGACAAAATAAAAAGATGATAAACCCATAAAACCAGTGGGATATTGACATTTTTGTGAAGCTTATGCGACAGTCTGGTTTGATGGAAGTGGATGCATTTAGTGAGTTCTCAAGGTGCTTGCCAGGGATTCTTGACCTGATAGCATTCTTCCCATGCTTCATACGTGAAAGTAGTTGTTCACAACTAGTGATGACGTGAATAAGGTGTGGTTGTGAAGTGGGGAGTATTTTTCTCTGTTAAGATAGGTCTTACAGAGGTCTAACAAAGAGTCATAATCAAATTTTTCTTTTACTTAAATGTCTGATTACAACTCTGTATATCCAGTTTGAAAATTCACAGATAATGTTTTTGTCCAGTGAAAATGGAGTTGGAAATATATGAATTTGTTGATGGTTTTTTTGGCAATCTTGAACCCTGTTCTCAAATTTGATCCTCAGCGTGCATACTCAATTGGTATCTGCACTGCTTCTTATTAGCCACGACTGAGTCTTACCAAAGTACTGATTGTCACACTTAAAAACAGATTAACTTTCCTGGGCTGGAAAACAAACTAGATATGGGTGTCTTTACTCCAGCACTAGCTTTTTTCCACACAAAAAATTTGTAAATAGGGAGTAACCAAACCTATTAGTCTTGGTTTGATGGAGGATGGTTGTGATTAAAAGTTTTCATTTTTTTATGGTAGCAGATCTCTTAAGTGGCTTTTGTATTAGATATTGCTGCTTTGGAAGCAATAGATGCTTTCTGGTAGCTCATAAAAGGTTATGAGCTAGAGTTTTGAAACTTTAATGACAGATTTTACCAAATATTGCATCGGTTAGGTCTTACTGTTACATGTGCCCTAAAAATAAACAGTGACACAATTGTTTGGAAGGGCTTAGCTTTCATTGTTATTATTGTTAAATTGAGGTCTAACTATTTGAAACTGTTTTTATTCTCTGAATCAAATACAAATAGATAATGAGCAGCACTGCTTTTTATGTGCAATTTGTTTTGTACAACCTGAAACTGATTTTACCCGAACTACACATCTTATTTCTTCTTTAGGAAGAATGCTTTATATTTTGCTCAGTAAAGTGTTGACTAAGAATATTACGTTAGCAGTTCTGTCATGGTTTTCTACTTATCTGAAGCCTACCATAGGATTATCCTCTTCTGTCTTCCATTATGGTTCCAGTTCAGATTGTACTTCAGGTGTCCTGTTCCTTGAACTGTGTAAGTCACCTGTTTGAACAAGGGTAGCTTCATCTTTCTTTCCCACATTCTCACACCAGGCATTGAGTAAGGAGGTTAGTTGTAGGCTTATTGCTGAATGTAGTAATACTCCTTGCTTGACTGATCATTGCAGAGTTGCTGGCATTTATACTATGAATCATTTCATCATTTCACCAGCTATATAAATTTAACACTTTATTTTAGGTAAGCATAAATCTGTTTCTTTGAAATTGTTTTCAGTCATGGTAACCACTTAGTTTGGAAATGATTAAATTATTTTTTGCCTTAGTCCATGAACAGTGTACCAAAGCATTTTCTGGGTGACTCCAACAGGATATTTTGAGTATATCAGGTTGTGTGTGTGGCTGCGTAGTTCTTGTGGAGATAAACAGATTCTTCCTGATAATATGATAATGACACTTGATATGAGGAAGTACACTATGGGCTTTATTTGTCATGTGCGGCTTGGGATACCAGAAGTACACCATGCTCTTGCTTGGTGGTTCTGGTTCAGCAGGTGGTTGCTAGTCAACTCTATGAATTCAGTGCTGGTCTGCAGAAACTTGCCCATAATTGCAAACCTCTCTTCTTCCAAATATGACATGTCAGCCATTGGTTGTTTGTGAATAGTGTAAGTGCAGATATAAATGCCTGAGTCTGCGAACATGTAGGTTTCAGGGGCAGTGGTATAATTGCTTTCTATTTTATCACCCCTACTGGGTCAGAAATGTTGCTGGATGTTGCTTTATCACCTTGCACTTTGTTGCCAGAATTCTGACACCAAGACAAGAGGTGCCAGTGAGTGGTTCTGCAAGAACTGTGGGTATGTGCTGTAGTTTCAGCCTTGCTGCTTCCAGGCATCATGGCAGAGCTCAGCTGATGGCTTTTTTTTGGAGTCAGTGCTGAGAAGTATGTTACATAGCCTTTTGGATTTTGCAGCTTTGAGTGTATACCTTTGTATCCAGTATGTCATATATCATCCAAAGTCTTTCTGTTATATAGGGTATCATAACTTTGTTTATCAAGTAGTGGGGAGCTTGACTTGTCCACTAAAAATGAAATCTAGACTTAAGCTGAGTGTCTTGGAGCAGACTTTGAACAGAGACTAAAAATATCAACTAACTGCTTAAGAATGCAGAATTAAACCTTGGTTTACACAGAAGTTGGGAAGCTGCCAGGTTATGGAAGAAGTGGATTTGGACATTACTATAGAAACAATAAAAATTGTATTTTCAAACCAAGTTGTGTTGAAGTGTGCAGTCCTTGCATTGTTTGTAATACTCATTTTAACGTGGTTGTATATATCTACTGTAATTACTTCTAGGGAGGGAATTAGCCTATTACGATTATTCTGTGGAGTCTTGTGATTTTATTTAGAGGTGCCTGTTATGTTTTATGTAGAGTTGGAGGAAGTGGAGAAATCTTTAGCAAAAATGATTAAAACAAAAGCCTCTAAGATAGTAATTATGGAGTCTGACAACTCAGAACATGGGTGAACAGAAGCAGTGGATACACTGGTGCTGTATGTGCTGTAGATGTTAGATGTTAGTTTTTTTACAGCTAGACCTTCTTTAGTTGTTCAAATTTACATGCATATACAGCAAAACAAAATCCTGCGAAGAGGTAAATGATGTGTAAGGCTGAAGTAAAGTTTCAGATTTCCAAAGGAAATAGCTGATAAATTCTACTGACTATGGTTGCTCTGAATGTGGAGAGAATCTGATTTAGTGAAAAATATTTAGCATATTGGAATCTTTAAAACATCAGTAGAACTTGAGGAGCTGACCTGATTGCATGGACATTTGTCTCAAAAAGGCTGGTAGGAGTTTGTGGAGAACCTGAAAGAAAAAGTGCAAGGAACTCAAGATAACACGTCACATTGCTGATCAAAATCTTAACTGAGGATAGTTAAAACCCGAACAGAATTAGTCTCTGCACTCTTAAAGACCAAAACTGGAAACTGTAGTTGAAGCCATTCTGTAACAAGAGAAGAGAGATGAACGATGGTCCGTGTTTGGCTTATTGGAACTAAGAGGGCAGGGTTATTTGGAATTAGAAATTAACTCAGTTTTGATGCAGGTAATAGATTTTAATCAAGTCAGTTGATTTCTTTTGGAACATTTCTAGAAAAGCCTGCTCAGGTTTTCATATTTATTTTAAGCAGTTTATTTGAATAGGAAGTGATATTGTTTGTATAGATGCATGAAGAGCAGATATGATAGTTGTATTTTTAATATGTGGGAAATAGGAAGTCCAGCTCTCAATTATTGAGATGTGCTGGTCCAACTTCTGCTTTGTGTCCAACATCAGAGCAAATTCTAAGGGATAGTGGAAAGCAGTGAGAAACATGGAAGTACAAAATGAGCTTTTCAAACTGTGTTGCGCTCACCCTGTAGTTTTTGTAGGAGAAATTACTTTCTGCACAGGAAGTAGATCTTAATCTGTTTAGGCAAATTTCAGAGCTAGGATGATGAAACCATAGATGAATTTTGAGAGATTTAATTAGCACGCAGATTATGCAGCAAAAGTTGAAGGACCTTGGGAATCAAAATAGCAGAAATGATGTGAGATTTGAAAGTCTAAAATGTGTGTTTATGTATGTGAGGTAGCATTTGATTCCCCTGTGTGGTGTTTGAAAATGCTGGAGGGTGGAGTTGGGTATTGGTGGGATCTCTGGCTGCCAGCATGAAGTGACTAAAGTACTGTGCGCAGGTTGAGTCTTGCAGAGTGAGCAACCTGCTGAGACACTGAGATGCTGCACATGTTTTGGAGCTCCATGCATTAATCTGGTTTTACTTTTCTATTTTTCAGAAGAAAATACTCTTGCTTAATATAAACAGCTCTAGCTAGGAAAAGTGCTTTCTGCCTGTGGTCAGTGGTGATGAGAATGATAACAGTTTTGTGAATGTTCATTGTGACAGTGGTGGTTCATGCCTTTTGACTTTAAGTGTTTGTTTTTTTCAACTCAGAATGTCCGGTTGCATTTTCAAAGAAAGTGGAATTAAACATGTACAAAACCCTCACCTTTCCAAAACTTTAAATTAAATTAAGTATTATGGAAAAAGAATTCCCCCCAGAATAATCCTGTTTATCCAACAAAGGTAGTATTATCTTTAGTTTTTAAATTAATGCCATATGTTTATAATTTCATTCAAGATTTTAATTTTTAGTACACCAGAAGTAGAAAGAACAGCTTTAGTGCCCTTTTTTTTGGCTCCCAGTAGTTTTTCTCAATATTGGATACATTCACCATTCAACTGAACTAAATTAACTAAAATGAAGAAAATGTACTCCCTTTACCTGCAGAAGTGACCAGTGGCTAATGATTGGTTTTGTGCTTCCCTAGTGTTTAGCTACTGAGTTCCACTCAATTTTGCTTTCACTTTTAAAAGTAGGAATGTATTGGAAATACCTGATGTTATTAAATGGTGCTAAGGTTTAGGTCTTTGCATAGTATTTACATCTGAAATAACATTAAAAATACATTCTAAAAATCTGGAACATATAAAAATGAGGGTTTAAATTTACCTTTCAGTGTCCTATTAGAGTGCAAATGCATAGGTTACATCTGTTGATCACAAAAGACTGCTTTGTTCTTAAATGCTTAGTCATTTTATACAGGTCCTATACATGCCGGCTTTAACCTTTGTGAGAAGAATAATTTGGCTTTAGAGGGCTAAAACTTTCTTCCTGATAGACTGTTTACTCTTCTTACTCAGATTAGAGCTTTCTTTCTATGCTTGGTCTCTAGGGATAATGTTGATTTTGAAATAGGAGTTTTGCTCTGAACGGAATCTGGTGTAGGAAAAATACACATAAGTCACGTTTTGTTTGACCTGTAGTTAGGTGCAGTAGGGACATGAGGTAGAGACTATATCTGAGCACTGTGCCTTTCTGTGCAAATATGGAAGGAGTTGTATGGCTTTGAGGAGTCATGCATAAAGCCTTTGTGATGGGGAGGTGCTTTGACCTACTCATTGGATTCAGTGACTGATCAGAACATGTATTGCCTTTCTAGGCTCCTTAGTCATGGTTGTAGAAGATAACTCAAATAGTTGGTTCCAAATATCCTTACTGTGGGTGTTTGTCTACAGTCTTCCTTTGAAAGGACAAGCTATGTTTGCTTGTTTCTTTGTTATAAGCTACCTCTTACATTGATATACTTGCTGTTTCATGCGGTTCAGTTTGAATTCTCCGAAGCCTCATGATGCATAAAAGACATTGACATAACTACTAGGCTGTGAAGTGCTATATGTGGAAGAAGAGCTCCATAATTTCCACATCTCCTGAAAAGTCCATGATGTAGGAAGCACGTTGCTCATGGACCTGGATCTCTGTGACCCTCCTGTCTGGCATGGCCATGCTTACTCACACTCTGTATGTGCACAGCTTCCTTTGTCAGCTTGGCCCTTGAGCTGTTGGATTACTTTGAATGGCAGGTATGAGGTTGGAGACCTGTGGACTGCATTCAGCTTGGTTGTTGGAGACTGGGATAGGTCATGATGCTGTTCTGTGCCTCCTGTTTTTTTGGTCAATTCATGTTATGAGTGATGAGAAGAAATTGGAGTTAATTGTATCTGTCTGTTTAGAGCAGTTTTCATAATGTCATCTCCAGTCATTTTTAGTCATCTAGTCTCAGTTTCTAAAAATGGAAACTTCAGAACTGTCAAATCAAAAAACAATGTGGTGTGTGTGTAATACAGATAGGAAGCTGAAATTACGGTATTGTTTCTAATGGATCAGAATAACTTGAAATGACTCTTGTCATATTCCCCTAGAAGCAAAACACTATAGTGCATTTTGAAGGCTTGAAAAAAACTATTTTGCTTTGTTTTAAGCTGTTAAAGTGATCAAGCTGTTTAATTTTAAATTATGGGAGGAATACTACAATAATGCAAAAATCATGTTTTATGCATTCAGCTGCATACTAGGGTGTTTTTTGAAATGCTATATAAAATCCTTCTTTTTTTTTGGGTGATTTTGAATGAACCACATGTGGCAAACAGCGTGCTCATTGTTGTTCTGCACCTCTCTGAGCTGCTAATACAGTAGGTCAGCAAGTCTGCAGATTTGTTCAGGAACAAGTCTGTCAGTCACTGGCAACTGGGAAATGTCTTTTGAGCTTATAGATCTATCCTGTGGAGTAAAATTTCTGGGTACCCCAAATCTCTCACTAATCCTCTTCTTGAGAGATTTTTGGCTCTAGTTACAAGAGAAAAGCCTTCCTGAGAAGGAAGATGGAATGGTGTTTTTGGTTTTTTTTTTTTTGAGCAGCTTCTAAATCCCCGTTATTCAGTCTTTTCCCCTCACAATCCCATAGAGACAAATTCTGAAAATAAATCTGAAAATAAATACACATTGGTTTGTCCCGCATAATCAGAATGGGAAATGCTATTGAATGTACGTTAGGAGTCAGTATACTATCAATATATACTCACTTAAACAACCAAACAGCCTGAAAAGAACCTAACCGGCATCTTCAAAGGCCGTTGCTCCTCTTCTATCTGAAGGTCCACTTCTGTAGTACCCAGCAGGTCAGTTTGAAATAAAGAAAGAACAAGTGTGTGGAAATGTGTCGTGCTTGGAAAAGGTGTAGCAGAAGAGGGGGATTTTGAGTAGAAATATTTTGGGTAGCCACAAGTAATAGCGTCTACTATCATCACCATGACCTGAGCGTTGGGCTGCCATTCTCAGTAGCTAGTGTGGGTCATCATTTCTATTTCTAGGTTACAATTTCTATTCCGGTGCTGTGTTCCTGCATACTTCATTAATTAAAAAGGATTTACACAGGCACTTCTGAATTACTGGTATTGCAAATTGCTGTAAACTTGTCTCCAGTAGGAATGTCTCAGATGTGGCTCATTCTCTTTCATGTTATGGTTTCTGATGTAAACATCTTCTAGCCAGACTAATACAACTTTAACTTTGGGGGTTTTGAAAGGAGTGCATCACATCACTCCAAGTGAATCAGGAGTCTTGCAGGCCTCGTGTAGAGTGTATTTGGGCAAAATTCTGTGGAAGTTAGTATTGATTTCCTAGGTAAAATCTTGCCAATGAGACTCAAGCTTGGAACTCATTTCGTTATAGCCCTGAAGGTGAACCAGCAGGTTCTGCAGAGCACCAGTAACTAAACTGAAGAGAAACAACATGTCATGAAACTGTCACACCTATACTGTGAAAATCTGTAGTGTTATTTCTTGGTATCATAACCGGGCTTGTCATTGAAGTCACAGATGAGATGAAGAAAAGATTAGGGGACTAGAGTGACAATGTTATGTAGCCTTTTGGTAGAAGACTTCTGCAGTCAGGTGACATTGGTAATGAGATGACAATACTTCTGGTTTTAGGGATGAATGAGTTTTATTTTTAATTCATGTTTTTCATTCAACTTGAGAGGAATCTGTCATCTGAGAAGTTCTCAAGATAATTTTAGTGTTTTGGAGCTGGATATATTCATGCCAAGATGTGAGTGGAAGAGCTTTGGCCAAATTTGAGCTGCGTCTGCTAGATACTGAAAGAGACATGGGAAGAAAAGATGCTGATAAGTGAGCTTTGGATTTAGCTGAAGTAGTTTTTGGGATGGCACTGATACTGGCTTTCAGTCTTGCTCCTTTTCTGCAGGTAATTTGCTTTATTGCATGCATGGCAGAGCACGTTATTTAAGCCAAAACAGGCTGTGATCATGGCTTGAGATTATATGCAGGTTAGTTGCCTCTGTGTTGGGTAGGGAGACAGTCTCTTCATTTTAGAGCAGTAGCAGATGGTTTTATTTGAACCCTATGTCCTTTTCAAACGAACTGTCATGTGTTAGTTGTACTGAATTATGTTTTGCTGGCAGAGAAGTGGAAACCTTTTTTTCAGTCATTCTAGGTGATACAGTTAGAGTTCTTTTGGCTGTTGATGCAGCATGCAGAACCATAATTTCACGCAGCTTGTGTTAGCTGATTCCTGCTGGGAGGTATGATCACTCGGAATTTTACCAGCTGTAGTATTCAAGTGGGCCCTTGTGTCATTTTATGTAAAATCATTTATTGCAAGAAAGGTCTAGCAAAAGCCCTTAAATACATATCATTAAAATTTGTGGCTTATTTTACATAATGCATGAGGTATTTTGTCTTCCTATAAGCGTATGTCTTGCTTTTGTAATTTATAGCTTACTTTTTCAAGTAACATTATACTTAAGTACTGTATTCCTAAGATTATTTGTTCTGGAGGTAGTGCAGAGCTCATTGTGAGATGAAGCATCTCACATCACTGAAAAAGAAAACAAAATTGTTCTGACTTCCTACTACTGCAGTGAAATCCGTTCATATACTGAGTGCTGTCAGATGTGGTATAGTCTGAAACTTGAGTAATTTTTGCCATTTGTGAATATTGCTCAAGCTTCCCTCAGTGCTCAAGCCAGTTAATAGAACACAACACTGCTGTGGTCCTGTTGTTCCTCCTGGCTCCCCTGTGGTTGTTTCTGCCCCGTATGTTCTGTCAGCTCTTCCTCTAATGGTGAAAACTGTGTTATGACTCTTTTTTGCGTAAGTTTTAATTTTCTGTGTCCTTAACTCAGTTTATCACTGTCGCATGGGTTCATGCATCTGCAGGTGTAGATGGAAGGAGCAGACAGCAGTTGAGTTGGCATTGCATTAGTGGTAGTTTTGTTTTATTGGTTTATTCAGCTGAGAAACTGTCCTCAATTTATTTCCTGTGATTCAATAGGCACTGAAAAGTGGTAGGTACTTAAAAGATTTGGACTTTCATTTGCTTAGCTTTAGGGCTTTACAAAGTGTCCTGCAGTTCACTTCCAAGATTGCCATGGAAAAAAAAATAGTAGCTTTTGGTGGTGCTACTTTCTGTTCCTTTTGTAATGGAATTCTGTGATTTCCCAATATAAGGCTTGCTGTTGCCTTTCCTCTGGCTGTAGAACAAGGCACAGGCCTTAGTTAATGCCATGTGTTTCATGTGTGTGGTTTCTGGACTTTCTTGTATTAGTGCAAGCCATGCTCTAATCACTGTGTTAATGCTATGTAAAGCATTGGTGATGGACCCTGTCTTTTGGCACCTAGATGATATAACAAGAGAAAATGCATTTGGAGATCCTTGACCTTGTTTGGCCTCAAAAAAGCGTACTAACAAGTGTTGTCAAGTTTTGAGCAGCAAACAGGATTTTGATGGGTCAGATCATTGCATAGCATGTGACTACTTTGAAAGTAATTTCACTTGCAAACCTCCTTCAGTGGGGGTGAGCAAGATAAGCAGTAGCTGTAATGTAGAGCTTAGACTGGCTTATGTAAAGTCTAGAAAATGAGTATATGAAGTAATTTTGCCTAAAGGACAAAACAAGATGATCCAGAGAGCTTGCCATAAAATTCTGACGTGGGAAGGAACAATCTCATGAATCACTGTACTTTTTGCTGTACAAATGAAATGTAGAAGTGTTCCATGATCTAAGTGTACAGGGAAAGGAGTACAAGACTGTAGGCACTGTGATGAGTGAAGGCAAACATAGTAGCTGCCTTGACCTGGGTGATGTCAGGGCAAAATACAACCACAGGATTCTAGCTTGCTTAGGCCTGTTTGAGATATTGTAAACAATATGGGATGCAATACATGAAAACAAGAAATCTTGTGTGTGTTTCCTTGAGAATCATCCTTCTTGTCAAGATTTGTATTTTAGTGTTAGTACAGCTAAGCAAGCTGACTTGAATAAAAAAAGCCTGAACTGATACTATGTTATGCTTTCTTATTCAAGACATCTGGCTTTCCTGAATTGCATCATCACCATGTTTGTTTATTTTCTTTGATGAAAATGTATCACACAGGTAGCTTTGTTCTTTGCTGATACAAACACATCATGGTGTTTTTTGTAACTAAGTTTTACCTTCTGTATTTTTTTTCCTCCTTTGTCTGATGTTATCTGCATTGATGTAATGGCATTCTTCTTGGCTTAGCATTTAGACAAATGCTTCTGTGATATGTTCCTGCCATTGTCTGTCATAGCTAGCTTTTAACACTTCATGTCAAATGTAGCCTGACTTTTTTTTTTGTTAATTTTGTTCTGGTTTTCCACAGTGGACAGGCCAAAATCCCAGCAAATCAGAACTTCTGGTACCATAAGGCGAACTTCTTCTTTGGACACAATTACAGGACCTTACCTCACAGGACAGTGGCCACGTGATCCGCATGTACACTACCCTTCATGTATGAAAGATAAATCTACTCAGGTAAAAACATAAAGCAACACGGAGATGTTTCATGTAATTGATATCTTTCTGGTAATGCTTTTTTCACTTGATCTGGAATCTTAGCACAACTTAATTCCAAAGGAGGGTGGATTCACTTAATTTCATACATATGTGAAAATTTCATATATTTTCATATATTCATATGTTTCATATATATGAAAATTTCATATATATACTGACCCTATAAATAGGGTTCAGTAGTGTCCTGATCAATGTCAGTTTGTCAGTTCAGAACATGCTACGCAACTGATAGTTAATACTGTTATGCATTGAGTGGACAATGCTCCTGGGAAGGGTTACCTCTTGAAGCCAGACATCAGAATGTGCTTACACAAACTATGAAAGGAAAACAACTGAGGCTATGTATGTCCCAGTACTCCTGGATCCTTCTCAGGGCTCTGTCCTTAGTAGGATCTGCTAGCAGTTGGGCTGCTATGGCTTTTATAATGTTCCATCACTCTTTGGCTGAAAGTTAAATATTCTTGTTTGCCCAACTTCTGGTCACGTTGGGCTTGTTGTCCACAATGTTCATTGCTGTCAAGCAAGTTAAAAATAATTCTGAAAACTCAAATCCCTAATGAAGACATGCATTTTTTTTCGTAGCTTTTCCGGGGTAGGAGCAAGTTTTCTTGATTTCAGTACTCTAAACTAAACTGTTGAAAAATAGAAGGAACCATGTCTTTGATTGTATTTCTAATTTAGGGGCCATGTACTGACAGTTATGTCAGTTGTCTGTGTTGTGATTCTGGTCCATTGTTACCAGTGGTGTCCTGCATAGAAATATCAATACATTTTTCTATCATCTTAACTTCTGTATATAACTCTGTTAAGCCACTAAGACTTTTCTTCATGGAAGCATATGTTGTAACAATGCATATGATATCTTTAAACTATCAAGGATTTTTTGGTCATAACTTCACCTGTAGATGAACAGTTTTTTGATTAATCTTCTGTTTCCAGTGATTTGCAACACATTTGTTGCCCGTTCTGTCTCCATTGCTCACATTGCAACATTTCATTGTTGCAAATGCAAAATCTCTTTGAAATTATTGAAACTAGGTTTTAGTTTTCCATGTAATTTTGACCATTTAGAATGTATAAATGATTTTTCATGTATTTTTAATGTGTTGTTATGCAATGCAAGTCCTCTGATGGGGAAAGGATAAAGGGTAGAAAGCTCAGGAGGAAAAAAGTTTGTGTGCGTTCTCTAAATGTTATGTTACCTGTGTAGGCTGTGGAGAGCTGTCAGCCTAATGTATGTAGCTTTAATATGATCCAGAAGTCCTGTCTAATGAATTTGGGAATCAAATGAGTAAAATTTGTTCAAAGAAACTTAGGATTTACAGGAAACTGTTGTGTGGATCTTCAAGAAAATGATTTGTTCAAATTCTGCTAATTCCTTTCGAAAACAAACAGACATTTTTAACAGAGAAGAAGAATAAGCAGTCATCTTTGCAAATTATGAAGGATCTAAATAAAAAGCTGTTAATTCTGGGTTTGCTTATAAGGTACTTTCATTTCACAATGCTCTACCTTGAAGGTCTTTTTTTTTTTGACCATAATTTCTGCCCAGGAGAATTTCTGTAGCATGCTTTGTAGTTGCTATATTTCTTATCCCCTTTCATATTAGTATATCCAAATCAAACTTTACAAATACTCTTATGAATGAAATATTTGGCATATTTAAACATTTCCAAACAAACCTTTTCACTAGTTACAGAAAATAGAAATAAACTTGTTCTAAAAATTATTAACACCTTGCTCTTTGCATGAGTACCACCAGCACAGGTACTTTCACCACCTTGTGTTTCTTGGCTAAGAAATAGTTCAGAGCAAGGGAGTCCGTATAGTTTTCATATAGTTGAAAATAATTACACTTGGTAGTTTATCAGAGTGGAGAATGATAACAAACAATAAAAAGATGACGAAAATCAATACAATCCATTTTTTGTATGTTTTTCATTGGAAAATAAATTATCACATTTTACCTTTACTAATCTCAGAGCAGTGCTTCCAGCACAACTTAGGTTGTAGGTGGAATAATGATTTCTCATTCAAGGGTACTTATTTTCCCTAATCAAACATTAATTTTAGATCTAGATTTTGTGCAGTTCTGTGAAGATGGTGATTATTCCTTAGAATTCCTGTAGTTAAAAATCGTAATAATGAAAAGGTGATATTCTGGTCATTGTTGGTTAGATGAACCGATAATTAGTCTTTGTAAGTTCTTTGAATCTGCCTAGTGCTAATGAATAAAATCTCTCTCCTTTCTTTAAAATTAAACCAGTATTTTAAAAAGTTCTCAGTAACATCTTATTATTTAATCAGAGAAATTGAGCTTTGTTTTTTGTTTCCATTTCTGTTGCTTTTTGGAGAATAGTAGCTACAGATCGTACTGCTACCTCAAGTGTTTTGAGTGAAAGCACTGAAGAGGAATGCAGCTGTGTCACTTGCTTTTGGAAAAATATCCTACAACTTCACGTATGGTGATATCAAATTCTACATCTCAGTTCTTCATGCATTTCTGTAGGTGTTTGTGCGTATGCACGCAGCTAGCTGATCTTCAAGGAGCAGCGTGTTTTGGGTAATGAAAGATAAATATTTTTAGAATAGTTTTAGATATTTCAGAAATGGAGACAAACTTACTGCTATACTACATTGTTATACACGGTGGCATACCTTGTATATGCTTGTATAACCTTCCCAAATTCCTCTGCTTTTCTACCTCCTTCTCCTTTTCTGTAAATTTGAGTTTTTAATTAAGACCATTTAAAATTCAACTAGCTTCCTTCTGTGTTTCTTATGTCTGGTCGGAAGCACTGACTGAGCAATTTTGTATACTTCTTCTTTGTTCTATACATGTAACAATTTCTGCCTGCTTTGAGCAATAATTCTATGTTGAAATGGTTATGCCTAACCTCAGAATCATCAGAAACAGTTGGATAATCATCATAGTTTATTAATGTAATTACTTGGCAGTAACTAAATTGTTGAAAGCATTTTTTATAAAATGGAAAAGAGAGATTTGGGATAAAAATATTTTTAATGACATCAGCATCATATACTGCCAGTTAAAATGAATCTCTCTAATCTTTGTTGATCTGAATAATAAAAAAATAACAAATGTCCAAGTGGTATATGATTCAGTGATTCCTCCTCCATTTTAACTGGATTCCAAGATGCTTGGATATGGCTTTTTTTGTTGAATGTGGCAATTATGTATTACACAAACAGCAAAGAAGAGAGTTTGCAAAATGCATTTCAGAATTTTTGCTGAACTATTCTCCAATCTAAAGAATAATGCAGAGTTATTAAGCTGGAATGCTTGGCTAAAATGTTTTTTCCACTTCCATGTAGATCAAGACTTACCTCTCCTTAGTCACCTGCATGATGTTTTGTTTCCTGCTGGGTGGAGATTCTGTTGCTTAAGAACTGACATCACAAACCAGGAGATTGAAGCTTTTTAAATGGAATATTAGTTAACAGGATTGTTTTTTTTAAAAAAACTTTTGAGGAAGGTATCAAGGAAAAAGAGGTGCATGCTATACAAGTTTATCATTCTGACTTTTCTCAATCTCAGATGTTTAAAAGGAGTCACCTATAATCAAGTCAATTTCTAACTCTGTAGGGCATTTCTTTTTTTTTATCAAATTTCTAAAGGTCATTGGAATGCTCTGGAAACATGTGAAGGCTGATTAGACTGTCTAGTGCTGTTATTGCATTTTTTTAATGAGAAAGTTATTCAGAAACATTACCAACTCCATAGTAAAACAGACCTGTGTTCTTAATCTTTGCACCCATCCCACAAAACTAGTCCTTCTGGGATGATGCAAGCTAGGTATAGTAATTAGAGTGAAGGGCTGGCTATAACATTTGAGATGTTTATAGTAATTCAGTCTTGTTCTATATTTAGGTAGGTTGGTATGTTGTTCTGATCTAAATGAAATAAAATGAATGTAGATGTATATCCCTGATATGGATAGAAAAGCAAGGCAGAATTACCAAAGGCTTTGGAAGAAATGCTAATCTCTGCAAGGTTGGATGAGTTAGAACAATGGTAATTGTGATTTAAGTTAAAGCTGAGAAGAGCAACCAGATGTGTTTGCAGCTCACCCTATCCCGTGCACATGCTTTTTAAGCTTTGTGTCAGCTGAGACCAAGACCTTCGCATTTCAAAATATCAGCCATCCTCCTCTTGAAGTTGAAACATGCATTATTTAACCCTTTCCAGGTTCTCATCCTGAAATGTTTTGGACCTTATTCTCATAAAATTGCAGGGAAAATCCTAGTTAGCTCATGCTTAGTACAATAAATTTGTTTCAGCTTTGAAGTGGCATTGCCAGCTTCACAGGTGGCACTGGTGACCTCTGTTACTTTGTTTCTGACTTGAGGTGGAACAGCTAACTTTGGTTTCACTTTCTGTGATGCAGAAATTTATCTTCAGATACCATTTTGAATTTTGTCCTATTTTTTTTAATGTTTAACATGTGAGGAGCACACTTCGCAGTGGCTTCAGATGAAGACTTCTGTGGATAAAATTGCTGTGTACAAGCTGTGAATAAAGATGGGAAAACAGCTTTCACAAAACGTGGCATTGCCAGGGGTGTGCAGTACAACTTGTTCTTATTTCTGATGTAACAGAATGTGAATCCTTTTTTGAAAAGTTTTGCTTGAATATAAAGATTTGGGATTACAAAACCCATATTCTTCTTCATTTAGTGTGGGTTATATTAGAAGTGGAAATGTACAGCATTTAAAGAAGAGTCCAGCTTGCCATGATACTCTAGCAACTGCTTATGTTATTTTTAACTTTATTTCTTCCAGCTGATAAAAAATAGCACATTAGTACAATATTGCCTGAGTTTACTATGTGCTAGGGAGTATCATACAGTATTTGTAATACTGCAAAGAGAAGTGATGGACATGATCTGTCTCTACCCTGGTACTCAGCATATATTTCAAAAGGTTGTGACTTGGCTCAATTTACCAGAGATCGAAAGCAAATGTGTAATCCTTGACTCCAGGGATAATATTAAAGTGGAAGAGTGTCAAAGCATAGTTTGAGTAGGTACAAAATCTAGTGTTAAGTGAATGGATTTTACACATTTGTTATTCTGATTTCATTTATTAAATCAACTGCGATGCAGGTATTCACCTCTGTCTTTTCTAGCAATACCAATACTGTTGATGAAATTCTTCAGAATGCTGCTATTAGTTCTTGTTTTTCCTATTTGGATCAATATCTATGCTTTAAAAAAAAAAAAAAGCCAGCAAGTTCTCACTACATTCCTTGGTTGTTCTGTTTTGTCTATTTCTGTTTGAGTAACTCAGATTTTTCTAGATACTCATCTTTTCTATTCTAATCATTACGCTGTAGTTGAAAGGCTATGAGCTTATAGTGATGCCTGCCATGTCCTCCTGGCCTACAGGAAAATGTTTAAGTACCTGTTCCCACTTTGTCTTGGTGTTGTTCATCAAACTGTGGAGCAATGTGATGTTCATAAAACATCTCTGGAATGTAAATTTTGTAGAATCTTTAAGGCTGAAAGAGAGCTCTAAGATCATTTAGTCCAACCACCAACCCATCACCACCATGCCCGCTTGAACCCATGTCTGTCAGTGCCACATCTACATGTTTCTTGAAAACCTCCAGGGATGGTGATTCTTCTACCTCCTTGGGCAGCAACCTATTCCCCTGCCTTGTCACTCTTCCTGAGAAGCATTTTTTCCTAGTATCCAAACTGAACCTCCCCTGACACAACTAAAGGCCAGTACATCTCCCATCACTAGTTTATGTGGGAGAAAAATCTGACACACCCACCTTGCTACAACATCCTTTCAGGTATTTGTGGAGAGTGACAAGTTATCCCCAGAGCCTCCTTTTCTCCCTAACAATCCCAGTTTTCTTATCCTCTTCTCTGAAGAATTATGTTCCAAACCTTTTGCCAGCTTTGTTGCCCTTCTTTGGGTATGCTCCAGGGCTGTGACATCTTTCTTGTATTGAGAGGCCCAAAACTGAATAAGCCATTTTGAAAGCCCACGGTTAGAGTGTGTCTCCATTAAAATGCAGAACAAGTAAATGTAAGTAGCATTTGCTTGGAACTGGGCACTTCTAGGAAAAAAAAAAAGTTTAAGAATCATAGAATGGCTTGGAAGCTGGTCTCATCTGCTATAGGTAGTGTTGCTGTCCACTAGATTAGCCTTCCCAGAGCCCCAACCAACCTGGTGTTGAGTGCCTCCAGGGATGGGGCAGTCACAGCTTCTCTGAACAACCTGTTCCAGTGCCTCACCTCCTTCTGAGTGAGACATTTTCCCCTAAAATCTGATATAGATCTCTCTTCTTTTAGTTTAAAGCCTTTCTCTTTTATCACTATCAGACTATATCTGTATGCAGTACTCCATGTGTGGCCCTGTGAGGTCAGGGTAAGGAGTAAAATTGCTTCTCTTGCTCTGCTAGCTGCTTCTCTTTTGGTGCCACTTAGGATACAGTTAGTCTTCTGCATTGTAAGTGCATACTGTTGGCTCATGTCAAGCTTTTCATCCACCGGAA
Organism: Gallus gallus; assembly: GCF_016699485.2. NCBI lineage: Eukaryota > Metazoa > Chordata > Aves > Galliformes > Phasianidae > Gallus > Gallus gallus. The sequence continues at coordinate 24,820,316 of NC_052533.1, forward strand.
CCTCATGTCCTCCGCAGAGCTCTTCTCAGGTAGTTTTCCCAGTCTGTACACACATCTGGGATTGCTGTGACTCAGGTGCAACACCTCATGCTTGGCTTTGTTGAATCTCATTGAGTAAGGGAGTGCCTACTTCTCAGACTTGTCCAGGTCTGAGTGGATAACATCCCTTTCTTCTGTTGTATCAACTGCACTGCTTGGGTCTGATGTTGTTGCTGGGGTTGCACTTAATTCTTTCCGTCTCTATCGTTGATAAAGATGTTGAACAGAACCAGTAACACAATGGACCCCCTGAAGAGCACTTTTTGTGACCAGCCGCTGCATGGATGTAGAGCTGTTGAGCACAACAGCTGTGACCTTCCAACCAATTCTTTATCCACTGAATTGTCTACCTTTCAAATCCATATCTTTCCAATTTAGAAATAAGGATGTGGTGTGGGACCACGTCAAATGCCTCGCACAAATCTAGGTAGATGACATCAGGTTACCATTTCATTGTCTGCTGATACCATCACTCTGTCATAGAAGGCCACTGGATTGGTGAGTCATGCTTTGCCTTTAGTGCATGGCTGGCTGTCTCACATTCACCTCTTGTCTCACACGTACTTTAACATAGCTTCCAGGAGGATGTGTTCCATGATCTTCCCAGACACACATAAGGCTCACTGTATTTCCTGGGTCTTCCTTTCTCCCTTTTCATAAAAGTGGGAGTGTTGTTTCCCTCTTTCCAGTCTCTAGGGTCTCCACCTGTCAGCTGTGACTTTTCAAGTATGGTGGAGAGTGGCTTGGCAACCACATCAGCTGGCTCCCACAGTACCTTGGGATGCATGTTGTCTGGCCCAATATAGTTGTATACATTCAGTCTCATCAGGTGGTCTCTATCTGAGCTGTGGATTTTCCTGGCTGAGTGACTCATATTTTCATGGTAGCTTTAAATAGATGATTTAGCTCTTCAGTGGTTGACTGTTTTTTTCATAATCACATTAAGGCTTCTTTCTCAGACCCCCATGCAGACTCATAATAAATACACAGAAGTCTGACTTTCATAAAGACTTGTTTTCTTTCCTGAGAACATGCAGCAAAAAATCAGGGTTGGCAGAAAACAGAAATGGGATATATGGGCTTATGTGCACAGTGTGCCTGCTATCGTATTAAATATTGGCACTGGTGCTAGGCTGTAGGCCATATAGTACTGTAGCAGCTCTCTGATTCTAACAGTGTAGCCTACAACCTGAAACTAAGGTTCAGTATGTAATAGTGTCAGCCTGTAACATGTGTGGTTCCATTCTCTGAGCACCAGGGAGCTGCTTTTGCCCCTTCCCAGAGCAGCAAGAGTGAGGGGCTCTGGGCACTGCTTATTATGGTATTCTTCAAGGCCATATCAGGTCTCCTTTATTAGCAGATCAGTGCAACCTCTGTGTCAGGGTGCTACAGAAGGTTCTAGGTCCCAGGGAGGAAGCCAGGGTGAGGAAAGCTGTGGAGGATTTGGGCTTCTATGCATAGATGGAGGAAGACTAAAGGGAAGGCCTGTGGAGAGATGGATCCCTGAAGCATTCTGACCTGCTTGGCTGGAGTCCTGGCTCCCCCATGCAAGTGTCACTGATGGTCTCCTGAGGTCACTCTGATTGATCTTTGGCCCTGAAATCCACCTTTGCTGAGTTTTCATAGTTTTCAGTGGTATGGTTTTATTTCTTGCAGTTGGTACCAAGGATTCAACTAATATCAGTGGAAATTGTTGAAGAAGTCTTGTTTTTGTGAATTTTTGAGTGTGTGTAGCCCTGACTTTTACATTACTTTTACCTCCAAATCTCTGGATTTTAAATGTCATCATTTCCCCTCTGACAGCCAGTGACTCTTTGTTTGGAAATGCTGGTGGATATCCACAATTTTGTAATAATCCTGTGGTAAACAGACCTAGGAGGTGCAGAACTGGCTTCTAGCACCTTGTTGCTCCTAAATTCAGGGACTGTGTTAGTAGCCTTTTGGGCTTGCAGACAAAGCTGGAAAAGGCCTATTCTTCTGCTTGTTAGGCCATTGTCAAAAATAATAAAAGATGTATTGAGTCAGAGTTGAAAGGAAGAAATTGATTATATGGCCCAGTGACTAAGGAACACAGGTGGGAGAAATGAATATTGGCTTTTGGTCTCCTAGTTCTTAATATATTTCTTTTATATTGTGGTTTTCTAACTGTTCACTGGGTAAAAAACAGAAATGTATGCTGAAGCAAAGATAGGAATAGTCAGGTAGGGTGTTTCTGTAGTTGACAGGCAGCTGATTTCCTCTTCAGTAATGTTCATTGTTCTCATCCTTTGTAAGCACAACTTTACAAAGCCTTAAACTGAATTATCAACGCCATTTTTTTATTCATTGATAACATTACTGCTGCATATTAGGTTCTCAAATTTATTCTTTATGTATAATGCCTGAACTCTAACTTTACAGAAAGGTTAAGCCAATAATTTGTGACAAAATTTTTTGTAACCTGGGGAATTCACTTTACATATACGTATTTTTTTTTCTCCTCCAGACACCTAGCTGTTGGGCTGAAGAAGGAGCAGAAAAGCGATCACATCAGCGCTCAGCATCGTGGGGAAGTGCTGATCAACTAAAAGAGGTGAGAATTTTTGCACAGTGAAGACTTTGCAGTCTTGATATGGCCAAGACATACTTTTAAATCCCTATCTGGAGTCCAGGAAACTGCACCCTTTCCCTCCCCTCTGTTGCTCTTGAAACAGGTTTTACCTCCTGATTTAGGAGTGTTTTAGGACTAATTGTTGTTTTATTCATGTTGGATTTCCTCCCTTTCTACTATACGGTGTTGGCTGCAGAGGAGTGGTCAGAGTGTGTGCTGAGAAACCAGCTTGTTGCTGTTGTTTTTGTTCAGTTACCTTAGTGAGTTTTCTGTTCTCTAACACTGAAAGGGACGAAGCTTAAGTCTCTATGCTGCCATATTCTTGTTTAGAAATTTTAGTCAGGCTTAAGGGTGAGGATGGAGAGGATGTCAGTTTCACAAATGAAATAGTATGGTAAGTATTGACACAGTAGTAGCTGAAATGCTCTTCAGTCGTATGTATTCCATTGTAAACTGCAGTAGAAACAGGATAGAATCCATTAGAAGTGGATTTGCATAATCAGAAATTAGGTACAGGAAAATGGTTTTCAACTCAGCTGAATGTGCACTATTTCAGTCTTACATACCAGTGAACTGCAGTCTGTCTCAAGTTCATGCAATTCTAGCTTTGGCCAGTACCAAATACTTAGTGGGCAGTCAGCCTCCTGTCTGTGTCAGGAAGGGTTCAGCCTCTCTTCTAGAGCTACATCTTTCTCTTTAAGAAATAAATTTTGCATGGTGCATGGTCGTATGGTGGCCTTTTCTCAACTCTCCATGGTTTTTTTTGAGTCCTCTCTCTGGCTCCTTGTTTTGAATAGGACATTCAGAAACAAGAACAAATGTATAGGTTGTCTAAGGAGATGCTGTTACTGGCAGTCGTCCTTTTTCTCACAGCTATGGTTGGAAGAATAGTTGTCAAAAGCAGTAAGAAGTTTGATTCCTCAAACAAATAAAGAATAATTTTGCATTTCAGTGGTAACAGTATTCTTGTTTTTAAACAAAAGCACCTGGGCCAAGGAAAGGTGAGGGTTGTCTATTCCTGTCATATTGAGCACCTGTTACAAAACCCATCTTAACTGACTTATTAATGCATGGGCCTTCCAAGTGCCTGGGTGACTTCATTTGCAGCTATGAGCAAATACTCAGAACCACAAATTAAGTGCCTAGGAATTAGTACAGAAGGAGTCTTGTGTCTGAGAAGTTTTGGCTTAAACATTAGCTACTAGCACAAAGGAATTGAACCAGAGGCAAGAATAACATCTGTGTTTCTAGGATAACACTCTCACTTCTACTGAGAGACCATTCTTCATCATCTGGTGGTTTTGTATCAAGTTTTGCACAAGCAGCTTTTTTCCACCACATGGCTCTGACTGTCAGTAATAGGGAAACCTTCAGTGTGTAAGCAAGTCTCTGCCATTTGATCGCAGTGATCCATTTTGCAAAGTTGCCATCTTCTATGAGCTGATCACAAGAGAAAGACAAGAAACATAGCTGGTGAGTTTCGTGATTCCCTTCTGATTGAACACATTAAAAAAAAAGGGGGGGGGAGAAGGTGTGTGGAAATAAACTGTTTCTATTCATATTTTGCAACAATTGCTCACGCTAAAACTTGCCCTCATCTCTTCCAGCTTCTGGTTCTTTCCCTTCCTCTGTTTTCCTTTCTCTGTCTCCAGCTTTTCAACGCTGTTTTGTTGCCTTTTCCACAGGTTGATTCGTAGACCCAGTGTCATTCTGCATACATTTTTCAGCCAATTTTAGTCTATCTTCTCTTACTTTTGCACTTCCTCAGTTACTTTCCTGTTCTTTGTCTGTTCTATCTTTCTGTTGTTTGGCTTCTTTTTTTATCCCTTATTTTTCCTTTCTCCTCACCTATAAGTCCCGATACTAGCCTATCTGTGCAGCCATCCCTGCCTGTTTGAGATACTTGCAAGGACATGCAGGTCTTTCACCTTCCCACACCAAGCTACTTAATGCCTGCAGGTTGAGTGTTAAGAGTTTTTGTTCAATACCAGTTTCTTTGTGACTTATCAATATGCATTTTCTGGAAGCAGAAATTTTCCGAGACAATTCTATTCATTTCTAAAGTTCAGTAGAGAATCATAGAATCATAGAACTGTTTGAGTTGGAAGGACCTTTAAAGATCGTGTAGTCCAACTCCTCTGCAGGAGGGCAAGGACACCTACAGCTAGATCAGGTTGCTCAGAGCCTGGTCCAGCTGACCTTGAATGTCACCAGGGATGGGGCGTACATCTCTGGGCAACGTGTTCCAGTGCCTCACTACTCTTATTGTAAAGAACTTTTTCTTTGTATGCAATCTAACTCTTCCCTCTTTTAGTTTGAAACCATTTCTTCTTGTTCTGTCACAACAGACCCTGCTAAAGAAAGATACTGATCCTAGGAAATGTAGCTGTGTCTTAGTTTCACCTGGGATGGAATTGTTTTTTTCAAGGTGTCTGCAATGGTGTTATGGTTTGGTTCTTGGAGAAAAACAATGTTGATAACACACCAGTGTTTATAGTCACTGCTAAGCAGGGTTGTGAAGGGCCCATGGAGCTGCCAGGGAACAAAATTAGGAAAGCAGGCTTTCACTGGGAAGGGGGAGAAGTGAGCAAAGGACTGTGCGGTGCTTAGGCACCTGCTGGGTTAAACCCTAACAGGCTGCCAGTTCCAAACATTTATCTTGAACATTAGCAAAATTTTCAGTTTCCTCAAGCTTTACAAAAAAAAAAAAAAAAAAGGCTTTTTCAAGTAGGTGCATTCTCAGGATAAGGCTCCCAGGTAAATGTTCTGCGTTTTCTTCCAAAGCATTAAAGAGTTAAAAAGCATAGATAAAATTAATTTTTTATCTGCTTTTCTTGGATTAGTGTACCTCTTACATATCTGGAGTTTATTTTGATTGATGTTTGATGATCTAATGATGCTTTTCTGCTGCTTAGAGAGAAGATTAACTTCTAGCTTTCTAGCTAATTAAGGTTCTTGGAAGTTAGCACAGCTACCTCTTCCTCTTAAAAGGAGTGGTTTTCTTCAAGTTTGGTAAAGAAGGAAGATACTTAGAAATAAAAAGATGATCTTGTAGAAGAAAAAAGCAATTGAGATTTCAAGATTAGCTTTGGCAAATGGTAGATTCACTGCGTACTCTCAGTGAAGAGATGGAGTGCCATTTGGTTTGGAGGGTTCTTCTGCCCACGTATTTGGCACTGCTGACTGCTTACTATGGCTGTTGTGAAGCCAGGTAGCCTGTGCTGGCAAGCCTGTCTCATGTGTCTAGGGGATGAATAAGAAATGGCAGGTTGCTTTTTATGTGCTCATTCTTACTTTCTCCTTCTTTTGTCTCTTGAAAGAGAAAGGCAGGGTTCTTGGGAAATAAGGGTTCTTCAAATTCAGGGCTAAGGATATGAGCTGAGAAAGCATGTCTGTTTCTTCACTGCATTTTGTATTTGCCTTAAATAGCCATATTGCGATTCCAGACAGAAAGGTCAGGTTCTTCAACAAATTTTCATCTTTCTCTTTTTCCCCAGTGACCCAAGAAGCATTTCATTTGTTATTGTTACGAACCTATTGATTGCCAAAATACACATACTCTGGAAGTGGCTGAGTAAACTTCCCATTGAGGTGTCCATGATTCCTTTCAGAAGATTGTAGCTTCACACTTTGAAGAGTGTGGAGATGTATTAGCCCATTGGAGTGCTCTCACTGTCCATATCTTACAGTGTGGCTATGTTTTCTTATAGATTTGCGAGCTGCTTGCAACTAGAATCTGAGTCAGAGCTCTGAGGTGAATTTAAATCTTTTTTTATAGCATGCTCCTGTGAAAAACTCAGAAAGCTTGATTTCATTTAAATAAAAAATAGGTAATTAACTGTTTAAATAGGAAGAAGCCAAGAGTGTCAGGGAAACGCAACAGAAATTAAAACAGCATTCTCCCCACCTTGTGTCCTTGCTTTTTGGGTATTCTTGTAGCCATCCATTTCAATCCACGACTGTCTTCTAGTCTTCATTTTTTTCTTTTTGTTCTGCTTTTTAAAGGAGATGAAGATCATTTCCCTACATGCCCACTTCTCCAACATTTCTTATCTATGTTGTTGTAGATGTACTTTCGTGTTCCCTTATCAAACCGGTTACTTTCTTGCTTCTTCATCTCTCTGTTGAGCTGGGTTTCCTATTTAACTTTACTTTTACATGGAGAACCGAGTAGTTCAGGACTTTTTTTTTTTTTTTTTTTTTTGGTGGAGTTGGGGTATCTCTTCAAATTCTTTCAAAGTTTCATGGTGCCCGCGTGGCATTTTTCTTCAAGAGATTAATCTCATTCTTTAGCACATTTTTGTTAAAAACTTGGTTGTGTTAGGGCTTTATCTTGATGTCAACACAGATCCTTTTGGAAATCTAACCTGTTTCTGTCATTGAAGATTAGGAGTAGTCAAGCATTTCTGAATAGCAGTTCTTTGAATATGGATTATGAAGTGTGGCAAGACTTGATGTGAAACATTTAAGGTGGATCTGTTGTGTGAGTGATGTTAGAAACAAAACCAAGAAAATTCCAAAGCTTGTAGCCAAGCTCCATCAAAGCCTTAACTGAGCACTGTCAACTCTTGATGCTGAAAAGTGATGTGAAGTGTTTCTTTACCGCAGTGCTGCTTTTTTGCAAGGACATTAGAGATATATTTAACTACTTGGACTTGACCACAGAGTGACTGTACTTGAAGTAATCTCAACTCAGAGAGAGGATACTTTCCAGCTGATTAAGTTCTTTGAAATATGAATTCCATGTGCTTTCATATCTCCTTACTTCAGATTTTAAAATTGTATTTCTAGCTGTGTTTAAAATGAAGTGGGGACTTGCATGCATTGCCTTTTATGCCTGCATGCTGATTGTGAAAGAGAGTGAGATTTGAGCATAAAGGAAAAAAAAAAAAGATTACCCTGGTTTAAGGAAGTGTCTGTACCTGTTGCCTAAATTTGCATGTCATCTAAGCTTCTCAAACAATACTTAGAGAGTTAAATGCTCTTTCATATAGAAGCTATTCAGAGGGAATAACTGAAAGAATTCCTGGATTAAATGCTTTGCTTTCTATTAAGGAGCTGGTCAAGTGAATAATGGTTGTATGTGCATTTGACCTTTAAAATACATATTGTTTGCTTACGCATCTTCGCAACAGACAGCAGAAAAGATAATTCTGTCTGCTTGAAGAAATCTGTGATAATGTAGCCTGCAGGAAAGTAGTATTAAATGTATTAAGCTCTCCAAGATGAAGCAATACATACTGATTGACAGTCGTTTGTAGAGGTTCTTTTGTTTTAATTATGAATTATTGGAAAACTTTGCTTTGGCTTAAGGTCAAATAAATTTGACTATAGGCTTCGCAGTCCCTCAGTTTAAGCTAATGGTAGGCCAGAAATTGCTATAAGTTGACACTAGGGATACTTTGCTTCAGTTATTACAGTATTTTCTTATAAATGGGGAAGTTTATTAGTAAACTAAGCCTGCTTGCATATGCAGGTTGGTGAATAGGGCAGTTACTTTGGAGGAAGTGACTAGCAGGCAGTTAGAGGGTTTAATGTTCATAGCTCAAAGGCAGACAATCCAATATGCTTATTCTATAAAATTCTCTAAAGAGGACTTTAAAAACATCTGTGATTCACTTCATTAAGAAAGATATAAACAGATATTCTTTTCATAACTCATTAATCACTTCACCTGGACTTCTTTCCAGCAGATTGCCAAACTGAGACAGCAGCTTCAGCGCAGTAAGCAGAGTAGTCGTCACGGTAAAGAGAAAGAACGTCAATCACCTCTCCATGGCAACCATATAGCAGTCAGTCAGACTCAGGTAAGTAGACACATAGCTGCTTATATTAACAGCCTCCTGTTTTATCGGTGTTGGGAGAATAGCTTGCTCTTTCTTCCCATCTTTCTTCTGTTTGCTTCCTTATGTGGTACACTGAAATGCTTAGCAACCTGATACCATTGCATCCACACTGAATTTTATCTGATAACCATCATATAATAAAAGAAAGAGGGGTTGCAGAAGGATATCAACGAAAATATATTAATATGCTGTAAAAATTCTGTGCATGGCCAGATAAGGCTGTCTTTCCAGGAGTATGTACATGTTTCTAAGACTAATGTTCATGGTAGGTCTGCTCTTCTGGAGGGTTTTTGCTTATCAGTTACACAACCCAATTTTGTCTGAGCTCAATTTATAGGTAAATAAATAAAATGTACCAAAAATAAGCAGTCTGGATTGACAGCTCAACAATTGGTAAGTCTTTGAGCAGCAGACAGAACTTTGAATGGGACCTCTGAGGCGGTATTTGCATTGAGATTACAGAACCCAGTTTTCAGCTTCTCTGAAATGAACTGATTTGTTGCAAACAGGCTTATAATTCACCTTATCGTGTATTCGTCAGTAGAAGACTGGAGCATTGCTTCATCCAGTATTTGAAGGAAGATCTCATTTCCTTGTTCATTTTAGGAGTTTTTTCTGATAATTTGCTTATTGGTTAATTTATGGCCAGAGAAGCACTTTCCCTGTGATTGTCAAGTTAGAAAAAAACAGTCCTGTCTGCTTTCTAAAAAGATGATGATAATTCACCTCAAATTTAATTTTGTTTGAAATCAAGATGATGCTTACCAGTTGTCCCATCCCTGGAAAAAGAGGGCTGTTTATCTTTCACACTACAGGGCATGAATCATCTTCATGGCTTCACCTAGGACGTACCTTTTGGTTGTTACGGTAGTCTAGAATCATTGTCAATAACAGATTCTGTGTTCTAGGATGAGAACCTTCACATAATTCTTTGTGGTAGCAGTGCCTTACTTGAGGTAAAACAACATTGCTATGTTACAGTATGTGTTGAGAGCTTCCATCATTTCCAGATTATGTTGATGAGTGTTCTTATATTTTATATCAATGACAGTCAGTGGGCAGTATGATTAATTTTTCTCCAGCAGTGAGTTTATTACACCAGCTCTTCTTTTTATTTCTTTTCAATGTATCCTCTGATCTCTCTCAGGCTGTGTATACCTGAGGAAACACCTCTCAGTTAACCAGGAATAGGACACTGTAAATCCTTAAATTCTCTGGAAAGTAAAGCTCAGGCTCATAGTCTGACATCTGTTTTCTGTTACATTATTACTTATCGAAAGTGATTTGAATTTTTATGCAAATCTTAATAGAGCTGATCGTTTCAGCATTAGCCTGGCTAAGGCTTTTCAGATCCTTTCATGCATCAGTTACAAAATCTTGCCTGTGTTCTGAGAGTGTCTTTCTCTTATTAAGAAAAATGCTGACGCAATGAGTAATAGCTTTGACCAATTGCCTGGGCAAATTACCCAAGTGTGAGCCTGATTCTTAGCAGGGTGCAATGGAAGATACCACACAGTCTCTGTTCTGTAAGTGTCACAAACTGCCAGTGGAACTGAAACTGAAACTGGTTCTAAAGCTCAGGCAAGATTCTGTTAGTGACTTTGTGAACCCTTAAAATACCTCTAAAAAGCAGTTATCTTTTCTCAAAAGCAGTTATCTTTTCTCATTTGACAGTGTAGATGTTTGAGTCCTGATTAAATTTCACCTACAGTGGATGCTGAACTTGGTCTCCATATTGCTAACAGGCAGCTGATTTCCTGAAATGTTTGCACTGTAGTTGTATTTCCTGACAGCTTTTTAAAATAGTCTTTTTATAAGAAGGAGTTGTACCATGGTAGTTGTTGTGTTGGCTGATCCCTTTATGTTCCTTCTTCTGTATGGATAAAATCTAGTGGTTAAAACCTGGTCTTGTGATGAAGGTGTGTAAGAAATTGATGTTCTTCCTGAAACATTTATGTCTCTAAAACAAAAGCTTTGCTGCATTTTATTATAGAAAAGGATGTTACTTTTGATCTCAATGTAAGCAGTTGCGTCTATCTATGCCACTACTTATAGTAAAAGCAGTCTGTCACAAACTGTAATCCACCTAAGATGTATGCTTTGATGTAATGTTCGTTAGCACTTGGAACTCACTTGTGCAACGTTTTGGATTCTCAAGAATGTGTTTAGCAAGGCCAGTGAAGTTTTCAGTTTTCCTGGGACCTCCAGAGAATGCTATCCTGCATGCAGTGTTTCTTAATGTTCATTTGGCATGAGCTCAAAAAACCTAATCAAACAAAAAACCAAAACAACAAATAAGAACAAACAAAACAGAAAATCAAACAAAGCAACAACTGGAAAACACAACACCCCCTCCCCCTAGCAAGCTAATACATAGAATCATGAAATGATAGAATTATTTGAGTTGGAAGGGACCTTTAAAGGTGATGTAGTCCAGCTCCCCTGCATTGAACAGGGACACCTACAGCTACATCAGGTTATTCAGAGCCAGATTCATTCAGTAATCTCTCAGAGAAGTCAACAGGTATGTTTTACATTTTTATCTTATCTTGTGATTCTGTGAACAGCAGGAAAATATATACTAGGAAGTGAACACTGTTCATGACTATCAGCGTAGGTGCAGCTGTTGCCAAGCTAAAATGTTCAGAGTTGACTGTGCAAGACAGATGTGCTCTTGTGAATGGTTCCTTCTAGTAACAGAGCTCCACTCATTTATTTTTTTCTGAAAACCATGTTTGTATTTTTTTATGTGTTTGATTCTTAAACTCCAAATGTTTTCTCTTAAGATCTTTGACACAAAGTTCTGAAATGTTAGAAACTAATGAAATTAGAGGTTTAGAATGAATGCCTTATTTTTCTTTCACTTAAGCCAACCAAAAGAGGCTAGAAGTGCATTAAGTAGATATTTCATTTGAGTGGTTAAGCTTCAGGAATGTTGTGAAATGCCTTTTGGATCATAGTTAAACCATCTACATCAGCACACCGCATGCACCGCATCCCCTAGTGTGTATTCTGTAGTCTGTACATCTGGAAAGTGCATATACCTGCCTACCTACTGATAAATGAGGTAGTAGAATGTTTTTTATTATAAAACTCTTCTGAGTCAAGAAGAGGTGATGTTAGTGGCCTTTGTTTTATGCAAACAAAGTGAAATTATTACAGAGTTTATTAATTCACCATCTTTAGGTTCTTTAGTGCTGATCTCATACTTCTGTTTTATTCAGTTTTCCAACTTCAAATCATGTGGCTCTCTACCTTCTAGGCTTCTATTTCCAGATCAGTCCCTATGCCACTGTCAAACATTTCAGTGCCAAAATCAACTGTTTCACGTGTGCCGTGTAATGTAGAAGGAATAAGCCCTGAACTGGAAAAAGTGTTCATTAAGGAAAATAGTGGAAGAGAAGAGATATCCAAGGTAAGCTTATATTAATGTGTCTATAGTTGCTTTTTCTTTGTAACCTACAAACACGAGAAAACTCCCTCGTAGTAGAAATTACTAATAATTTTCCTCAGACTGTTTAAAAAAAAAAAGTTTCAGTATTTTAGGGTTGCTTGTTCTTCTGTTTGTTTTTAAAGGCCTTTTAGTCAAACATTTTATTTAGAATGCCCTTTCTTTGAGAACTTGTAAGTTTTAATGTGAAACGTAAGTACTTAAATATTCAGCCTACTGTAGTGAGTAAGTAGAAAACTGGGAGATTAATTTATTTGCTTTATTTTACATAGTTTTTCTTAGGTAAGACTTTAGTTTCCTGTGCTCTGCTGAGCTTCTTGGTTTTAATGCTTTTCTTCCATAAACTGAATGTGAACTGTTTTACTTCCTTAAAACACTGATCTGTAATCGGGGATCTCCATATGGGAAATATGTACAAGCTGAGGAGCCTAGATTATATGAGAGATCTGGAGTGTTGAAATTCTCATTGAAGAGTACTGGAGTGCTTAAATTACACCTAAAATGTGAAATGCTTACTTTGCAGCCACTCTTTCCTAAATAACCAATGAAAATTCTCTGCTGTGGGATCAACTTCTGTGCTGTTTTTCCTAATTCTCAGAACTGTAGGTTTTTTACTTGTGAATGTTCTTGTAATAGCACTTCAGTGCACAAATCAAGCTATAAAACTTCAATTGGAGGTGTAAGATTCCGAAGTCTGATATTTATGTTTCTTCATTATGGCAGTAAACTTTAAAATAAATAAATAAATAAACAAACAAAAAGCTTTGGAATATTTTTGGCTTCTCCTGAATTAGCTGTGCTTTGAATGAAATACCTGAGTAGTAAATGTTTCATGCTAGATTGGCTTTCCCAAAGCTGTCTCATCCCTTTATAAGGATCAGTGTTGCAGTAAGGGGAGTAGAGAGAAAAACAAACAAAAAACCCCAAAAGTCCAAATCAATAAACTCTGTTGTGCTATCCCCGAAGAGTATAAAAAGGTACATATTGCATTGCAACTATTGATGTTCATATGGCCAGAGCTGTAATCTCTTGTGGTTAGAGGAGGTTTAATTTATTTATCAGACAAATCATCTTTGTAAATGTTGTCCTTAGGCTTTAACAGCTTATTACTTCAGATGCAGAACTCAAGTCTTATAAGTTACTGAATGTACTGGCTCTGATCCAGCCAAACAGGCACATTCTTAAGTGCATTGTTGGACTGAGGCCAGATATGCTCAGCAGTTTACACAACCAAAGCAATAGTGAACCCATCATCTAAACATCTAGCTGGGTAGAACCTTCAGACACAAAAGAAAGTCATAAATTAGACGTTGCCCTTGAAGTCAAGTCCATCTTTGTGGGCAGAGGGTTGTTTCCTGTTATATAACTGCTAATTTCTGTCAGATCTCTTCTGGTGGGACCTAAAATGGGACTACTAGCACTGTCTTAGAGCTTATCGCATCTCACAGTTTACTTATGGAAGATCATAATAAAAGTGATTTACTAAATCTCACTGCTGGTGAACTTTCTCCAACTGCAACAATTTAGCTTCTTTTTAGCCAGGGGGAGTTGGGTGGCTGGGTTAAAGGTTAGGAATTACTGAACAAAAGGTAAACCACGGGAAACCAAACTTCATTATTTTCACTGCTAGTGAAACAATTTGTTTTTCTTTCAATTTTCTGCCTTTCTTTCTGGTTGTAACATTGTATTAAAAAAAAAATAACAATCAAAGGTAAGTGGTTGCCTTGGGTGACACGTGAAAGACGGATTTCTTTGTAAGCTTGCTTTTAGGATTGGTGGGCGTCTAAATTCTCAACTGGTTTCTTTTCACCTGTTTCCAAGTTTGCTTCCTAGTTTCAGCAAGTGCATGTTTAAAACTTCATGTTAATCAATCCAGCTGCTTAAAACACTTGTGGCCTATTGTGAATCTGAATTCATATGCTAGGAAATATTGGGGAAAAACATAACATCTGTGGTAGAGAAGAGTAGTTATCTTCATTTTTTTTAAATGCAGTTTACTTTCTCAAGTTTTATTCAAATTTAGGCAGTACATTAAAAGCTTTCTTATTTCATCAGTTTCCTTCTAATAAGCACATTTGGAATGTCTTAAGTAAAACAAAAGTGCATTTTAGTTTGGTTAACTCTTGAAAATTATAGTTTAGTTTTCTTGACCTTTTTTTTTTTTTTTTTTTTTTTCCTGTCACTATTTCAGGTCTTCAGTATAAACTTGTGAATTTTTGAACAAGTTTCTAGGAGGTTTATCACCTTGAAATCAGAGCAGGTGATGCATGGGACAGAAGTAACCTTACGGTTAAAGCAGATCTGGTTTTATGGATGTTTGAATTACTTTTTAAATTGAGCTGCCAGCTGAAATTGGAAACCAGTGGAACTTTCCTCTCACGTTCACACTTTCTTCCTTAGTCTTCAGATACACAAATTGATTTCATTTATTTTTATACTTTTTTGATTTTGGGGGTAGGATATTATATACCTTATTTTCCCTTTTGCTGACTTGAATTTTAGCTGTCCTACTTCTTAAAAATGTATAAATTGATTTGGAATATATCTTCTATCTTCTGCTGACTTTGCTAAATGAATTCTTTGGAAACCTTCTTTACTTAAGTCTTATGAAGAGTGGCTGAGGGAGCTGGGATTGTTCAGTCTGGAGAAGAGGAGGCTGAGAGGAGACCTCATTGCACTCTACAACTTCCTGAAGGGAGGTTGTGATGAGGAGGGGTTTGGCCTCTTCTCCCATGCAACAAACAGGACCCAAGGAAATGGCCACAAGTTGTGCCAGAGGAGGTTTAGATTAGACATAAGGAAAAACTTTTTCTCTCAGTGAGTGGTCAGGTGCTGGAATGTCCTGCCCAGGGAGGTGGTGGAGTCGCCGTCCCTGGCAGTGTTCAAGAGGCGTCTGAATGAGGAGCTACGAGATATGGTTTAGTGGCTTGTGATAGTAATGGTGATGGGGGGACGGTTGGACTAGATGATCTCATAAGTCCTTTCCAACCTTGTGATTCTATGATTCTACTTTTTTTTTTTTTTTTCTACATACAGTATTTTTATAATAGGAACTTTACTTCATGGAAAGGTAATTGAGGAGAGATTAGCTTTGTTATTTTTATGTGCTTCATAAAGATAATGGATGATACAGTAATGTCATTAGGTCTCTCTTTTAGTAATCTAACTGTCTATGAAGTTTAGTGATATGTGGTCAAAGCATTTCAAGCATTTCTTCCTTTTTGGTTTGGCCGCGTGTGTATATTTTTTCAGATCATCTCTCTTAGCCAGCTGAAGGCATTCTCATTTTTATTTCATAAAAACAGAGTAAAGTTGGCATTTAGTTCTGGAGTCCCTTTTTAATAGCATCTTTGTCCTCAGGTTTACTAAAAAATGTCATTTCATCTTCTAATACCTTTATTCAAAGATTCTGGATATATTTTCCTTCCTGATTTATAATTTGGTGACCGGCTTTCCAGGAAATTGTATTTGTCTCTGTGCCCACTATAAATTGTACAAGAGTATCAGCTTTCTATGAAGTTGTCTGGCCTTTATTCTTTGTCCTATTGCGTTTCTGCAACACAAATGTTGGAGACTTTGAACAATAAGATGATGAACTTACCCCCAACTCACTACAGTAAGAAGCTCGCTACAGTAAGAATATGTTGTGAAACCAGCGAGAAATGCCCCACAGTGTTGGATATGTGTGGTTATAGGTCTCATATTAGGAGAAATAGAAAAATAGTACCTGATATGTCTTTCAAATATACTGAAGTACTTAGAAATGAAAAAGTTTTGACCGTCACACTATGAAAGTGAAGGTGATTCATATCTTTCTTGTTTAATTTCTTTTGCTTCTGGAAATATGTAGTAAAATGTTTTTATGTACCTATCAGAAAATTCAGTCCTGTGATGATTGTTTTTGATTGTTTTTCTAATTTGAACAGCTTCACAGGGTCTTTACCTTAATCTTCATATCCTTCATCTGAAAAGTTTTGTTTGTTTTTTTTTCCTCCAAGTGCTCCTTGTAAGGAACAATCTCTTCAGGATACGTAATGGATTTTTGCACTCCCATCTTGTCTAATGCATTAACGACTGCATTTCTGCTAGAAGGCAGAAGCAATTTCCTATCTCTGCTTCTGTGCTCCAGTCTAGAGAGTAGTTTTTAATCAAAAGCATTGAATGCTTTACTCTGAAGAAGATCCCTCTCGAACAGGTATAAGGTGTGTGGAAAACAGATTATATAGAAGGTTCCTATTGGTATATTATGTCATAGTTGAATTCCTGATTAAAATTAGTATGTATATATTTTAATTTTTCAATCAGGATTAAAATTCCTGATTAAAAATGCCTCTGTAGGGCATTTTTAATTTTTCACGCAAATAGATTGATACTGAAAAAAATCTGATGATTTTAATTGCATTAAGAAGTGCATGTTGTTGTCAAATAGGCCATTTCCATACTTTTGCAGGGAGGCATGAGGGCAGTTTATAACTATGTCCAAGAACGTACTGTCTCATAGTGGTTAATTGGTGTCTTGTTGGAAAGCCTTTGGAATAAAATTAGTACATGGCTGAATCCTTCTGCGAAAAACACAGTATGCAGAATTCTGTAATTTCCAGCCATTTTCCCTGCATTGAGAATTATGACAACTAGTAGCATCTGTACTCAATTACAGTTACCCTATTGCTTGTGCTTTAAGATTGTGAGGACTTTGGTTTTTAAAATAGTTTAGGCATGACTCATGGAAAGTAAGTTCTGAAGTCCTTTTTCATGTTGATCATGTTTAAAAATTGAGTACTTCAAATTGATATTTTCACCAAGGCTTACAGCCTTGTCAAAAATTGGGTTCAGTATTAAGGGAAAGAAATACAGAAGCACAGTAATTTGAGATATTTTCGGGCATTTTCTGTTACTTTACTTGCAAAGAGTGATAAATGTGTAGCTTTTTATACTTGCCTATATTTCTAGAGGCATATTTAAAAATGCAGGTGACTTTCTATACCTTCAATATTGATTCAGCAGAGGTTGAAATAAGTGATTTCGGATATACTTCTTGACTACATAAGAGTAAGGTGTTTCTTCAGGTGTGGAAGAACATCTGTGCTATCCTGAAGTCTTTAATTATGTGATTACTTACTGTTTTTATTCCCACCCTGGAATCCTTGCTTTACCTGCTACGTAGATTATTGTATGTGCACTTGATGAGCAGCCGTTCGGTGTTTTTCTTTTCTCCTCATTAGATGTGTATCATAATGTTCACTACTAAACCTTGCTTTGAAGTCAGAAACCTGAATTCCTACATGGCTTTTTCCTTCTGCATATTAAGAGTGTCTCTGAAATGTTTCATTTTCATCACACTTACGTAAGAGGCAAGATGATATTATTTGCTCTTTATGGATGGAGAAACACAAATCCATCAGGCTTTTATAGTGTGCTTCTTCAGGTAACTCAGGATACTGCATATGTTTTAGGACTTCAAAGTGCAGCTTTCATAGTTTCCTTCTCCATCTGTGAATGATGAAGACTTTTGCAAATCAGTCCTATACAGACTGGGCTTCCAGAAAAGATATGATAAAAGAGAGGAGTTGGATCAGATAACTTTGGCCTCTCATAGAATCTTTGTGTCAGAAACAGATAAAAATGCTGTTCTACATGGCAGTTCTTCTTTTTGTTTGTTTTTGTTTATGTTAATTATGAGACTAATTTTCTTTCTACAGCTTCAGTCTTGTTTTCTACTTCTGTCTGTGTAGCGATGTAAATGCTTCAGGTCGATCTTGTGCATTGAATGAGTCATGGCCTGTTGGGGGCGATGGGAATAGCAACACGTGGTCCTGTCGTAATATGCAATGTGAACTCAACTGTTGAAACAGCTCTATCCAAACTTTTGAGCATTTGATGTAGCAACTGTAATGTTCTCTTTATACTGTGTTGCTTGGCTTTTAAATGAAATGTGAAATGGTATTAACTGGAAGGCTTATACGAAGGAAGGGATTTTCCAAGTCCACTAGGTCTGCCTCTTTGTATAATTTGGTGGTTTTTTATATAGGTTGTTGCTGAGGAGGGAACATTGTTTCATATCCTCTTTATTAGCAAAAGCATGTTGTGTTGAATTTTAAGCTCTGGAATTGGCTGCTCTAATTTTGGTATATATGGAAAAGAGAAAAATGAAACAAAATTAATTCTTCACTTGAAATGAAATGAGATGGAAGAAGGCCTGAAATTTTGTATCTTGAACATTTAATAGTTCCTCTGTGGCTTGAATATGGTCCATTGCTTGAAAGCATATAGTTGGCTTGGGAAGTCTGCACGTTGTCCCAACATTGGGCATAATTAATGTATGTTGTGCATTTTGTATTGCATTATTTTCTTCCATAGAAGTTGTTTCATAAATGAGCTATTTACTCTTCACCTCTTTACTTCAGTTATTTCTACTAGTTTGGGAGCTGGATCCTGTCTCAGTAATCTGAATTGCTTGTTTCTCTTGCAGCCTTTGGATATCCCCGATGGTCGAAGGGCCCCATTACCTGCTCACTATCGTAGTAGTAGTACACGAAGCATTGACACTCAGACTCCGTCTGTCCAGGAGCGCAGCAGCAGCTGCAGCAGCCATTCACCATGTGTGTCTCCCTTTTGCCCTCCTGAATCTCAGGATGGGAGTCCTTGTTCAACAGAAGACTTACTCTATGACCGTGATAAAGGTGAGAGTAGAATGGCCCGCATTTACCTATGGGAGGCATGTGATGTCCTGCTTTTACAGTTGCCTTCATTTTACTCATTACATCAGTTTTTGTTTCTGTTTGATTGTTGTGGAGGGATTGAGGATTTATCTTAAAATTGGTTTTGTTTGTTTACATATCTTTTTCCCTCTTGTTTGTGAAACTTCACAAACATCTTCCATAAAAACGTCAGAGGAGCACAGCAAACAGTTTTAACCATTTATGAAGATTCTAATGCAAAGAATTCAGACTGTAATGTGTTTGTTTCAAAAGGGTTTCAAGAAGGTTTGTGATAGACTGTGTATTCGTCATGGGTGAGTTACTTGCTGATCAAAACAGTGAGTTTTTGGACTGTTTTATAAGTACTCTGCTTCTGAAGTCATATCCCACTTGAAGCTGTTTGGTGAGGAATTCATACCTGAGTTTGAAAAAATCTAATGGAGAGTAATTATCTGTCTGTATATGTTGCCTAACAAAAGAAAAATTCTGTGTAATTTGTGTGTTTATATGTCAATATTCAGCGTTTTGTCCAGGTTTGTAAGGAGTAGTTCAATTTTATGGAGGGAGTAAATTGGAGTTTCAGAAGTTAATTTACAGACAAGACACATAGTGTGAAAATGAGGCACCAGCATAAAAAGATTGATTTTGGACAATTCTTTTTACTAATGAAATGATTCTTGGGTTTCTGGTTGTCTAGACTTGAGCTTTTTATCAATGTAAATATGAGCTTTATTTTGGAGAAATGCGTTTGGGAGAGCTGTGCAAGCTAATAGCAGTATGTTCACAGGAAATGGATGCTAAGATTTTGATTTGTCATAGATTTACTAATGATCTAAAAGCAACAGTATTTTGAGGTTATGAGTTAAGATTTAAGCATTTCCTGTAATTATTTACTGTTTAATCATCCTTGAAGTAATCTTAATTCTAAGTGATGAGCTGAAGGGAATAAGATTGAGGCAGAAGAAATTATATCTTTTCTTTATTTCTGAAGCGATATTTTCCCATATTAAATTTAAAAGCAAATAGTAGAAAACAAATCCAGCCACCTAGATCCTACACTGAGGGTGCCTGTGAGTTAACTACTAAAGTCTTAGCCCAGCACGATAGGTGGTCATGTTCCAAAACCAACTGTGGATATTATTTTCCCCCCTGCTACTTTCCTTTCTTACATTGTGCAGGTGTAGACATCACTATGTAGACATCCACTAAAGTACAAGCAGACAGGGAAATGCATTGACAGGTAAATTTGTCATATTTGTCCTTAAAACATACATATCTTAGTGATGTATGAATGAATAGTGATAAAATTGAATGATTGGTACTCGATTATCACAGTAATTGGAGATTTTAGTGGTTTTTACTGGCACTAGCAAGTGAAGATCATTTGAAATATTGCACCTAACCTTCTCAGTGATTTTCAGGGTCTTTATCCTCCATCTGGGGTGATCTGAGCAGCTCACTGGAGTAAAATCTGTTGCTGAACTTCGCAATGAGTAGATAGATATGTATTTGTGGTTTCAATTTTAAGACTGGCTTTAGGTGTACATCAAAAGTCTGTGTTTGTATACAGGTGATGGTGATAAACAAGAAGTTTTCTAGAGTTTAACATAATTACATTTTTAAATGAGCTTAGGTTTTATGATACCCTGCTTATGAAAAATAAAAGCTTGAATTCTTCATCGCCGCTTTGTTCTTTAAGAACAAGATAGAAACTAGAAAACTAAAACTAAAAAATGCATAGCGGTTTTCCAGGAGCAAATAATCTGTTCAGAGGTTGTGAAAGTAGCATCAGTTGTTAGGAAGTGTGCCTTTCACTCTCAGATCACCGTTACCACTGGTTGGTCTGAATGTTAGCTTCAGAAGAGTTAAATTATAGCTAAGTGAGTGATGTAGGTAGAAATGGTAAGGAAATAAAAGGATTTTGAGAGTGATTTTTATTAACATCTGTTATTGATGTTAACTGCATTATAAAACTAAGTTTTTTGTGCACTCCCTTTAAAGGATTCTGTTGTGTTGGAGTATAATTTATGGAACTTTGCTGCAAGAAAGACCTGCTAAGTTTTGAAAAATGTTTTTCTTCACATAACTAGAATTTAGACATTTTAAACTTAAGATTTTTTTCTGTTACTTGCCTCAAGGTGGAATTTCATTTTTCTCTCTAGTGGAATAACTTAATTTTCCATTAAAATATGATTATCAGCTTTATGACTGCTCCTGAGTGTGTTTCTGGATGGGGAATGAAGCTTAGCAGTGTGACTGAGACACGGGGGCAGTGAGAGGAGCCAGCACTCTGTACAGACAGCTCTGCTTTACATTTCCAAAGCATCTTTTATTTCTTGTGCAAAGCTGTGCTTTGGCCTGAGGCCTTCACAGCTGCTCTTTGGACTGCATCAGCTGTTTGGTTTACGTTTCTGCGAGGAGCTGCTAAATCTATTGGATTTTTCAAAAGAAAGTGAAAGATAAATTTCAGAACAGGGTCACAATACATCCCCAGATAGTGTAGTGATACCAAATGGTATAGATTGAAGCAGACAGAGAAGGGTGGGAGAAACTGTATTTTCACGGCACCTGGCTTTATGTGATTTAGTTTGGAAATACCATGATTGCAAGCTAAATGACTGCCTTGCTCCATTAAAGCTACTGGTTTCATTAGATCTGTTTTATGATATCCTTCTCCATGAGACTAACGTGTCCAACATATTTAGTAACCGTGACAGAGGTAAAATTCAAAGCCATCCTAAGGTATAAGAGGATTCAATGATTTTTTCCATGTGAAAACAGTGTAACCTGTTTTTCAGGGATTTTTGTTCAGGTACTTTGTGTAGGATTGTGTATTCCTGCTGCTGCTAGTGGGCTGTAACAAGCAATGTGTTCGTGAAGATGCTATCTCTTGGTCTGGATCTCATTTTTTAACTTCTGTGTGTCTGATTCATAGTTTTTAAAATGAAAATTGTATGAGAAGCCTTTGAGTAGTCTTAAAAAACAAAGGCGTTTTTGAGCTGGAAAATCCTTTTGAATGTATCAAACCAAATCCCAAGGTTCACTGGCCAAGTTATGTCACTGAAAAGAAATAGCTCTTTACAAGCTGTTTTCAGTCTGTCTGTTTTTGTTGTAATATATGCAAGCTAAAGTTAGTGGTGTTAAATGTTTTTGTTAAAATATTATTGTTTAGTGTGTAATTACAAACTTAAACATTTTCTAGATTATGGAATATGTCAGTTTGAAATATTTATGTTCAGAAATTCTGTGTAATAGGGCTCCCCATTGTCTTCAGTGTGGTTATGGTAACAAAGCTCACTTTAAAGGTTACAGCTGTTAATCTTTAATCGTAATGGTAATGAAATGTGATTAGTTTGTCGAAATATGCCAGAGCACACCCTACCGGTGGGAGTCTGGAAGGTGCAGATGCCAGATCATGCATTGCAACCTCTGAGAAAGCATACAAAAAATGAAAAATAAACAGCATTGTTTAAGACCAACCCTGAAATGACACTGCAGATGAGTAGTGATGTTACAGTTTATTGCTTAGGACCTGACAGGATACATGACTGGAGACTGGCTTAAGCTGCACACCTTCCTCTTACCACTACAGCTGGTGGTCCTTATCACCAGTACCCTTCCATTCTTACACTGTAAGTGAAGAACTAACAGTGAGCTTATACATGTCAGCCTCCTGTGTTTTTCAAATATTAGTGTGGTGTGTGTTTGGTCAAGATGAAAAGCTAACCATTTAGTAAGCTTTAACAGCTCGAGGAGGCAAAGGGAGAAACAGATTGGTTAAATTATATAATTTTTTTTACATGTTCAACAGCTGTCCTATGTAGAAAGTTTCAGCCAAACAGAGCTAAACAAAGCAAAATTTATTGAGAACTGCACTGGCTAGACAACACTCTGAATCTTCCAAGAGCTGACTTAACTTTGAATTCAGTTTAATTCCTTCCTTGGATGTACTTCCACAGTTTTCCAGTATTCGCTAGAATGAACAGTAGCTCATTTTATGTCCCAGAGTTTTTAAATAGAAACTTGGATCTTCAATTTTAAATATTAGAAGGGGGAAACAAACTGTCTGGGTTCTGTTAATGATTTCTGTATTCGGAATGAGCTATGAGGGCCAACAGTGGAAAGATTCCAAAAGACCATCATGTGCTCAGCTTGACAAATATCTGTATTGTCTCTAGACTTTTTGTCTTCATACAGTTAACACCAAAAATTCTGTAAATAGAAGTTGTGTTCACCATGCAGCAGGAAAGAGCAGAATAATCACTATACTGCTGAGGTCCACTTTGACCATTTTCTCATACCTTTCACAGTAAAATAGGATATGTGACATTTGAGCTGATTTGTGCCCTGTAAAGGAAGCACTGGTGGTTCAAAGCCTCTAATGATTAGCCTCTGTATTTGAGTCATGCTTATACAAATGTTTATGTAGTTACATTCTGCAAATTCTTATAGAAAACCTTATATGTTTCAGCGAATCTAGATTGTAATGCTTGAAGCTTTGGTTGGTTTTCCAGTGTTGCTGAAAAGGCACATTTGAACAGCAGCAGAATAAACAAAGGTATCAGAATTAAAAAGAATAAGGTACCCCAAACTGGTGGAAACACTTGAAAGGAGCCAAAGTAGGAGCTATAATTTCTCTTCATTGCTTTTGCTTGTAAGGTGGTGAATCCTCCTTAACCTTGCCTTTTCATTTCATTTTTTTAAATGGTAAGCCCAAACATAGAATAGGGAGCCACTTGTGTTGGCCTCTTGCTCTTTGAAAAAGTAGAAGCCACTGCAGAAGGGTCAATTTCTGTGAGTAATTATTTTTGTACCTACTTTATTTTCTTAATGCATTCAGTGTTAACGTTGTCAAGATGAAGGAAAAGGTGGTTCACTTTCTGTTTAAGGTGAACCCTTTCGTAGTCTTAGCTTTTCAAACTTTTGTTCTTCTGACTTCACTAGAGTTGAGTCTTATCTCTCAGATTTGCCAGGAAGTGCCAAAGTCTGCCTGCTGTGAAGTCTGTCCTGTGTCCTAGGTGTGTGTGTCTTTAGTTCTGAGTGTGCCTAGTAATGGTCTGCAAAACACAAAAGCAGCTGCAGTCATAAAGAATAGCTATATCATATCGTTAGTGATGATGAGAGGGTGGAATTGTGGAGGTTTTATTTTGGATACTAAGAGAACTGAACTGTAAAGCAAATGAGGTGGGACAGTGTAATGACGACATACCAGTACCTGTATTAAAAATGTACTTTGTTTCTTTGCAAATTCTGAGCTATTAGTGAAACCAATGTGGTCAGCATACTTGACAAGAATTGTTTTAAAATGAGATAGATGCTGTATGCACACGTTTTCAGTAACTTCATACAGTGAGAAGGTATTATCATTAGCACTCATAACTTCTGCACGTGTAATGCATATTACTGTGTTCATTTATATTTTTTGAAATACATATTTAAGAGCCAATTTGATTCCAGGATCACAGCTCTTTATGCCAGTTGCGGTGTTCTGGATAAAAATATCCTCCTGTTACATGTTGTTATGTGATTACTGCTGCACTGAAGCTTTTATTCAGAAGAAATGTGCTATGCAAGGGTGTTAGAAATTGCCTGCGATAAAGGAATCATTGTGGTAGAAGCAAACCAGCATAGCGGCTGAACTGTGAAAAAGGCATCTTGTTTGGAAATCAAACGTAATTAAAAAAACACTCTCAATCTCTAGTAATATAACTGCTTTAAATTTTCAGACAGTGGGAGTAGCTCACCGTTGCCCAAGTATGCCTCATCTCCCAAACCAAACAACAGCTACATGTTCAAACGAGAGCCCCCAGAGGGATGTGAGCGAGTGAAGGTCTTTGAGGAAATGTCGTAAGTAATGCCTTTTATATCAGCTGGTATCTGCAAAGCAGTAAACCTGTTTACTGAGCCCATTCAACTGCAGATGAATAAACTATTCCAGCTGATGAGTTTTTCAGGAGCAAACTATTCTTAGTTTGTACAGAAGAGAAGTTGAAGTGTTCATGTTGATTTGAAGAGGAAATGGAGTCTTTTATGCTTGAACTCTTTTTGTGCATTTATAAAAGGCAACAAAAATCCAAGCGGAAAAGATAAGGTACATTTAATTTCCTAAGCATTTATAAACCTCGCTTCATATGCTTGTATTAACTTTTGTAAATGTTCCTGGTTTGACACAAAAACTCTCCTTGCCAGAATTCTTTATCAGTTTTGAGCATAGGTTACATTTGTATAACCTATGGTTACCCTTGTGTTTAAAACACATAAAATGACACGAAATCTATATAATATAAAGTGTGTTTAGATGGTAGTATACTTAATGACACAGACTTTGCTGAATGGTTTTGCTGTTCAGCAGGAAATCAGAAATTAAACTCTTGGACATCATGTCTTTTTCCCTAGACTCAGCAGTATTAGAACACATGCTGTCGAGGTTGCATGCTTAGCTCCCGTGGATGAAAAGAATGAAGGAGGGGATGGTTCTTGCTCTAATAGCATTCACTGCCCAATGGATGGTGAAGGAACAGTGCTGGGTTGTGGAGGAAGCCTCTGAGCAGATTACAGAATATGGGAAAGGAGAGGTCAATTTCAGGGAGTTTCTCAAAGATTTGATGTGATTACGTGTCGTTTCTGCAGTGCTATAATTAAAGAAGAATTTGTGTCATTCTAAATTACCATGGCATTTTTTTCATGTGCATATGTATTGCAGATTTTTCTCACTGGAAAGGTGCATGTTTGTCCAGTAACGATAAGTCATTTTTGTGATGGCACTGTTTTTAATGCTGTGGATCAGTTAGCTGACTACCAATATGGAAGATGTTTGCCCCTCTGTCCAATTAATCCCATTCCTTGTCATTCACATTTTAGCAACCTGTAGAACCACAAAGTTCACAACATATAAACATCTCAGTTGGCCGAGTATGTAATCTTTTTTCTTGTTGTAGGTCTCGTCAGCCTGTCTCAACCCCTCTCTTTTCATGTCCTGACAAAAACAAGGTTAATTTCATCCCAACCGGATCAGCTTTCTGTCCTGTAAAACTTCTGGGCCCCCTACTTCCCGCTTCAGACCTGACACTGAAGAACTCTCCAAACTCCGGTCAAAGCACAGCTTTGAGCAGCCTGACTGTTGAGCAGCTTTCGTCTCGGGTCTCTTTCTCATCTCTGTCAGATGACACCAGCACAATGGACTCTACAGAGGTCTCGGTACAGCAACCATCCCAGCAGCAGCAGCAGCCTCTTCTGCAAGAAATTCAGACTGAAGAGCATTCCACTCCTCAGAGCTACGCGCTAATCTAGACCAAGGTGTGGAGCAGGCCTCTGCCCCAAAGCAAGGATTGAGGAGGTAACAGTTCAGATACATCTGCATGAGGTGGCAACCTTTCAGAACAAAATGGAGTACTTAGCAGCATTCTGAAAAATATCTCAACGCTGTTCTTGGCAGGGACAGAATCCATATTCAGCATCTTTTGTGAGAAAGCAGTAATGCCTGCAGAATCCATATATCATTAAGCGTTTTAAGTGGAGACTATGCATTTCATAGTATGTTTGACCAGATTAGTACTGTGTCCTGTGTTCTGTTTCAAATTCTACAGTATAAATAAGCTCTATATATATATATATAAAAAAAAAAAAAGAAAAAAAAGAAAAAAACCGTTGCCTGTCTGAATAGAAAATGTCTTGCTGTGTTGTGTCCTATGGAAAATACTGTACTTCAGGATTATGTTTACAATTGATCCAGGTGTTTATGTTTCTAACTTCTGTAATACACACAATGCAAAAAAAAGAAAAAAAGAAAAAAAAAGAAAAAAAAAAGAAAAAAAATGGCCACAACAGTTGCACAGTGCCCACCCTATGGCCTAGCTTCAGGTACTTCTCTCGAAGTGTAAACTCAGGTAACTTGGAATGTATATCATATTGGGATATTAAATATTTTACAGCTACAAAGCTAAAGAGGGAACATCACTCTTTTGCCTTTCCTTATTTTATGCATTAATATTTCCTCATTACATTCCACTTTCTTGGAATAAGTGCATTCAGCTCCAGGTGAATGGTGACCCTGGACGTGGGTGAACGTGAGGAGAACCAGCAAATCTGTGACGTATATCACTTTGTCATGTGCTTACAAGCAAAAACAACTGTTGCATTTACTGTCATTTCAATATATGTAAAATGTGGCATTTAAAGGTTTCAGGTGTTGCTCGGTTAATGACTGTTAAACTGTTGCAAATAAAGTGTTCAGTACTAGGCTGTACATGAGAAACATTCCATGTTGTGTGTGAGAGGATTTTGAAAGACAAGAATGTTTTTGTTCGAGGACAGAAATTCTTTCAGGTTTCACGGCGGGGTGATGGGGATTTCCTCTCATGTTTTTGTTGGCAGTTAAGGATGTGAAATGCTACTGTTACCGTCTAAAAGTCAAATTAATGTTTAGTTTCTCTTTTGGAAATGCTCATTCATTTGCTGGTTGGAAATAGGTTTTCAGATTTTGTTGAGCAGTGTTAGATGAGCAGCATTTTATTTATGTAGTGAGTAATTGTGTTTGGATTGAAGTCCGCAAGTAGCAAGTGGGTGTTTTAAGAGGGATGGGGAAAACAATAGTTTTAAGTTCATGTTCCTTAATCAAAGCTTCTCCCATAACTTTTGCTTACTTTAAGCTGTATGTGTATAAGTGTGTACTCCCCCCTCCTTAAGAATGAATTGTAATAATAAAAGATAGTAATCCTGGTTTTGCAGGCTGGACGCTTTCTCGAAGTAGCGCATGGCAAGAACGGGGTAGTGGTGCTCTTCTGTTGTACCGGAACAAGAAGAGCGTTGCTTTCAGAGGTAATTTCCTGTGATACAAAGAGGACCCCAAAGGCAAAATAAACTTGATGTTCTTGCTCCATTGCTTTCAGCTCAGTGGAATTACATTTATGCTGTCTGCTCCTGAGAGAATAAAGCTCACCTTTTCCAGGAATTGAAGAGATTAGTAGCCTGCAGCTACTGAGCATTTAAATTTGCTCCATTGTTCTTTTATTTCTTTCCCACTTTTGGAGATGAGAATGGAGGGGGGTGAGAGTGAACAACCAATAACTGCTCACTAAATACATGCTTTCTTTGGAGATAAAGCGTGGTTTCTTTTTATTACCGAGGTTTTGTTAAACTGCCTTACAAGGTGGAATTTGCAGCCTATAAAACAGTAACTGGTTTTTGGCTCCCCTGCAGAAAACATGAGGAGAGAGGTCTGTCTCTAACCATTTTCACGTGAAAAACCTGCTTGAAACACAACAGCCATCTTTAACCCTACTAATCTCAGGCCTAGGTGAAAACACTATATATTTTATAGATTGAAGATAAAGGGGAGAAAATACTCACGGTGTAAGTATCGGTTCCTTTTGATATTTTTCCTTCTAGATTAACATTGCAGTATGATGACCTTTTTATGCTCTGGTTATGTCCAGATAAGAAATCGTAGTCTCGGTTGTTGGTGTTAGATTACCGGGGGATACGATGAGTTGTTTTTAGATCAGCTGTGAACTCTGTACAATAATTGCAACGCCATTGTGTACTTCTTATTTTTTTTTTTTCCATGAGAAACTAAATATTAATTGAATTGCACATTTGTTCTTAGCAGATTTGAAGGTTTTGAACCAAATGCGTTAAAGCTAATGCTTTGCCATGTAAATTTCCCAGCAGTTGTTTATCTCTATTGTATTCTACATCCAGCTGTAGAAATTTGTCAAATATTGTTTAAAGTTTTGTACATAGTTGTACTGTTATTTCTAGCCACTGTGCTGAACAGTATTCAAGTTATCACACAATATTGCTTTACACAAGGAAATGTGTGGCTTTTGTTTTGTATTTTTTTCGGTATAGAAGTTCCTGTGTCTTATTTAAATAAAAATTATAGTTTAAAAAAAAAAAAAAAAAAAAAAGCTGGTGAGGACACACGAAAGCAGTGGTCCATTTATTTGTTTGGGATACGGTGACCTCATAGAATGAGATTGAAGTTCAATACTGTTCCAAATATACATCTGGGCTCATGTCAACCACATCTCTTTGTGATCAGTGTGCTACATCATCTTACCCACCGATTTTTGCATAAAATGCTGTTTTGGGGAGGAAAAATATCTAAAAAATGGTCAAATACATGAAAAATAGCATATTTTATTGTTGCATGTAATGAGCTCTTTATTTCTTCAGAGCATAGAAAAAAATCAGTTAAGTGTTATTGGAAACTCAGCATCCACTGCTGTGTTTGTGGTATGGCCGATTTCAAGTTATCTGTTGAAAATTATGAAAACCATGAGATGTTTCACTATGTGAAACTAAACGAAAACTCTAAAGGATGTGGTATAAATCTACTGACAGTCTTGGTTTCGTGTTGTTTTGTGTGAGTCAAATGGTTGTCATTTGCCTTGCAAAATAATTCTTTCCAGATGGGGAGGGGGAAGAGGGGCGGAAGAAAGAATAATATTTAAATACATGTAAATCCTCCGCAGTCGGTGTTTACTGAGAAGCACTATGGCAATAACCCATAAGAATGGTTTAGTGCTTATTGTCATGAAGTGGAAATCTGGGTTTTTGGCATCCCAAAGATTGCAAGGTTTCCATGTTTTCACTGTGTGAAAATCGTTAGCTTGAAACTTCAGTTCTGAAAGTCTGGAGCTGCAAAGGCTGCAGTGTCCTGCCCTGCTGTGGGAATGGTTGGTGTGCATCAGTCAGAAAATGCTTGGTTTCTGTTGTTTCACTGTAAGCTCATATGGCTGACTAGGAAAAGCCCTGGCCATCCTGCCCTCTGGGTGATTTGGCTGCAGTGGCTTCAGCTTGTCCTGGTGGGGGAAGACATCCTCTCCTTGAGAACTGCTTTGACAAAAGCACACAGCTCACCCTGGAGAGATGTGGTACAACTTGAACTACAGGTAACTTCTTCACCATCCCAACAACTGCAGTCCCTCACCTCTGTTAGGTTCTGGTGCAGCTTTGTAATTAACTGCATGTCCTCCTCAAAGTCGTGATGACAAGCAGTCCAAAAAAGTGCCGAGAATAGAGTGGTAATAACGTAATTTTGCCTCGTCTCCCCACTCATTTGATGTCAATGTTGTAGTTCCAGTGGCTCTGGAAACGGACCCTTCATAGGCTGTGGAGGAGCGTGAGGGCTATGTACACTGGGTAGGGGCAGCAGATAGCGACCTGCTTGTTTTAGGAAGCAGGGTGCTGTCAGTGAAATGATTTATGGCTTCCTGACAAATGAGCTCTTGGGGAGGGCCAGATAGCTGCCCTCGAGAGCCTCAATATCTTCACAATATTTAACCACAGGCCTGAGATGATATAAAATAAACATAAGGAATCGAATGAATTAGAGATGCTGGCTGACACTGCTGCAGTTGCAAAGACCACTGAGGGTTCGCAGACGAGCTCCTGGTATCACGGTGGTAGTGGGTAGGTATGTGGATCGGTTACTTGAGGTAAAATCCAACAACCTGAAGAGGAAGGGTGGCTCATAGAAGTATAAATCAATGTCTGCTGTAAAATAGTCTGGCTTACTTCGCAAAACACAGCACTGCAAACAGAAATTTGAAGCTACACAATTGGGAGGAAATAACCGTAGTTCCGGCCATGTGCTTCCAGAACCTAAACACAAGGAAAAAGTGATTGAAGCTGGGAAAGTATGTTTGTTAATGGGCTGCACACGTACAGCCCTTCCTAATGCGGTGCTTGGCTAAAGGAAGCTGTGCGATCAAAGATCGTCATGCAGTTAAAATATGTATATCTTCTCTCTGTTTGCATTAGTGTAACCGCTCCAGGGAAAGCAGTTCAAGAGACTATAAAAGGTTGGAGGAGGTTCAGGGAAGGGCTATAGGAGTAAGTGAGGAACTGGAAAAAACACAGCAACGCTTTGGTTTTAACTTAACAGATGAAGAGTGATTTAACTCCAGTTGGTAAATACCTGCATAGGAAATGATTAGTAATGAGCTACTTGAATTCAACAGATGTGGAACGCTACCGGGGATAGAAAATGAAGCTGGTTAAATTCATAGGAGAAATGTGGATATTTTAGCAGTTGGACGTGGGGCCATCTCACAGAGGTGGGTTTTCAAGGTTGGTGTGTTGAACGAGATGATGTTACCAAGAACGTGCTCAAAGAAAAATCAGTTCCATAGAGTTGAGATGTTACTACTGCGTAGATTACAGAAGACAAACGCAATGGCTATGTTGGGCTTTTGACCTTTAAAGACTTTAAAGAGGTATTTTTTAACTACCTGAAACGTTCTTACGTCGCTGGAAAAAGGGCATCCTGAAATATTTTTAAATGAGGGAATTATCGCTTTTTAAAAGTGATCTGGGAATATTATTCAAAACTCATTTCTGGCTCCCGAAGGTTTGTGGTTTGCATGACAATGGAGTGAAGCCTCTGGCGCTGCGGAGGTGGTTGATTACCTTTAGAGTTGTTTTCATTTCTGTCAGCTCCTCCGTAGCGCTGTAATTTCTGGCAGATGGCAAAAAACTGGTGAGTGGGCGATGCCTTTTCAGAGTGCAGTGGGTCACAAAAATGACACGTTGCTCAATTAGGGCAGATAGGAAAATGCTGACCGTGAAGGTAGAGCGTTTCCACAGCAAAGGCCTCCAATGTAAGTGTGTGAATACGCACATAAAACTGATAATTCAACAAGAAGAAACAACAGCAATCGGATCAAGCTGGTTAGAGACATCACTCCCCTTCTAAGACCTTGTAATTTTATCTCAGGTTGTAACAAGTTCTGATGTTAAATTGGCTTCCTTGAGCTACAGCCTGGAAGCTCAGCAGCAGCAGCAGAGCTGACAACCTGGGAGAACAGGAAGTTTTGTCATCTTTTATTCCTCCCCAAATTAGACTAAGCTTGTTAACAAAGCGTGATTGTTCTAATAACTGCCTGTAGAAAAATATGGCCTGGTCATGGCTTTTGTTTTTCTTCTGGTGTATACACATAGTGAGGTGTGCTGTTAAACTTTGCAGTGATTTGTACAGCTGTTGGCTGGGAAGTCGTGTTTGCTCAGGGATGCTATGGGATTTGGTGGAAGGAGGTTCTTTCTCCAAGGAGGACAAAGTGAAGAGAAGTAGATCCCTCGTTAAGGTTTGGTGCCGAGATGATGGGCGATGCAATTACTCCTTTCAGATTTTTGTTTGGATAAGAATTTCTCGCCCTGCCTTTATGATGCAGAAGTTTCTTGGGGAGGAACAGCTCCCTTTCCATACAATTGGTGGGATGGTTGGGCTTGTTACATAGGGAAGGAAGAACTCACTCTTGTGAAAAATGAGGAGAGGGTGTTGCCTCTGGAAACGAAGCCTTGTTGTTAGGAAGCAGAGAAACAAATGCCTGACTCTGTTCTGGTGATTCCTTTGGATTAGCTACAACTCACTGCACCTCCTGAGAAAGCTCTGAAAAATATTCAGCATTTCAGTGTGTGCGCATACCTCATTCAGGCCATGTCCAGTTGGATTTGGAGTCTCTGCAGGGATTCAGACTCCATCCCTCCAGACAACACACTCTGACCACTGTTTGACCACACTCAAAGTAAAAGACGAATTTCTTATGATTAAACCCTGCATTTCAGTTTGTACCCACTGCCTCTTCTGCTGTTAATGGGCATCACTGAGAAAAGTCCTGCTCCATGTTTTTGGCACCCCACTCCCTGCCTCCCTTCAGAAATTTATCCACATGGATAAGATCCCACTGAGCCTTCTATTCTCCAGGCTGAACAGGGTCACCTGCTCCCGCTTCCAACCTTTGTGCACTTCCATTTTTTGTTTCAGTTTTGTTCAACCATGCACACCTCCTGCCATCGTGCCTTGATTTTCTGCTTGCTGGGCTGGACTATCACTGAGCTGAGAGGAGGTGATCCTTGAGAATCAGCCCACATTCCTGGACTCTTCCAGGGCTGTATTGCAGGCGGTTGTTCCAAGCAGGTGCCTGAAGAGGCCAAAGGATTTTTGCTTTTCTTTTTTCTCGTCTGGATCCTACACTTCTCCACCTCATGGTGACTTCAGTCAAATGTTGCCCCAATCTCCACATTCTCAACCAGATCTTCCTCATCTGTAGGTATGAGGCCCTGCTGAGTGTCAGCTCCTCGACTGACTGCATCGCAAAGTTATCAGTGCACTCCAGGATTGATTGTGCCCTGCTGGGTTGTCTCTGCAGCAGATCTCAAGGTGATTCAAACCCCCCCGAGAACATGAGGCTTCTTCCAGTTGTCGTGGGTTATGTCTGCCCTGTGGAAAGGAACTTGCTTCATTTTGGCAGTGCTCCCCATGGAAAGGAACATGTTCTGTTCTGGCAATGCTGCACAACAGGAGGACTTATTTTAGGGCCACAAAAGCACTTTCTTAGAACGCTTTCTTTTTTTTTTCACTCAGATAACAACTATCAAACAGAACAACACAATGTACATCAACTTCAATTAAGCCCTCTATTAGCTACTCTGTGCGTTCATAGGGAGTGGAGGGGGAACCCAAAGCACTTTCAGGCAAGCTGTACTGTTCATTAAAAGCAGCCCCAGGACAGGCAGCTCAATCTGCTCCTGAAATCTCCAGTAGAAAAATGACCCATTGAGGATCTCTTGAGTTTTCTGATTGCATTTAATGTTTGCTAACAGCGTGGGCTGTTAACATGGAGGGGAGCGGGGGGAACAGGGTGGATTTGAGGTAGGCAGTGCAGCCTTTCTTCCTGAACGTCTCTGTTTGCTTTTTAATCCTCTTTCCCTTTTACTTTGTTTTGGCAAAGTTCCCACTGCTTGAACAGCGAGCTGCAGGACTGACAGACACTCTGAGGTTCCTCCAGCCTTCAAAGCGCAGCAATAACACTGAGAAGCAGCAAAGGTCAGCAAAGGCAGGGTACCCAGATCAGATCCCTTCTCTTCAAAATGAAAGCAAAAGCCGCAAAGTGCGCAGCGTGGGAGTGAGAAGGGAGGGGTAGGGGTGGGCGACGGGAAGATGCTGTTCATTTAAGCATTTCCTTGATCATTATTTCCCTGCATGAAGAGCAGTAATGGCTGCACACGCTCACAGGTAGGCTTTGCTTGCCTGTGGTTTGGTGACAAGTAGAGGTGACCACAGGCCCCATCTGAAAGCTGTGGTGTCACTGCTGGTGCTCCTCACTGCCAGGCTGGCTCTGGCTCAAACATCTCTCCCTTTCTTTCTTTTTTTTTTTTTTTTTGGTGAACTTTTCTGTCAGATCAGAGCCCTTACAAGCTCTGCTTTAACAGCTGGGCAAGTGTCTGCTATAAATCATGGTGTGGGTGGTGGAAGGGTGGTGGCCTACATTTAGATTAAGGGTTGGGATGCCCCTGGACCTGAGCCTGGGGCAGGTACTGTGACTTAGCAGTATAGGAGGCATTTGGGAATCGGGCTTAAACCCCGCCATGTTTAGATAGGTGAAGCCACCTCTGTCAGGCTTCGCTATTTTGAAGCTCGAGTACTCAACATCAGTGCTGACTGCCTCAGCACTTATAACAGCAAAGCAGTTACTTCAATGGCCAATGAATTTAATTTCCGTATTTTGTGTGTCAAGGATTTATTATGAAGATTGCACTTGGAATAATAGTAGGGTTACTGTTTTTTCTTTTTTTTTTTAATTTGCTGGATCCTGCTCCTGCTGTGTTCAATGCACTTGTTTCCCACAGCCAGCTGTTATCTACTGACATAGGTGGAGACAGAGCGGATGATTTCATTGTGTAGCACGTTATTTTCAGCCTGTTCATGAAGCGTACGGCTTCCAGCACCTGTCCTGGGCCCTCTTTTACTGTGGGTATAGCTGAGGAAGTACAAAACAAAAGCAACACCCTACAGAGCAGGTCTCTGGGGTCTTTTGTTTAAAAAGAAGGGAGACTGAGCTCAGCTACCGTACCCAAGGGCTGAGGTTGGTCTGCAGCCATTTCTTTACTCCTGATGTATTTGTTTGAAGTGTTCGTTACCCCATAAAGATTTCAATGCAACCAAAGTAAACACCTGCCAGGTAGAATAAGCCATATCTTCACTTCTGGGAGTTGTACATGGCTACATGGAAGTGGCAGCCTCCTTGAGTCATGGTGGGCTCTATGCAGGCAAATACCTTGTTCTACTGAACAGGAAAGTTAGACTGGTTTATAATTAGTGAATGAGGGGAAATGTCAGGGTAACGCTTAGGAAAGCACTGTTAATAAAACACCCAGATAGAGCAGTGATTGATGGCACAGCCAGGCTGCCCCAGTGCTGGAGGGCTGATGTTTACCTAAGGCAAAACGTGCTGTCCCTGCCCGGCCTGCTAGGCCATGCTGCCCTTGTCTGCTGCTGGCAGCTATGCACCTCAGTTGCCTTAAAGGTACCTGGGTCATACCTGGCACGTATTAATGCTGCTGCACTCACAGGACCAATAATTGAACTCAGCCAGGTAGCAGAAAATGAGAATTCCTGTTACTTGAGATTCCTTTGCTATAGGGCCGAGGAACAGGTTTTATGACTACACAGCCACGGATGTGGGTCCCTGAGTCCTGTGCTGGGCCATCAGTGGGTACTGCTGCTGGGGCACCATGTACAGCCCTGGCTCTGTGCCTTGTGCTTTTGGGTTTATACACTCTTCAGCATCATCACAGAATTATAGTTTGGGTTGGACGGGACCTTCAGGATCACCCAGTTCCATCCAGAGACACCACCCACCAGATCAGGCTGTCCAGGACTCCATCCAACCTGGCTTAACATGCCTCCAGACATGGGACATCCACAACTGCTCTGGGCAGCCTGTGCCAAGGCCTTACCACCCTCAGTAAAGAATTTCTTCTTTATATCTAATCTAAACTTACCCTCTTTCAGGTTAAAACCATTACCCTATGTCCTATCACTACACTCTGTGATAAGGAGTTTTTCCTGTTAGCTCCCTTTATAGATACTGCAAGGCTGCAATGAGGTCTCCATGGAGCCTTCTCTTCTCCATGCTCAACAAGCCCAGCTCCCTCAGCCCTTCTTCATAGGAGAGGTGCTCCAGCCGTCTGAGCATCTTCATGGCCCTCCTCTGGACCCACTCCAACAGCTCCACATCTTTCTTGTGCTGGGGGCCCTAGGCCTGGATGCAATACTTCAGATGGGGCCTTACAAAGGCAGAACACAAGAGGACAATCACCTCCCTCACATGCTGAGTGAGGACAGCAGCCCCAGCAGCACATGCCCAGCTCACCAATGCAGCGCTAGACTGTCTCAGCATTGCTGCTTCTCAGCTGAGGCAAACCCTCTGCTTCCTGGCTTCCCCTATGGTGGCTTATTTAAAAATAAGGCATTATCAAAGACCTTAAATGGTAAAAGTAGGCCAACCAGAGGGTGGGTACAGCAAACCCTAGATGAGCCAGTGTGCCAAGCTTGCAGTGAGGGCTCAGCTTCCTGTTACTTATGCACCCAGGAAAGCCTAGAACTGCACAAGGCTCCTGGATGATCACAGGTTACTGTGGCAGAAATCCAGATCTTCAACCTGCCCTCACCTGTGAGGTGAGTGAGCAGCAGTGCAGGCTGCCCAGCACACAGGGCTTCAACTGACCACCCAACTCCTCCTTAGTGCCTGCACTGTGCCTCCCTGG
Source organism: Gallus gallus (assembly GCF_016699485.2). Taxonomy (NCBI): domain Eukaryota; kingdom Metazoa; phylum Chordata; class Aves; order Galliformes; family Phasianidae; genus Gallus; species Gallus gallus. The sequence goes on from NC_052533.1 coordinate 24,856,493, forward strand.
CAGGTGGCTGCTGCTTGCTGGACAGAAGAGGAAGGGAGCTAGAAAAAGGGAGGAGGACTCTCACTTATGCCTTTACCACATCAAGGTCTTGCTGTTACTCAGTAACTGCAGAGTTACTGAGTTACAATTTTGAGCTTTGCATGTGGAAAGAACAGAAGGGAACGAGCTCCATTGTATTCTACGATGTTGGAATTGAATTCTGATCACTTAAGGAGGTCAGAAAAGGTTCCATGTTAGTTCACTCCTCAAGCTGTTCAGTCTCCCAAGGTGCACACGCCAACCCCCCTCAAGTAGCTGCTCTTGGATTTGCAAAAACCCAGACTCATCAAAATCCACTACATCAACTTTAATAAACTTCCTGATGAAGACAGTTAATCAATTACCACTGTTTTCATCCACCATAGGGGTTCTGCAGCTGTTTTTATTTTAAGACAATCCGCTACAAAACAAGGATATGCATTTGGAATGAAGCATATTAAATCAAGATGAACATTATGTGTGTAGAACAATCAATCCATAATTTTGCCAGAATGATTAGCTACCCTGATGTCCCAGTTACTGCTGAGCCTGTGCACACATCACAGAAAATCCTCTGACAATGGCACCGTGGCTTGGAGTTGCTCTGCAGCCCAGGCTGTAGACAAGCACATACCATACACGTTAGGATCAGTGAGGTATTGCTTCCAACTCTGCCATTATGATTTCTGCCACCAAAAAATGCCTTTCCGCAAGGTGCTTTGTTTGTCTGCTCCTATTTTCTTAAATGAAATGGTCACCATAATAACACGCTGTACAGAGGGGTTTTGACTGCTTTTCTTTATGCAAAATTAATTATGCATTAAATACCTCTGGCTTCTTCAATTTAAAAGTGTGAAAAAATGGCATAGGCAGAAAGCTAAAAATTCAAAGCTAACTTTAATTTTAAAAAGATATAATACAGGAAGATTTGTAACATGAACTGATCGGTACTAAAGTTTAGAGGAAAAACCTGCAGTTGTGGATTCTGTCACGATGAGGATTCAGAACACATTCAGCTGTACCTGTGCCATGTCCTCAATTTTCCCAATCAAGACAGGAGGGTTTGTTTGTTTGTTTTAAGCATCCTGGAAGTCTACAATCTGTGACCAAGAAAAACAAACATGAGAATTTTTTGAGTCTTACTTCTTTCTAACTCAAAGTACATTTAATGAGCTGTTTTGAAGTCACTATAGCCTCACCTTTGTTTTTATCAGAACTGCTTTATCTATTAGCTAGACTAGATGGCCCACAAGTGTTCTAACAAGTATCAGGACAAATATAATCTTTGCAGGTGCCTTCCTTACTGCCACACACTGTACTCAAAGTCAGGACCTCAGGCTGCTCCCCTGCAATGCTCCAGGAAGTTACACATCTCAGGAGAGACTCTACGTGTGACAGCTTACTGAGCAAGGAGCCATTACCAGAGAGCAGGAAATACCGATCTTCACAAACAGGTATCCTGTCTGCATAAGCTTCCATGTCCTGATGACCACACAATGGAATGGCCCCACCCAGCACTCGGTACTCCACAAAGAGAAGATAAGCCTATCCACTAGACATGAAAATACACATAAACAGCATAAATGGCAAACATGGAAATACCTTCCATTTTTGGACTTCACGGCTATGTAGCATCTTAAGCAGGATTTTGAACATTATAAATTTGTATGCAGCTGTTTAAAGCTTGCTGAGGGTTCAGCCAGCTGGATCCCAGTCAGTCCTGCTCACCACCAGTACCACATAGCTTTTTAGCTAGAATACACGTTCATGTTGCCCAGTGCAGCCATCAGATGATGTTCTATAGAGCTTGAGAAGCAGATTGGCTCGGTTAACTTCTGTATTACACAGTTACTTTGAGGTGTGCAGTGCAGGTACTTAGTTATCTAATAGACCCCAAGGCAAGGATTAACTAACTGGGCATACAGCTATGCAGAGGTGAAAATCAGCTGAATTTTAAAAGGCCAAATATAATAAATTGCAAAGCAAGCCTTATATAGTACATATAGCAAGCATGCTGAACTTGCAATATTAAGCACCTGCTGACGCATCCTTTATACCTTCCTTTGCTATAAAGGGAGAGTTGAGAGAGAAAGAGACACCACGTAAATTCACATTCTCTTATTATCCTATTGTAGCACTATTCTGAAACAATGTGAGGTAGTGGTAAGATTCATTAGGTGCTGCCTAAAAACTGGCCATCTGTTATCTTCAGATGCTTGTTATGTACCAACTCAACAGCACTCCACCAACTCAACCAACACTGGGAATAAAAGGACTTTCTTGTCAAAATCATTTTATTAAAGAGTTAACGTCACAACAAGCTCAAAGTAACACATGCTTTAGAAATAAATCTGATGAAAAATACTCTGAACAGAAATATGAGTGTTTTGAAGGCATGGTAAATCATCAGTTGCAAGAAACTTCTGCAAACAGGTGCAAATTCTGTTGGTGCAATGGAAAGAAAAGTCAGAAAAGAAGACTTCTGGCCATTTTGGTAGTACAGTTTGTCTAAGAATTTAAATCAGACAGGGCGCAATTTCCATGGCTGCATAGACCCAAATGTATTTCTTCAGTAATTAGCTCCAGCACAGATTTTTCATTGTGAGTACTAACAAAACAAATTTAGTTGACATCCAAATGTAGCAGCAATATATATATATTATACACGATAGATGTTTGACTCATGCAGCCTCCCCACTTACATTACTATTTTTTAATTTACTCAAGAAACATTATAAAAAAATAAGTTTGCAATTTGTATTTCATTCCAGTGTTAGCTCTGCATCACCTCAGGCAAAGACAGTGTTTCAGCAGATAGATAATCTAATTTGGCAAGAAATCTGCCCTAATTCTTAAACTCATTTTTGTAAATCCATGTAGAAAATAAATGCAAACTCTTTATACAAAACAAGAGCAAATAACTGTACCTATATAAAAGAGGATTTCGTTTTGTTATCATGGCACATACTTTAAAGTTTCACAACAACATACTAATTTTGATTTAGCTTTTCTTTTTTTTTAAACCCCAAAATAGTGTTGATGAATGGAAGAATGTGAGTTACCATAGGCAGCTGACTCATGCATTAAGTAATTCATGTTCTTTATCGGTTTTCCCAACAGCGTCAGGATTGGATAACGGGTCAAGGTCAGCAAAGAGACTGAACCAGGCAGTCAAGTCTTTAGGATTCCTTGTAGGTTCTGGGGAAAAATGAATAAATAAATAAATAGAAGTACAAACTTGGAGTTCTTTCTTGTCAGCTATTTCAAAACAAAACTGACTGAAAGTTTGGCCGAGGTCAAACAAATGCCATGCTGTTGTTTCACTTTGTATTACTAAGGGCACTTCTGACAAGAAAATCAGAATGAGTGATTGCATTTTAAAATACCACCTTTAGAAGAATATGGACCTTCATTAAGAAGAAATGTTTTACATCTGTCTGCCTGTGTACTTTACACACCTCCTGCCACGATAAGTACAGGAACACTTTAATTAAAAATAGCCTCTGTCTAGCTTTGTTTAGTGAAAGGTATTTCCATAGAATCATAGAATCCTTTGAGCTGGAAGGGAGCTTTAATGGTCATCTAGATCAACTCCCCTGCAACGAAAAGGGACACCTACTGCAAGACAAGTCACTCAGACCCTGGGCCAGCCTCACCTTGAATGTCTCCAAGGATTGGGTATCCACACCCTCTCTGGGCAATCTGTGCCAGTGCCTCACCACACTTATAGTAAAAAAATACTTCTTCCTTATATCCAATCTAAATCTCCCCTTCTTTAGTTTGAAACCACCTCTTCTTGTCCTGTCACAGCAAATCCTGCTAAAAAGTCTGTTCTCTTTCCTCTTGTAGCACCCCAGTAGATACTGAAAGGCCACTATCAGGTCTTCCTGGAGCCGCCTTTTCTCCAGGCTGAACAGCCCCAGCAATCTCAGCCTGTCCTCGTAAGAGAGGTGTTCCATCCCTTGGATCATTTTTGTGGACCTCCTCTGGAGGTGCTCCAACAGGTCAATGTCTCTCCTGTATTGAGGGCTCCATATCTGGATGCAGTACTCCAGGTGAGGTCTCACTAGTGCAGAGCAGAGGGGGAGAAGCACCTTCCTCACCCTGCTGGCCACACTTTTTTTAATATAGCCCAGGATATGCTTCTATATAAGGGCAGATGTTTTGATTGATGTAAAAAAAAAATGTGAACCAGGAATAAGTTGAATACTAAAAGCAGCTGAAATACTGTATGTCTACATCAAAATACAGATGTTGATGTAAGGCAGATTTTCAAATTAAAGAGGAGGTGACTCTGGCTGCTACAAAGAAGGTACACTGGAACAAGCTCCCCAGGGATGTATTCATGGCCTTAACCTGCCAGAATTACAGAAGCATCTGGACAATGCTCTCAGACATATGGTCTGATTTTTGGGTGGTCTTGAGAGGAGCCAGAAGTTGGAATCAATGATCCTTACAGGTCCCTTCCAAGTCAGGATATTCTATGATTCTTTGATTTTCTTTTTGGAGATCCCATGCTTAGCAGGCATTGCGTTCTTAGCAAAATAAGATGTACTCTTGTACATGATGTACATCTTGTACGCTTCTACTCAGAAAGATAATGTTGCACATTAAATGAAAGCATTCTTTGTGAAATAAAGAGTTTATGGACAAAATATACACTGCTTGGTCTTATTTTCATCTTTGTGTCTGTGAGGCTAGAGAACCTGTCACTTTCACAGACACAGATTTTAGAGTAGCCGAATGCTCTTTCTATTTCTGGTGAAGGTATCGCAGCTGAGACATCTTATTCATTTCCCAGCCAGTTCCCAAAACATCTTAACTGTCTTTTTCTGCTAGGCTAAAAGCGGTCATTTGTTTAATCCTGGGAGGCAGGGGAAGGAATACACAATGCTCCTTCCTTCTGCACTGACCATATCTGATATAGTTTCTGTTTGAAAGTGAATGCACAAAATCGGCCACAAACTGGAATAAGGAAGCAATGCCTTCCTGGTTCCCCTATCCAAAAAAACCCCAGACAAAATCAGCAGGGCTTTGTCTCAGTAGATAGCAGGACTATACCCTTGGCCCACTTGCCACATGTGAATTGTTTCAATCAGACAATTACTGATATGACGCATGTTATCAATGAAATTTATGATAATGGCACTTCTGCCTTATCAGTAGCCTGTATTATAGCCTAGAGCCTCAGAACACTCTTTAACTTAGACTAAGTGCATGCAGATGCTTTTCTGTATGACTCAAAATTGAAGTAGCAAAACAAACTGTAGTGTGAGCTCCCTTGTTATTCAGTACATTATTCTTCTGACATACCACCAGCACTGAAGCCTACAAACAGAACACATACACACAGACACTATACGTATAATCAACATTGATAGAGCAAAGCAGTAGCAACAAAACTCTTGATGCATAAATGCTACAAAAACAGTCTTTATTATGGTAGATGAGGTGGGAAAACTAGCAAGATGTAAGTCACAGTTAAAGAGCAAAGCAAAGCATCTCAAAAACTAAATGACTTACCACCTTTCATTGGCGTCTTGTTAGCATTCACATTCAGGCTGTTCGGTTTCTGTGCTGGCTGTGGTATAGACAGAGGGCTCGCACTGTTAGCTGCCCACCCTAAAATTCAATAATATAGCAGCATTAGTGGTAAGAATTACCTTGTCAGCTCCAACACTTCACTCTCTAGCAGCACAGTGCCCACACCAGGTGATGGAGCACAGTATTGTTTTGGTTACGGCCTTTCGTATCTTTCCTCATATATGAGAAATCAGCAGTCAGATTCTGCAGACAAACAACATCCTTAAGAACAGAGCATCTGTGGATCAGTTTCTTCATCTCCAGACTCAAGGAATTGTACACTTTTGTAGACTTTAACCTAGCTAAAGAAAGATGGTTTTTTTTTGTATCTTTTATCCAATTACACGTAATATGTCAGTATGGTAATGAAGTCAGCCATAGCTGTAGAATGAGGAACATCAGCTACACATGGGCAAAAATATTACATATAATAAACATTTTTTACATCTTCCTTTACTTTTACAGTTCCAAAGACCTATTTCATCAACTGTGCCAGAAACAAATCCATTTTGAGACCCTGGGTTATTTAATGAATTATGAAATGATTAATTCTGAAAAAAAATCATTTGTTGCCAAATACTCTGAAGAATTAAATTCTAGATGAACTACTTGCAGCTAACTTAAAGCTGGGTTTCAATTGAGGGGATTTTAGTTATCCTTCATTTGCAAGGATCTTCTCACCAGGGAGAGCAACTATGTGGAAAAAAGTGAAACTGGATATTCATAATTTATTGTTCCTACCTGCACATTTCATAACCTCAAGATAATGATGACAACTACAGTTATTGAAGCTGGATGAGCCGGGCTGGCAAAATGAATTAGAGACAGCATACCACAGAAACACAGGAAAAACGGTCCCTGGTTTAAGGTATGTAAATTCTTATGCTTTATCACTTTTAGAGGACCGGAGGTCATATTTCTAACACCAGTATTAGAATACAGATGTGTATAGCTTGCTTCTATTTCTTACTTCAACGCTACCTCCTTTAGGTGTTGCCTGGTCAATTATCCATCCACCTCAAGGAACTCGTATACCTAATTCTTCAGTATCTGAAACAAGATATTCATCTGTACACATGGCTAGCATTTCCTTATTCAGCCTCTTTTTCTACAAGTTCATGCTCTCACATCCTTTATCTGCTCTCGTCTTCCTTCCTCCCCTTACTTTCTCCTCTTTTGAGATCACTGTCAGATATTGAGAGCTGCTGCAACAGCCATTATGTTACAGAAACCCTTCCTTCCTCTAACAGCTTATTCTCATCACTCTGATCTGGCATTGACTATAAAGGGCTCAAGGCCCATGCTGTGTTATTAAAAGGAAGCCAGAAGAGTGTTTCTATAAAAATCACATAGATCAGAAAGGGAATTTTAAGCCACAAACATCCTCTGTATCTCTGAGAAACCTAAAACTTCCTGAAAATCTGGATGCAGAGGGCTCACATACATTTGTTCTAGGCAAAGGCAACAAAGGCTTACAGGCCAGCTTGTGCCTCCTGAAAATGTGATTTTAAGAGTTTAATCTTTCAAATAAAAAAAAGTATGGCATTAACACTTCAGAGTGACATACTTTTTCAGATGTTTTCTCTGCTTGTATTACAGAAGAGAAGAATAGTAGCGGACACAACTACAGAATTCATTTGCACGCAGATGTATTGCAAGAAAGTGCTCTTATATGTCATGGATGGCAATGGATAAAATGAGAGGCTTAAATGAACTGGGCCAAATCCTAATTTCAGAGCAATGAATGGGAGTACTGCCTGGAAAGTTTCTGTGCAAGTTCCACTGCCTCCAGTGAGCTCAGGAACAAACCAATGTGAGCGGGCATCACTGTGACTGGTGGAGCACAGAGTGGAACACTGTGGGGCACTTGGTTGCTTGGACCCCTTCACTTGACCCTCTGAGCTGAGACCTGGTGAGCAGTGTGCCCACACGATGCTGGGCTCTGGGTCTCTCCATTACAGCACAGGCAGCTCAAGCACCACTTAGAAAGCAAAAAAAACCTAACCATAAAAAAATCCAACCAAAAATGTTCTGTAAAATAGACAATGCTTGCAATATGAACTTCTGAACCCATGAAGGCTTTGGGAAAGATTGCCACAACATTTTTATGAAATACTTTCATGAATTTTGTTTTTACCATTCACTCACGGTGAGCTGCAGAGAACAAAGCCTGTGCCTTTCAAAACCAAACTGCAGTCTGTGTCAGTGTGACAGCATTTGCTGGCCCCACACTTGTTTTAGTTCGCCTTGTTCACAGGGCAAATTCATTCTGTGACTAGACAAAAGGTTATCTCTGTGACAGCAAGGAAACCAAACAGCTTGCTCTTCAGCGAGCTTCTTCACAAAGTTACCACAATTAAATTTAGAAATGGAAACAGTAAGCTGCACATTTTCTTACCAACTAGAATATGTGCATGTGTATGTGATACAAAGAGGAATTCTCGGTGGGGTAAGTAAGTAAACATGTAAGTAAGTGGGGTAAGTGGCCATAAACATGAAGAAGAAAGCCAATGCTCTCTGTGAAAGAGTGGCAAGGCAACTGAACTGCAAAGCCGTATCTAGAGTGGGATATAAAAGACTCACTGGGAGCATGCTTTGTTTTTGATATTTGCATATATATTTAGACATCTTAAAACAGCACTTGGTAGTCCCATAGCAATTCAAAGTTCCATTGTGCTAGATCCTGTCTATAAATACAGCCAGAGAGGACTCGGAGCTGGGAATTCCTGACCGTAACAGTTTACAACCTGCATAGCACTGTGCCTGTTTTACAGATTAAGATCTGAGGCAGAGAAAAAACAAAGCCTCAAAGATTTATGAGTGTGCTTAACATAAAATAAGTAAGTAATCCCACTGAAGTTAATAGAAAAGTTAATGTGCTTAAAGTTAAGCATGTGAGTTTTAAGAATTTTTATGGTCTTAAGGCCAAATTCACACAGGAAGCATGCACCATGTAGGCTCCACTGCAGCACCTCACACTGAATAATTATTAAGCAATCCCACTGATTAGGAAAAAAAAAAAAGTACAGCACAGCGTACATATGTATCACAAATGCCTCAGTAAAATATCCATAAATCATATATTCTAATATTTTCGTTTAGATGTGTTTATATTGCAGTTAGCATATTTTTTTCTCTAAAAAGTCACTGCTCACAGATTTGACAAGGTCATGTGAAAGAACTGCCATGAAATGAAATGTAGTTTCACAAGAAATGAGATTTCACAAGATATAGAAAGCATACAATTTCACCTTCAGATAAAAAAATAAAAATAATGCATTTTACTTGACAACTGCTCAGCCAGGAACATGATGATTATCAGATATGATCATTTGAGTTGATTAGCTGTGGCTTTTCAAATGCCAGTAGATCAATTACCATTATCTTCTCTCAAAATCTTGGAAATTAATTTGAAAACATCAACATATTTTACTCTTCTAACACATGATTCTATGATGGTATTATGTTGACAGAACTATTTTTCTATTTCTAGTGTTTCTTGAATGCAACATACATGACTTGCACAGCCAATGTCACGGTCTCATGCAAATGAAAGGAATAACAACAAAACAAATACTCAGCTGTCTGAATATGTAATTTTATATATATATGCATATATATATATATATAATTCTCCTTGAAAAAACATTTTCATTTAAAAGCATGCAAAAAGTCAAGAAAGGCAATTCTCATAATATACATATTGCTATTTTTAGTCATTTGCCTAAAATCTGTGTATGTCCTTGCATCAAAAAACGTGTTTTTCACTGTTCCTTTTGTTCCTATTCCATTTGACAATGCAGTGACTAAGCCTCATTATTTTTTCTGTTCCTATTTTATGTAGTCAATTTCTACACTGTTCCAGTCCCTCTTCACTCTATTAATCATACTCGTGTATGCATATATCTCATCATAAAATTGCCCAGCACTGCAAATGTCATTTGCCCAGTTCCCATCTAAGCCTTGAAGCCAGTGAACCCAACTATCTTGCTTGTGCTGGGAGGAAGGAATTGTAACTGAATTAATTACCAGGTAACTCTGACTTTGTTATTCTTGCCAAAATGGCACAGGTCATTTCATATCCTACATGATTGTATGAGCTTCACAGGTTCCAAGAAGTAGTCTTCAGGATGAAATCAGTCTGCTAGTCTTCCTACAGCACTCTTCCCCAGAGGAGATGAAAACGACTGTTGGGACAGGGCCCAAAACAGCATGATCCTCCTATAGTTTTCAGTTCCCTACATAGAAATCTAGGCTGACAGCTATGGATGGTGGGGAGGACAAAGGAGGTAGTTCCTGTTGGTTGGTTACCACCACTCTCCCTCCTCCAGGCCAAAGAAGCAGTAGGAAGTTTCTCCTCTAATATCCCTTCTTCCTTTCCCCTTCCCATTGCTCAAAAAGCTCAAGAAAGAGAATAGTATAGAACAACAGGGAGAGGAAGAGTTGTTACTTGTACTGTAGGCTCTATATTAGTCTGCTGATACAAATTCACCAGTATGGTAGCTAGGATTCCACTCTTACCTCACCTATATCCCTACCCAGCAACAGTGTGGGGTACAGAAAATAAATGCAATTGATTTTCACCAAATTGTTTAAAAATAGTATTTCCAGACAAAATACAGTAATTGTTTTTGGTTCTTTGGCCCCTTAACAAACAGACACAGCAGTTGTGATTTAAACAGTAAAACCCACTCAAATGTATTTTCTACTACAGAAAAAATGTGCCAAAAACCTACAGAACATTTCAGGAATTATAATGAAAATACTCAAGATAATTATTCTGACTTCAGGCTTTAGAGTAATTCCTTCACAAATCTGAATGCAGGGCTAGAAAAAAATATGCATGTTCTTCTCCAGGTCACACTTCGTTTTAACTTCAGCATTTCTACAGCTATGGAATAAAATCACTGCACTTCTAAATAGGAGAAAGCCATACTCTGAAGCTTAAAAGCAGAAACAAAATGATAACATACCAAGACGAGCTCTTACCATGTAAAGATGACTGTAAGTCATTCATATTTTGGTCTAACAGTTGAGAAGGCAAATAACCTGATGGAGTTGATGCCACAGCTGAAGTGTTATCCCCATCTCCAGCTGAAGAGTTCATGGCGAGATCAGTAACCTGTCCAAAAACAGCTGTCCACTCCTTGCTGAACTCTCCCTCTTCCAGGGAGGAAGCATTGAGGATCTCATTCAGTAACACCATGTCATCCTTATCACTAGATTCTGATTCCAAGGACTTTGCAAACTGATCCTTTGATGCTGTCTCAGAACAAAACAGAGAGTAAAGATAAATCAACATTAAAACAATCAATGAATGGAAACCATGTTTTCAAAATATTCAGTCTAGTTTCTAAGTATTAACTAAGATGGGATATTTCTTCTGTGAATATTTGTCGTTTTCTCTTTTAGAACTAATTCTCTTGGACACCTGGGCTTGTAGCTTATGCAACAAATTATTCCCTGATTACCTTAGATAATGGTACTGCACTTCAGACTCACTGTCCATTAAAAATACTACAAGCCTACTTAAGTATTTACTAGGTACTGCACCAAAACCAATACATAGTCTAATACCTAAAAACACAGGAGAAAACTACTTTGAAGTATTATATAAACTACTTTTTCAAGTACTACATATACTTTCTCTAAAAACAATCAGATTGATACAAATGGAAAATAACTGGGAGATGATTCTAGAATTCAATGAGACCATACTTCAGACAGCCTTTATAACATTCTATTCATTACTCACAGGGATACGCTGTTCTTCTCCAAAGGGTGCTGTTTTATCACATAACTTCTGAATTCTCATATCCAGTAAGAACCATAATCCTTTCCACTAGCTTACATAATGTTTGGAAAGTGAAAGAATCATCTATGAATGCCAAGTGTTATTTTACCTGGAAACATTTAGAGTTCCACTGTGGGAGCAAGTGGAGGACAAAAACAGTGGTTAACAATGCTGATGCTATGTTACTGAAACCCAGATCAGTTTATCTTAACTATGCTCATTTCAAACTTGTGGTAAGGCTCAGAAACAAATTCAATTTTCCAAATTGCTGATATATCAGCTGAGCTCTCCAAGTTTTGTACAGCTTGCAGAGATGTTTTAACACTGGTTGAGATAAAAGATTGATAGTGGCACAGTGGTTGCTACCAGAGCAACAGGTCATTTGATTTAAATGCAATTACCTTCTCAAAAAAGTTCCCTTTTAATAGCTGCAGCAATTTATAATGAAATGGCTGAAGTTGAGTCATAGGAGGAAAAAAAACAACACAACTGTTTTAAAAATAGGCAGATGAGTCAACATACGCACCTGTGTACTAAGAAACAAAAAAGACAACACATAATACAAGGGTTTTTTAAATTGCTGAAGTCAACATTGAGGCTGAGCTCCTCTCTAATTCACATTTTATATTCCTTGACATGACTAAAAAAAAAAATGGGAACAGAAATATTACAAACAAATAAATTCCAATGTTCTCACTAGACTACAACTAAAATACCATAGAAAACAACTTGTTCTCATGAATATTGAGGTGCTTTTCAATCATCAGGTAAATAGCAAAGAATGTTAACATTCTCCAAGCACCTACAGTTCTCCCAAATCTCTGTCTGTTCAAGCAGCAAGGCAGAGGGGTACATTCTTACATAGGGAAAAGATGCTCACTGTTTCAAAGACATGTAAGAACTGTGATTTCTACTGGATGGCACCATCTCAAATGTGCTTTCAGTAGGCTCCTTCATGAACTTGGAAGGCTTGCAGGGGGAGACTCAAAGAAGGCATCATTAATAACAGCATACTACCAATATTAATCACGAATTATGCTTACAAAATATGCTACAAAAATTTGGCAGCAACACAGCTTAGGGAAAAAAACTGCTTCATTTGGGTATCCCATTGCAGAAGTACCATTTCTACTGGGAGAGAAAGTAAAACATACAGCTTTACATCGGAAGAATAATTGAATCTTGCAGTACTTCACACAACCACCAGAAATCAGAAGAGTGACAAATTTCTTATCTTGGCAGTCTTTCTGGTTTTCCTGGGGAGAGAATGCAGACAGAGTAGGGGATGATAGGGTGGTGCGTATGCTGAAGCTACCTCAAGTAAACAGCAGTAAAGCTCTACTTGTTCGCAATAATGGTTATCTTGAAAACAGTCTTGCTTATCAGGGCATTACTCATATGGTAGCTGTGCTAGATTACTAGAATGATATGGACTTTCTGACCTCACCTATAAAGCTTCTATTATTTCTTTTCCCATTTCTCTGTTTTCACTGCCCATTTTCACAGTTGAAATTGCTTCTTCACCTTCACATTCTGCCCCTAATCTTAAAAACTCTCATGAAAAAAACACACAAACTCCCAGTAAAACGCTAAAAAACCCAATGTCACAATATTCCCTTCTGTGTTTGTTTGAACAAGCATCTAGCAATGCTCATACTGCTTTGCAAACATGCCTCATTTTGCTGGTATTAAAAAAATAAATAAATAGGAAGAGAAATTAAAAATATTTACAATTATACATGATTTGAAATACAGGATAAAGACTACCTTCCAAAACACACACAAAAGTGTACCTCTAATTACACTGCTGCAGTTAAAATAGCACAATACTAATTAGTCTAAATCTAGCTAGTATGTAAAATTAGGGTAGATAGCTAACATTAACATAAGCATCTTTATAGATGTAGCTGCTCCACAATTTCAATTTCATACTGACTTAACTATCGCACTGAAGAAAAAAAAACAGGCTTCTAATTGACGTGGCTAAACTTGTATGAACAATAATTGTATGCATTATCTATATCTGAAGGTTGAAGAACGTATGATTCAGAAGAAAACCAGGAGGAAAAAAAAGGCCACATACAAACTTTTTATTTGTTAACCACAGAAGAAAAGTTATCACTACCTCATAGGTTCACAGAATAGGACTGCTATCTGCAGAGGTAGCCGAGGAAACCTTCAGTGCTTCTGCTGGGGTTAAGATGTAATTTCCCCACAGTACAAGAGACAGACCGTGGCAAACCAAAGTCAAAACATTTGCAGATCTGCTGTTCCTTACCCATCACAAAGGCAGTGCCTTAAGTAGCCCAAATAAAACTCTCAGGCTGACTGACTAAACCACACAAAGGGATTTTTTCTTTGGCTCTTTGTTTGCTTTTTGAACTGTCACATTATTTTGTTCTTGTTGTTAAGGTCATTTTTACTCATTCTTTTCAGATGAACAAATGAGAGCAAATGAAGAAACTACATGCAAAATTCTTATTGCACATGAGAATTCAATATAAAACTTCTGGCAAGTAACACAGCACCCTTTGGAAAAGAACAGCATATCTCATTGAGCTGCTGCTAATCTAATGAAAGTGTAAGGATAGGAACAGAACCTGGAATTAAGGTTTTCTTTCTCACATCTATTTGAGAACAACACAGAAGATTTCATTAACTATAGGGCTGAAAGAAGTTACCAGTTCCTAAATGTTTTCTAAAATAATTAAATAATTTGTTTTTTCTTTCTCTACTTGTGATGTAAAATTAGTGGTCACTATTGTGTTGCTAAGTGAAGGGTTCACAGAATCATAGAATGGCCTGGGTTGAAAAGGACCACAATGATCATCCAGTTTCAAAACCCCCCTGCTACATGCAGGGTCACCAACCACCAGACCAGGCTGCCCAGAGCCACATCCAGCCTGGCCTTGAATGCCTCCAGGGATGGGGCATCCACAACCTCTATGGGCAACCTGTTCCAGTGTGTGACCACCACCCTCTGTGTGAAAAACTTCCTCCTAATATCTAACCTAAATCTCCCCCATCTTAGTTTAAAACCACTCCCCCTTGTCCTATCACTATCCACCCTCATAAACAGTCATTCCCCCTCCTGTTTATACGCTCCCTTCAAGTACTGGAAGGCCACAATGAAAGGCTCTCCCCGGAGCCTTCTCTTCTCCAAGCTAAACAAGCCCAGTTCCCTCAACCTTTCTTCATAGGAGAGGTGCTCCAGCCCTCTGATCATCTCAGTGGCCCTCCTCTGGACCCATTCCAAGAGTTCTGTGTCTTTCTTGTACTGGGGGCTCCATGCCTGGACACAGATGGACAGAGTACTCCAGATGGGGCCTCATAAGAGCCGAGTGCAGGGGCTCCCTCTCCCTACTGGCCACCCTTTTTAATGCAGAGACTGAAAAAAGTTATAGGAGAGGTAAGGTTTATGGTGGAACCTACTTCAGTGGAGCAAACCAATTAATATAACCAACTGAATATAATCTTGAATCACCTGTTGTAATGTTTTATCCCCAGTAAGGTTTGTTTTATATTCTTACATCAGGCACAGTGCCTCTGCATGTTTATGAAGTTGAACTTCCTTTAATGCTGTTTAAATACTGTAACTGAATAATTTCATTAAGAAACACATCAACCTTTCAGATTATGAAAGCAATAAACAACTAAGACTAAAATTATACATGGTACCTATAATTGAAAAGCAAATGAAACAGATATGCACAAATGTTTCATACCATTTTCTTCAGGTTGCAGGTCTAATAAGTCATCTACAGCACCTAAGAACAAAAAAAAGAAGAAAAAAATTAAAAGCAACAGGAGATTTGCAGTACACTGACAATCACGTTGTATACATCTAGATGTAGTTTAAGACACCTCACCTGAGTTCTGCTTGTGGTTACAATTTCCTTGTAACTTGGACAGGGTATCCTTGCCATCATGAGCTGTAATCAAGAGCCATAAACACATGAAATCACACTTGGCACTTGATGGTATTGATGGAACAAGAATATGTTCATAAACGTCACTACATTCAACATGCAACACTTCTTACTCATGTTTAAAATTAACCTGGTCACAATGGATAAAAGACCCAAGATATAAGTATTTTTAAATAAGTAAGATTTCTGAATAATAACATCCTCTGCATCACCACCTGCCACAGAAGCCCATCTCCAGGCTAGGTGCACCCAAATAAGGCAACCCCAGGAACTGAACAGATGTCCACTTTCCTCCAGAAGCAGAGATGCATTTTTTATAAGTTAATACTTCCACAGGGCAGAAGAGAGCACAAAAGTGCTCAGGATCTCATTACTCCTTAAACTGCTTTTCTTGACTATGTATCAGTCCATTGTACAAACTGGAAGTGAAGAAGTGGAAGCAGTTGATGAGGAGAGCTGTGAAGAAACAGTTCCATCACTGGTGGCACAATGCCTATTATTTTCGGATATATGGATACACTTTAAAAAAGCAATCTTAGCAATGTCAGAGACTTGCTAGTATGTGAAGAGGAAAAATTTAGCAGAAGTATTCCAAAATACTTCAGTTCCTTCTAGAGATGAAGAAGGAGACACAACAAGGTATTTATATTATGGATAATACTTATGAGCTGTCAAATATTTCAGCAAGTGAGAACGATTCTAGGCAACGCCTGCTAAGAAAATACTTTAAAAGTCAGGTTTTTATATCCAAAAATATTAAAATATCTGGTAAAATAAGTATCCCATTGCTTAACTGCAAAATGGTTAAAACTTCTAAATGACAAAAAAATGTCCTGATATGGTGCCACAATTAAAGAAAACACACACAAAAAAGAATAACTAACACAGTGATTCAAATAATGGTAGTAACTATGGGCTGGTAGCTCATCATTACTTCGAGGTAAAAGAACAGGAGTACAAGTTTCTGTAATAAAATGTAGTTTTATGGAAAACGTACTTAGTTTAAAAATAAAAACCCAAAACAATAACAACAACAACAAAAACCCCAACTTATTCAATTATTTGATAAAACCATGAGCTTTTTTAGTAAAGAAATCTGTTTAGAAACAAGTTGACTTTCCACTATGCAGCCTTCCAGCTAGAAAGTTAGCACTGCGTAATATCTATAAGAAACATATTGAATGGATTAGGAACGTGACAACTAACAGATGTCAAAAGAAGTTGTTGGCAAAAATAATTGCAATGTAGAAGTGTTTCCAGTTTAGATCTGCAAGGTTTAGTGTTATATTCATTGCTTTTCAATGGCTTTAGCAGCCATCTGGAAGTAAACACAGAATCCCTCTTGAAAAAAATGTGCAAACAATTTCCAGACTGTTAGAGGTGGTCATTCAGGCCAGTCACTCAGTTACTACAGTCAAGCTGGAGAATTTAATACCACTAATTCTTAAGATATATCTTCAGGAATAAAGAATATAAGCCATGATTCAGAATGGAAGAATGAGTCCTGGAAATCTGTGACTAAAGTGAACTATGCTTTCATAAACAATCAAACAAAAAAAATCACATATGAGCTTCTAACTTGACATAACTGAAAAAATGAGATATTGCTGGGAAAAGAAAAAAGAAGGCCATGAGTAGAAACAGCAATGTGATTTTATCTTCTAGAAACACTACTGGTGAAACCAATATCAGAAATGTCTTGTAATGTTGCTCAAATATTAAAAGTGATGTTGGACAAGGGAATGGAAATAAAAACTTCAGAACTAATGGACTAGAGAAGATGTATTACAGATATCAATATGGTTAGCATATCATGAAGAGGATCTGAACTGGAAGATTCTCCATTAATTCAGTACATAAAGATATACTTTAAAGTCACAGCATAGCTTAGGCTGGATGGACGTCTGGGGATCATCTTGTGAGCCACTCATTAGAATAGTGCCAGCTAAAAAGTTGGATCAGGCTTCCCAAGGAAATGCCTCAAACATGTCCAAGGATGATGATTTCACAGTTTCTGTGTGGACTGGTTCCAATGCTTTGCCACCCTTGTAGAGAACACTCTTCCTAATATCTAACCACATTTTCACTTTCTGTCATTTGCCTCCATAGCCTTCCATTCTTTCACTGTGTGTCACTGGGTAATAACCACATATCAGGTCATTGCCAGAAGCTGAATATGACTTTGCCCAGCTTTCAGCAATAAGTTCCACTGAATTCACCAAGTTATTAACAGAGTGGATGTGTAATCACTGGAATAAACTAGCATGCTCAGTGGCACAGTTTCCCTGTCTTGACATCTACTAATCAGTAAATCCTCTCCTTGAGGACATGCTCGGTGTACAAATTATACTTTGGAAAGCAAACTATTTGACCTGTCTGAGAGTAACTGAGTGCAATGCAGTGGGATACAATACATAAGATATTACGTTTAACAGATCTTCCTGGCATTAAGTTTTATCCATCTGTAGCGATTTGCTTATTGAAGCTGAACATACATTAAACAAACAAAAAAGAAAACAACATATACTGCATTTATGAAGTTGTGAACACATGAAATAAAATACCTGAATAGTCTGGTTCCTTGGTATGGCTCTCCTCATCTAATGAAATCAACCTTAATTTGAAAGAGTAAGAAATATCATTAAGAAAACAGCTCTAAGGATAGCAAATGTATTATTCTCTTTTTGGTCACATCATTACAGAATCATATTGATAACAAGTAAAGAGTAATTCATATGGACTCCTGCTTTGGCTATATGTGTTGGTTTATTGTTGAATTTTATTGTTGTATTGTAAGAAGTCTGTTGAAAATCAAAATAAGATTGAAGACCAACTGTCAAAACCTATCACCTTTTCACTTTTCACCTAAGTAAATATTTGTGATGAAAGCATAGAGTATTCTGCTTTGGTCAGTGGATGTGAACCTAAACAAGTAAAATAACTTTTATTATAAATAGCCAAGCAAAATCCACTAATTGTCAGTCAAGCTGTTCTCTGCTTTTTGACAACTGATTCTTAGCTGGGTGCTTCACTTAACCACGGACAGTCAAAACAACAGGTGGCAGCAGGATTATATCAACATAGCATCTCCTCGCAACTGAATCCTGATGGTCCTGTAGGGGAGGGATCACATCTCATTCTCCTGATCTTCTGTCTCTATAGCAGCCCATTCATAAGTCTCTCTCACCTCAGAGCTACAGGTAACCCAAACCTTGATAGCATCAGCACACTTAAATGCACTTTTTACTAAGTACCTCCTGCTTCATTGGATTACTAACCAATGCTGTATACATTACAAAAACTAATTGCTGCTCAAAGCAATCAGGAATCCATATCCTATTCCCAGGTGAAAGGAGATGCTGCTGAAGGGAAAAACAGAATGCTCACATGTCTTCTCCCATATGATGTTGCTTACCATTTATTTTACTAAAGAAAAAAATGAAGCAAAAGCTGAAAAATAAAGAGATGGCTAAGAAAGATGAGAAACATATAAGGTTTAATGAATTTTCTTCAAGCTCTTTATTTCATCTTAAGGTTTATTCATTTTCCTACACACAATACAACATTTCAGTAATGCTTGCATTAAGCTTACTTTCTGCTAATGTGGTCAAATTATCTGTATCTATATTTCCAGTTTTAAATGTTTGGTGACTTATGTAACTAGAAAGCAGATTGTACATAGATAGGGATACTTATTAAATTGAGATACAGCATATATGACTTACTGACTCTGCTGATCTTCTGATTTGGTGCTCTCAGTTTGCAGGTCCTCCTTTTCTGCTGTTTCTCTTAGTTTATTCACAGGATCTTGCAAACTCTACATTATAATCATTACATAAATGAAGAGAGAGAAGGAAAAAGATTCAGGTAAGCAAAGGTGTGTCATGTAAGGCCAAACAAGACTATAAGGACTACATAATTTAGTATAAAAAATACATCTGATACAAATAGAACAAATAGATTCACTTTTTAAGCCTATTTGCTCCTCATACTGCTTCTTTATTCTCTTTTTTTCCTGACCCAACTATTCATAAGACCTTAGCAACTGCAGTGTAATAGGAAGGTACTTCTCATATTCTGAACCTGAAAGCAAGAATTAAAATCTCAGACCATTAGGTAAGAGGCCAAGTGTGATATTACCACAGCCTAGTCACCCCCTTACAATGCGAAAGACCATGGTATAACAGCAGTTTCATGGCCAGCACTTCTTTTATATGCAAAAGTTGGTCATGTGAACAAGCCAAGATATGAAGCACAGTATGCTCACTGAGATTACAGGACTGATAAATATACTACTAGTTGTCCCTATAAGCAGTGTTGTTCACTAATTAGGGCTGCTGTATGAAAACTTAAATGAAGACAGTATTTAACATGTCCACTAAGTCCAACTCACCTAAGGAATAAAGGCTACTGTCCCCAGCCCAACCACCTGCTATGAGAAAAATATTCCTACACTGTAGGTCTTGTTTGCACTGCTCTGTTAACCAGAATGTGTTAGTCACTAGAAGGGGCATTCCAGTTTCTGTTTCTGTTAGTACTTGTGTGTACAAGGATATGTATACTTCTCTGCTTTAGAAACCAAACCAATGGATTTGTCAGATACTGCAGTTGGATTTTTTTTTCTCCTCACAGTGAATTAATACTTCTACCTAGTACCACAGATTGATTTGCTACAAGCATCTAGAGTGCTGCAGACATCATGTGTTGAACAATGAGGGATCACAAAGACTGCAACAATAACTAGAGGCCTTAAAGAAAGGTACCTTACTCTATGGTTGTCATATTTTTCCAACACTATAACAGTGTAAAACCAAAACCACTTATAAGTGTACTTCTTGGATTCTGAAAAACGGACACAATCCAACACAGACAGATGAAAGTATATGTTACCCTTTAACTGTGTTTGTACCCCTGGTGCTGACTAGATTGCATCTCTTGTACTATTAAAATTGGTGGGGATTCTTCACTTGATCCTGAGAGGACCTGAATTAAAGTTCAGAAACAAAACAATATGCACAGAACTCCTCTGCAAAGAAAGACAGCACTGCTACTGGCACCTGAAGCATTTTAGACATTTTCGCAGTAGACCAAACAGTTCACTGCACTCAGGAGGTGATGCTGCGATGGTGTATGGTGCTCTGTGGCCAAGCACAGCAGCACAGAGCCTACCCCAAGAAGGATGTTATGGTTTAGAATAACAAACAGGGCTACTTATCTACTGCCTAATTATGTAACATAGAGAATTATCAGAAGTAAAATCTTTTGCATCTCCACCAATGAAAGGTTTTACTTCTTTTCATGGAGAAATTGCCATCCTTCCTTAAGTAACTGTATCATGATGCTTCCTTCATTGTTAAAGAGTGTTTCAGGAAATCCATTTTTAAAAGTCTGTGATCAAACCACGGAAGCAGTATATAGAAATTGAGTTCACAAGTACCTTAGGAAGGAAACAGAATGATAATACTCAGAGTCACTATTTCCTGTATTAGAAAAATAAATACAGCTCTGAAATACAGCTTCAGTTTAAATGGAAATTACAACAAAACATTGCTGAAAATCGGCAACTGTATTTTAGAACAATAATGTAACTAATCATTTTTACATTTAGGCAATACTTCTATCAATTCTAACAACAAATAATTAAATTAATATCCTTTCCCCTATCTCCCTCCACTCCACATCTTAATGTGCACTATGAACTGAGGTATCTTTCTAAAATGATAAAAAACAGAGAACAAATATAAAATAAAAATGAGTGCTAAAAGCTACTGTTAACTGTTTTGTGAATATGAATGCAAAGTAATGTGATAATTATTGTAAACATGCATATAAATGACATGGTGACATTCTGTTAATCATTATAGGTTATGTCTGAAGTGTATGGGAACTGTTAAATCACAGCCTGAACCTCTGATTGACCACCTGAGGCGAGCAATTTCACCTGAGTGACCGGAAGGGGTGGAGCCAGGCTCCTCCTAGACCCCATTTAAGGGCTGACTCCCAAGGAAGAAGGCTCTCTATCTGGAGATCACCCCTCTTAGAGTCCTTCTGTGAGCCCAGGACACAGGTAAGCTCTTTATTTCATTACTCCTATGTAAATGTGATAATCTCTTTGGTTGTGTACCTGTTTGCCATACACTGAAGAAAGGAAGATCTCCCATCACTTAGGAAGTAAAATGATTAAACAAGTCTGTAAAGGCACAGACTGAATGTGGACAAGAGGAAGCATGCTTCATTCAGCTTGGTGTATGAAATATCACTGGCTTCATTGGCTGAGAAGAAACAGATGTCTAACTTCACAAGATGTGTCTGGATGCTTGTGTGAACTCACATAGACTTTGTGAGCCACACAAATACATGGCCGAGTGTCTCAAGCTTAAAAAGCTTTCTTCCTAGCTTCATTAGTTCTCTTCTATAAAAATTGGTAGGACTCTACACATTTGTAGAGTCACTTCACAGTCATTCGTTGTGCCTATTCTCTATCTCTACAACCAAAAGTTGCTCAATAATATTTTGCTAGCTACCATTATTCAGATTAATACGCCAGCCATCCACTGCATTTCCGCGCTGTCAAATTAATTTGGATTCCAGTTCAAATACGTCTCCTAGACTGACTGCCTCTAACTTACAAAACTTCTTTACCTTGATTTGGGCTTCTTTCAAGTCCAGCCAAAATGACCTAGACTGCATGCAAAACCATTCTCTGTTTACATTACTGGAATGTTGGCAACACAGTCAGTTTGCCTACAGTTCCTACCAAGGGACTTGGACAACCTAGGCACTTCTGCTCCAGTGCAACCTCACCTCAAGTGTTGTGTGCAATTTTAGGCACCACAATATCAGAAGGATATAAAACTACTAGAGAACATCCGAAGGAGGGCAATGAAGACAGGGAAGGATCTAGAGGGCACAGTGTATGACAAGCAGCTGAAGTTTCTTGGTTTGCTCAGCCTAGAGCAAAGGAGCCAAGGGGAGGCCTCATGGTGGCTGCAGCTCCTCACAGGGAGCAGAGGGGCAGCGCTGAGCTCTGCTCTCTGTGACAGCGACACAGCCTGAGGGAATGGCATGGAGCTGTGCCAGGGGAGGGGCAGCTGGGGGTTAGGGAATGGTTCTGCACCAGAGAGTGGTGGGCATGGAACGGGCTGCCCAGGGGCTCCCATGGTCATAGTCCAAAGCTTCTGGAGTTCAAGGAGCAAGTGAACAATGCTTTTAAACTTAGCATTTGAATTTTGGGTGGCCCTGTGTGGAGCCAGGAGTTGGACTTGATGGTCCTGTGGGTCCCCTCCTCCTTGGGATATTCTGTGATTCTTTGCTGTGAGGAAGAATTGAACGTAGCTAAGGGTAGCTCCAGGAGCAAGGGAGACATCCCATGTCCTTGTAACAACATATGGAGAAGCACAACACCACTGAAGAGACAAATATTTGTATCTGCTTCATTTGGAGGGAAGACTGAAAGGCAGAAGGAAAACCAGGTGGCTTCAGAATTTCCTCTTAGAGGTTCATGCAGAAGAAAAAAGCGCCTGGAGATATAAAATTATACACAGTCTTGCCTAGGGAGTAAAGTCATGGTGCAGCAAGTGGAAATGAAACAACAGCAAAGGTCAGCAGAAGGTAACAGTATTGAAGTAGCTGCTTGGGCATGGTTCTCCAAATCATATAAGCAGCAGATGCAGCAGTGGTCCACTTGGCACACAAAATAAATGGATGCACTGAGATTTAGGCCTCTTGAGTCCCTTACTAAGGCTAATACTGTTTCTGGACTCATAGGAACTCCTCATGAAGTTTAGCATTATAGTATTGAAATGTAAAAAATCTGATCAAATACTCATTAAGTAAGGCAACTAAACAGTGACAGAAATTTGAAAGAGACATCATTTATGAAAAGCAGCTCCTGAAACCCCCTGAAAATTTGAATCCATTTGATATATAGTAATTTAAAGACAATGAAACTTTCAAAGCTTTACCAAAGCAGCAGCCCATCATCTTTAATATTACAGTAATGGATATTTTTACATCATGATACATAGGTTTGTTAGCACATTAATAATAATCTTTCATCAAGCATAAAATAAACAGTTAGGAAATACAGCTGCAATAGCACAGTTATACTACTCTCAGCATATACCCTGAAGCAAAGAAAACAAATGGGCTGCTTTTCATTAAGGGAGTTTGGCAGCCATCTCTAAAGACAATGTTTTCCTTCCAGAAACAACCCCGAGAGCCACTTAAGAATCTCTTTCCTGAGGTAAATCTAGTACACTCATACTACAAAATGCAAATAGTAGTTTTCCATTAAATGGCACCTTCTAATTTTTCAGTAAGACAATCTACATCTAAGTCAAATAGTAACACTGTTTCCTTAAATTCTTGTTTTAAAGCAAAATGCTGACCCTACATATATGTATGCTCAGTTTTATTCAGAAGAGCTACTTCTGAATTAAGGATGAATAACATTAAAGCACTGCTATCAGAACTAGAATTATAAAAGTAAAAAATGATTTGCAAGCACCAAATTCAATATTTCCCTTAGAAAATATCCCTTCTGAGATACAAGACAAGAAATAATATTCTAAGAGACAACTCTCAATTAAATATGTAGGAATGGGCACATTAAAATATTTTATGTACTTTTTAAGCAATTATATATTCCAATTGTATGTTTTTAATGCATAAAGCAAACAGCAGATACAACACCTTCATTGAGTAAACTTCTACATCAGAAGATTACTCATTAGAAACTGCACTTATTCTTGGTCACCTACAGCCACTAATTATACTTCACAAGAACAAAATAATACCACAGTCAGGTTTATTGATGGAAAAGAGATCACGCAGGAGACTGAACTTTGATATACAGAAGAAAATCCCACACTCTAGAGACCACAAGAAATAAAGAACTGATATTATAAGGCAGCAACATAGTCTTATCCCCAAGCAGCTGTTTTCTGCAAGAACGAAACTGTAATATAAAACTAACCTCTGATTACCATTACATTTCAGCCTATACGTAACTGCAAAAACAGGAAATCACATATTTTCAGAGCAGAAGGCCAGTAATAAAAATGGTTATGATTCTCATTAACAAAGCTAGGGCTGCACCTCGAACATACTACAATCACTTTTATAGTT
Organism: Gallus gallus; assembly: GCF_016699485.2. Classification (NCBI taxonomy): domain Eukaryota; kingdom Metazoa; phylum Chordata; class Aves; order Galliformes; family Phasianidae; genus Gallus; species Gallus gallus. Next base: position 24,880,946 of record NC_052533.1, read on the forward strand.
ATTTTCTGTTCCACTGAGTGCTTGTTACATGTGTGCAGACAACATGGATTTTATTTCTCCATCATAGATTCCTAACTTAATTTCAAATTTAGAGTATGTTGAAATCTTTCACAGGAGGTAGTTCAGAAGAAAACAAGCGTTTAAAAGTATCTCACCCTTTACCACGTGAGTATTTCATGCTCTAGAATAGGTGCATTTTCTATGCAAGTTTATTTCCAAGGTATCTAAATATTACTATGTATTTTGAAACATCATAAGTATTGTTAAAATCGTTTTTATAGGTATGAAAGGGAATAAAGAATAATTGCACAGCAAAAATACAGGCTAGCTGCACAAATTAGACTGGAAAGGGTTTGTTTAAAAGTGGAGAGAAAAAATCCTTTAAAAAAATTTCATACATCAAAAGATCATGAGCAGAGCAGACCCTCAGCATGCTACCCAGGTTCTGGACATGCTAAACTCAGGCTGTGAACCAGCCATTGGTATAACGGGAGGTGACTGTGAGGAAACAAAGATGTTTGGAGTTTAACTGGAGAGTCTGCGGGCAATGACTGGCAATGTCAAGATAACTATGTCTGTCTCCTTTTGAAATTTGGAGATACCTTGTGTCTAGAACTTGGAGTATGTAAGAAGGAAGCACAGAGTTCGGTTAACTTCAGAGTAAACATGGACTTCTCCTACATGAGAGGACCCTTTAGAGACTAAGATGAAAAGTTTGAGCTTTTAAAGCTGTCTAGTACAGCCTCCTTTTATTTTTGCCTTCTGGTCAGGAGAGACTAAAGTTTGAAATGTGTTTGTTTGGTTGACTTGTTTTGATGTTTCAAGATGAAGAAATAATTGTCTCCACAAACACTTTATGAACTTTGGAGTTGAGAAACTGCTCCCTCCCAACTCACATTCTAGAGAACAACTTTAAATACAGCATGTCATGTACAGGCAGGTATGCTAGCCTGGAGTATATTAAACCTTATACCTTCAGGTACTTCTTTTCCCAAAGATCTGGAGTAGCCACAGGCGATACAGCACATTGCAGTCCAGCTTTCACTTCTGCATGCCATGTGCACAAACATACATGGACTGAGGCTATGACTTGTAATTGTTTTCAAACTAGGTTGTCTCTCCAAGCACACAGTGCTTTGCTCAAAGTTATTCATTCTTTCCTGCTAGTTGGTAATCCTTCCATCAGACCTTCTTTAGACAAATGTTATTCTTCTCCCACATAAATAGGATCAGTCAATCACATAGTTATGTTGCACAGAATAATTACAGGACAAGGACATATATGAGGATAACTGGGAAATTAACGTTTCTTTTTTTTTCCTATACCTCTTCTGAAGCTCAAATTGCAATAGGCAGAGCAACTTCTTATGCAGCAGCAGCAATGATAAGAAACATACACAGTGTGAGTGAGTGCTTATTTTTGGAAACCTGACTAAACTTTGAACTTGTAACTTCAGTCAGATATTGCACATGTTCCACATTTAAAAATTACAGAAGATCAGCAAATAGCACTAGTCAAGGAAAACAGTAATTCCCAGAGCAGTCAAGGGGTAGAATGTACTTCCTCACAGGTATGGGGACTGTGAGCATGTTTGTATTCATACTCAGTCTGACAAGATCTTACAGAGTGGGAGTTTTCAAAAGCAGATGCAAAGGCAATATAGTATTAATTCATGTGTGGAATTATGGAGGACAACACTAATCCTTAATTCTGCTGGACTTCATGATTCTTTAACAGCAGTCAAACACAATCCCAGTTAGCACTTAAACGTATACTCAAGTGCAGCCCATAATGAATGTCTTCCTTTAAAATATGTCCTTAATCACTATACTCTACATGCAGCTTTTGATACTACTACCAGAAGTGTTTTTGATAGAAAACATTTAAATGAAAAGATGGGACAGGGATTGAATTGGCAGACAACATATGTCCTTGAACTTCTAAGCAGGGGCCAGAGGAGCAAAATCCCAACCAATGTAAGAGCAGAGCAAGTCTGAGACCACCTCGAGAATGAATGTCTATGGGGCCAGATGATGTGCATCCCAGGGTTCTGAAGGAACTGGCTCATATGGATGCCAAGCCACTCTCCATCTTATATGAAAAGCAGTGGATGTCAAGCAAAGTCCCCAAGGACTGGAAAAAGGGAAACCACTCCCATATTCAAGAAAGGGAGAAAAAAACACCTGGGGAACTACAGGTTTGTAGTTTGTACTATCTGGTCATAGCCAGATGGTTGTGATCAAGAGCTCTACGACCAGGTGAAGGCCAGTCACAATCTGTCTTCACCAGGGGTTTGTCTTGGAACTGGTGCTCTTCAGCATCTTTATCAACAACACAGACAGCGGCACTGAGTGTAACCTCAACAGGTTTGCAGATGACACTGATCTGAGTGGTGCAGCTGACACAGTATAAAAGAGGGATGCCATCCAGAGGGATCTGGACATGCTCAAAAAGTGGGCACACAAGAAGGCCAAGTGCAAGGCCCCACATGGAGTACTCTGTCCAAGCCTGGGGTCCACAGTACATTAAGAATGTGAAGCTGGTGGAACAGGTCCAGGGGAAAGCCACAAAGATGACCAAAGGACTGGTGCATCTCTCCTATGAAGATAGGTTGAGGGAGTTGGGATTGTTTAGCTTGGAGATGAGAAGGCTTTGAGGAGATCTCACTGTGGCCTTCCAGTACTTGAAGGGAGCTTACAAGCATGAGGGGGACTGACTTTTTACGTGGTCTGATAGTGACAGGACAAGGGGGAATGGCTTTAAACTAAAAGAAGGGAGATTTAGATTAGATGTTAGGAAGAAATTTCTTTACTCAGGGAGTGGTGAGGCAATACAACAGGTTGCTTAGAGAGGTTATGGATGCCCGTTCTCTGGCGGCATTCAAGGTGAGGTTGGATGGGATCCTGGGCAGCCTCATCTAGTGGCTGGCAACCCTGCCCAGGGCAAGGGAGTTGGAACTTGATGACCTTTAAGGTTCTCTCCAACCTAAGCCATTCCATGATTCAACAAAACATAAATGTTCTCTATATCACTGTATAGTCTCTTATTTGTAACCAATGGGAAGACAAATACAACTATTTATTCCTTACCTTTAGCATAGTAAATTCATATGGCTGATAACCTTTGAAACTTTCATGGATAGCTGCCATTGTGTGCGAAGTTTTTTCCCAGAAATGAAGAAGTGTTGTCTGTAAGGCAGGGTAAAATTTCAGTGCAGTGTTATCTTAAACATGAATTTGTTTTTCATGCCAAGTTTACATCTCCGCTCCAGTATTAGTTATATATTCTCATATTTGAATATTGCCATGGGAACCTCTTAGAAAAACATATATTAACAGGAAATCTTTATTTTGGAGGTTAATGGGTTGTTTTTTTTGATACCTGATATGTTGTTAATACATGAGAAAGAAGGTTGCATCTGCTTGCTCCCAAAAGGTCAACTTTTTGACAGACATCAGTCTTCAGTTTGTCAAAGTTGAGTTTTGCATGTCGCACTTGAGCTTGAACCTTCAAACAAAGGGAGAATTACTTAAGTAGTGAGTTTTTTCTTCATTGTTCTACCCCACCTTCATGAAAGAGGAAACTAACAGAACTTAGAAAATCAGAAATATCAGAAAATAGAAATCAGAAAACTGAACAGACTCAGTTAAAATTTCATATAGAATTATTAATGTAATCTGTTGCACTGAAAATACATTATAGCAAGCTGACATGATAACATTAGGAATTTTAAGTTTACCGCATAACACACAAGGACATCTCCATATACCTGTTGTAGGAAAGCAAATATACTGATAAACTTTAAAGTCAGTCAGAAACTTTTCCTGATAATATAGCACTTCAGTAACTTTGAACTGCTACAAAAAGTTATCTTGTCAAAGTTCTCCTTTTAATAGAAGTGCTTTTCCCATTTGTTCTATGAAGGAGAGTATCAAGACCTCCGTTCAGAGGAACAATTTCTGTTTGAAAGAATTTTAGTTGTACAGATTCTTCTTCTACCACCAGTTATGTACATACAAGACACTCTGTTACACAAGCCACACACATTTGATGACAATACTAGTATTCTCATCAGGTATCAGAAGAGAAGCTTGATGTAGGCATTTTGTGCACAGGTTATCTCATTTTAATGACAATTTTGTGCAGACAAATTTGTATACAACAAAATATTTACACAATCTAATTTTTGTCCAAGGAAATACAAAATTATCTAAAAACAAAACATGATTTTCCTATCACTCTTTCGCAGTTACAATGTTTACCCACAAAAACCTTCACAGTGAAGCAAAACCACACTGAACTCAAATTAAATACATTTCCTTTTCTTTACTTGCCTAGTTCAGAGAGGAAACTTATTTTGGTCAGAATACAGAGACTCAGTTAAAATAAGATCTGACAAACTTGCATGTTTCTGGTCTTCAGAAGTGAATCCATAACCCTGCAACAAGAATCTGTGGTTCTTTTATGGTAAGGACAGAGACACACCTCACAACGCTATCTGAAATGTTAGGGCTACAATACCTATCAATCATCCTATCTCACAGCAATATACTTCCAGCCAGGCAGAAAAAAAGCAAAAAATCAGTGCCACAAATTCATCAGATGTCCTACACAAATGCACTGTGGCCATGTCTGTGCTTGGACAACTCTTTTTCACTGATCTCATCTGATCAACTGTGTATATGTCACAGGGTTGTACATATCGAACGTCTGATATATACATAATGAAAGAACAACCATAACTGAAAACTGATGAAAAGTGAAGAACCTCACAGGTGAGATTTTAATTCCAGTTGGTGGTAATGTGTCAAACATAAAGCTATATTTTCCAATGATGCAGCTGAGATCAGAATCCTTTTCCCCTCCAGTGTGTCACAGCACTAGCTTTGTGAGGGTACAGCAAGGTCAACTGTGATTTTGTACATTAATAGTCCAAATGAGCAAAGAATGTTACTTCTGGGGAATATAAATATCTCTGTGTCAGAGATAGTGGGCCACAAGAAAAAATATCCTAATAAGTGTGATTGTTAATTTCCACAGTTGGAAGTCTGCACAAGGACTTTATGCATCAAACTGGGACTCAGGTCTATCTCACATCTCCAGCTCCTTAAGAAAAAAGGCCAGAAAAGAGAAAACTTGTAAAGTTTCCAGTTACAGTCCTCTTGCAAGCAGTCTTCAGGACACTTAGCAAGAAACATCATCAGAATTTTATCCTAATACGTAATTAGTGCCTCATTTAAAAGCTAGAACACTGACAAAAAGGTGATTCATAACAATGTGGAATATTAACCTGTATGTTCGAGATATCCATACAGATGATTCAAAAATACTTAACCCAATGTTTTGATACCAAATGTCACAGATTCATTTTACCAACCAAAGAAGATGTGAAAGTATGAGAATTATTCAATTAAGGATGTTAATGAGCTTTTTTAACATAATGAAAGTTTATTTAGTAGAATTACTCTCCATTGTAGAGCAGCAGTGCAGGACATCCCAGAAAGAACCCCATGCTGTGCATCACGATGACCTTTTGCCTTTTATGTGTGTCCATGAGCATATTTCCAATTCAAATTATTATTAGACATCTTTCAAGATTACTGGCTTCAGGAGTTAAGGAATAAAACCTCTATGCTCATGAAGCATAATCTACTTAACACTGCACAAATTATTATAGCGAAACTTTGGTTTTCTGCTCAAAGGGAAGTTTATGCAACATATACTAAAGTCCTCCTTCCTCTGCAATTGCTTTCTAAGACAGGACAAATAGGATCACATTATGGTTTCTGCTCTGCAAATTTTATTTCATATATTTCACTTCATCCATATACAACATACAAAATTTCTTCAAAATCCTGGTCTGAGATGTGTTGGGATTTTACTGACTAAAGAGAACTGTGCTGATTCAAAGGCAAGGTGGACATTTTACAATGAAAGAGCTTATAGAATCTGAAGCAGCAGGTGCCAGTTAAGAGATTTATGCAATACATGAAAATCTCACCATTGTACAGCTGACATGAGAAAAAGATTACTACTCTCCATCTTTTCTGTTTTCTAAGGAAAAGTAAACTGCCTTTAATTTTCCAATGCAAATATCAAAGTATAATATTTAAAAGATTGAATTATTTAAAGAGAACACATGAGAAAAATATGGGAAAAAAAAGTGTCTTATTGTTTGATAAACTAATAAGACAGATAAAACTGAAGAAAAAAACAACAAAACAAAAAACAAAAACAAAAACTAGAATAAATAAATAATTACTGTTAATTGTAGAATCATAGAATGGCCTGAGTTGAAAAGGACCACAATGATCATCGACTTTCAACCTCCCCCTGCAATGGGCAGGGTTGCCAACCACCAGACCAGGCTGCCCAGAGCCACATCCAGCCTGGCCTTGAATGCCTCCAGGGATGGGGCATCCACAACCTCCTTGGGCAACCTGTTCCAGTGCGTCACCACCCTCTGTGTGAAAAACTTCCTCCTAATATCCAATCTAAATCCCTTTCGTCTCAGTTTAAAACCATTCCCCTTTGTCCTATCACTATCTACCCTTGTAAACAGCTGTTCCCCCTCCTGTTTATATGCTCCCTTGAAATACTGGAAAGCCACAATGAGGTCTCCCCAGAGCCTTCTCTTCTCCAAGCTAAACAAGCCCATTTCCCTCAACCTTTCTTCATAGGAGAGGTGCTCCAGCCCTCTGATCATCTCAGTGGCCCTCCTCTGAACCTGTTCCAAGAGTTCTGCATCTTTCTTGTACTGGGAGCTTCACTCCTGGACATCCTATCCAGATGGGGCCTTACAAGAGCTGAGCAGAGAGGGGACAATCACCTCCCTTTCATTTAGTTAAGATCCTAAATGCTGTGTGTTTGAAATTCAGATTCTGAGATGCTTGATTGTAAAGGAAGATATTTGCGAACGCAGGTTCCTAAGCTGATACTCAAACAGAAAAGTCCCAGTCTTCAAGACTGCCATCATAAATATATATATATATTCACACCCAATTAAAAAACTCTGTTCAGTACACTGTTATTAAAATTTGGATTTCTTCTTCTTTTCTTCTTTTTTTTTTTTTTTTTTTACATATTTTCAAGGAATTTTTGTGTCTTCTATGGTATTTCCATGTTACTACTTTTAGCCTAAGATGAAACACAAAATTTATTTTCAGTAGTAGCCTAATTTCAGGGACAGTTCAGCCAATAAAAAATTATCTCCAAACTAAATACAGTATATTTTTGTCACAGCACTTCCAGTATAGAAGCAGAAACAGATGCTTTCAGTCTCATTTGTCACCCAGCCTCTCACTTACTTGATCTGAAAAGCATGCACAGTGTGTGTACAGAATGGAAAGCAGGGGGGGAAGTAAATCAAGTGGGAAAAATTCCTGGAATATAGCAAACCTTCCTGTTGGGAGCCCTGGGTAAACTCTACCAGCAGATGGAATCGGCACAAATCTCTGCATGAAATAAGCATAGCACCTTCTGGCGTACGTGATTGTTATATGGACTACATGAAACCTAAGTACAAAAGCCGTACTTTGAGGACAAAGTATTTAATGTACAGAAGAGAAAGCAAAAGGAACCTGGCTACTAGCTATCACAAAACTGTAGTAATATCACCCAAGCTATGAGGTTATGAAAAGGAGCACCTACTGCACTTTTAAACCAACATATGCAAGCACCTATTGAAGTTTGCTCTTAAAGTTGAGTTTGATGCCACATAGTCTGAAAATAGAAAAGCTAATGTTTCATACAAAATAATGACTGTAGCTAAACTATTCCATGTGCAGCACAACGACTTCCAAGGTCTTGCACAGTACTAACCCTGATTTTAGCATGCTTTGGTACATTCAACATTTTGCAGTCTTTTCTTTGACTCAACTGTTCCCTTGAGTGGGAACAGTATTTACTGCATGTATTAATCTCTATTCCATGAACATGTAAGGATAATGCATAAGAACAATATTCAAAGAAGAGACAGTATAGTTCTGTTCATCTGCTCTAACCCTTCATTTATGGTCTGATGAAGAACACTGATAAAAGTTACTTCTAGGAAATGACATTTATGAAGTTCGAAATGCGTACCTAGAAAGTAAAATCACTTGGGCATGATAACACATGCAAACAATATCCGTCAGATTTGAAGCTAAGCAGATGTACCTCAAATTTGTTCAAAAAATGAAGCTATTCTTGTAAGAGATGTGATGTATCCTAGAAAAAAATGTGTATAATTAGTTCCAATGATATACTACTTAAGTTTGCAGTTTTGGACTTAATTACTATTGCCCCTGCTTCATCTGCTCATGCACCTCACTCTATTAGGCTTGTTTAAGTAAATTTAAGTTAATGTTGGCATTCCTACAAAGGACTAAATAATTACCACTGCATGTCTACCTGTCTTGCTCTTGAAAGCAACAGAAGTATTGTCTGCCCTTCTGCCTCAAAAAATACGTTAGCTTTGAAAAAATAGTCAGTTCTGTGGAATTGCTACTCATGATTCTGTCTCTCTGTCAGTACAGAATTACAAGCAAATAATGCCTTGAAACTGCAGTTGAAAACCTGTATGTCCTGTGTCAGAATTGTTTCTATCTATCAGGAAAACCATGAGAAAAGAAAACAGACGTAAGTGAAAGTTAAATTAAACATTATGTTAACTGCAAATGATTGCAACTCATTCTGAAAAAGAAGATTGAGAAAACTTTCTGGTATCCTAAAGTGATAAAAGAACCTCTAATTATTACAGACCCATTTGAGCTGGAAGGGATCCTTAAATATCATTTCAGCTCCCCTGCAATGAACAGGGATACCTACAGCTAGATCAGGTTGCTCAGAGCCCGGTCCGGATAGGGCATCCACCACCTCCCTGGGCAACCTGTGCCAGCACTTCACTACCCCTACTGTACACAACTTTTTTTATTTTTTTCCATTCAATCTAAATCTTCTCTGTTTTAGTTTGAAACCATTTCCCCTTGTCCTATCACCCTGCTAAAGAGCCTCTTCCCTTCTTCCTTACAGCTCCCCTTTAGATATTGAAAGGCTGCAATGAGGTCTCCCTGGAGTCTTCCAATTCTCCAGGCTGAACAGCCCCAGCTCTCTCTCTTCTGTATGGACTTATCAAGGCAACAAGATACAATGTGGCACGAAGACTTTTCAGCTGCCTACAACTATTTTTCTAGTAGATTTTAGATTTAATTGGAACATCTAATTCACTTGTCCAGAGCTCTCACTGCAGCATGTTCAGTACAGTCCTGAAACTGAACATATGTAATAAATCAAGTGATAAAACTAGAAATCAATAAAGAAAAAATAGTATAAGCAACGCTATACCACTCTGACACAAAATATAGTGAAATGTAGCTTAATATGGATTAGTTTAATAGCAGCAGCATGTCATTTACTGGCACTAGGAACAATCGTATTTCTCAGTCAACTAGAGCTGAATCATTGTCTACAAATAAAATGATCATAAAGTCCTCATTCTATGCTGGAAGAAGTTATTTCCTTTCATTTCAATATTGTTTATTTCTACCACAACGAAGGAATCTCCATGACTTCAACAGAAGTTTTGCTCCACTCATACCGTCTACAAAGCTGTCTAAAGGAAAGAAGTAGTAAAAAAAAAAATCACATTATAATTGTAATGTTACTGCCCCAAACCTGACAGCTTTCATGCAAACTCTGTCACTGAAACCAGCTTCATGCTAGCTATTTTCACCATCTTATCCTCTCTGAATTTGAGATAGTATCCTTCTTACACTCAGTTTTCCTTCTCGCAAAATGAGATTTAGTGAAATGTTTTCATTCAGTTATATAATCAAAATGTGAGACAAAATAACAGCTGTAATAGCTTTAATTTTCACACAAGAACAATAGCCTTTGATGACATCTCACATTTTCATCTGAGTTACTGCATTATTCTCCTTGATTTCAATAGTAGTGCTCACTGTTGTTTAACATTTGCATTGCAGCGGTTTACTGAAGGTTTCAGTGAGATGAAGTCCCATTGTACAAGACACCAAAAATCACTGAACAAATTCCAGGTCTTGTGCCAGCGATATGTGATCTTTAGGTAAAAGCCCCTGATAGTCTGGCATCTGAATCGGGACTGCGCTGGGAAAAGAAGCCCTTCCTGGATACCCACAGGGTGGCTCCCGCTCTGGGCATAGTGGAGTTTGCCCCACTAGAGTGTTACAGCCCTTGTTATGCCTTTTCTTGATTTAAGAGCATGGTTCTCTTAAGTCTTCACTGCAGCATGAATATAAGCATGTGCACATGCACACACACCGCTCTAACACCAGCATCTATCAGCTAAAAAGCATTAGAGCTGCCAGGGGGTGTCTGGAGTAACACATTCAAGTGAGCTTCAGCATTCAGCTGTGCTTCTGATCTGAGAATCAGGAGCACTTGAAGGTGTGTTTTTTTTTTTTTTTTCCTGCTTCTGCTGATTTGTAATAAAAATATAAGCATATCCTGATTGGGGTGAAGATAAAACTGAGCTTAAATTACTACTTAACATTTCAGGCTTTTTTGCATGCTGTGTATCATTTCTCATGGGTAAGGCCATAGTATTTTAAACTTCCTTTCCTATTCTCCTTCTGACCCCCTCTGGAAGGGACAATAAAGATGCTATAGACAGGAGAATATTTGTGCAAGGAAGGCAAGGAAAGTATCATATGACAGAACTGTATTTCACACAGACACATGATAGCTTTGATACAGTGTACAGCTCTAGATTCATGTATAGCATGCAACTGATAATACAGTGGAGTTTCTCAGCCCCATGAAATTAACAGAAATAAACAAACACATTTGGTGTTGTACTCCAACCAGTCTCTCTGCTGCTACACTATGCTACAGAAGGGTCTTGATTACCTTTTCATAATGAAATTGATCATATCCTGACAGCTCTTCTGCCTCTAACAAGCTGCCCTGAGGCACTGAATAGATTATAATTGAAAATTTTGGAGCTTTTAAGAAGCTGTATTTAAGAAATTCTGCAAAGTTGCTTTACTTAGAATTTAAACTATATATACATACATATATATACTTATCATTAGAGATCCTTACAATCTCCCAGAATGGAACAGAACAACCTGAAAATCTTTTAAGGCTGGATGACAGTGTTCAGTACTTTAAATCTATTTGCAATTACAACATTTGAAACCTTAGCTACCCAGAAAACAAAGTAATTGTGTAATAAGTGAAGCTTTGTATATTTGCATTGGATTAAGTTTCCAGAGTTTTAAAAAGACTTCAGATTTGTCTTTAGTTTTTGTCGAACTAATACATTTCAGTACTGCAATTATTTTGGTACTATTTTAAATAAAATATATTTGTACTTAATTTTCTCTTTTTGGAATATTAAAAATGCTTCATTAAAAATATTTTGATATTTGTGGGTAGCACCAAAAGGGATCCATTATTTCCTGTGATTGTTGACACACGTCCTGATAGACCATGGCTTGTTTCAACAGTCCTTTGAAGACAGCTACTTTAACTCCCATAGTATCTTCAAAACTGCAGTCATTACTTTGGCTCAGTTTTGCCAGAATTTTACCTTGTGCATAGCAGCATTCCTTTGAGTCCCTAAGGTCACTCATACCTGATCCAACTTGGAGAAGCTCAGTAGGTGTTCTAGGAAAGCATTCATAGATAGTCACCATTCATTGGCTAGAGATCAACAGATTGATTTTGTAAAACCTTACTGCTGCACTTGCCCTAAGGCATGTCTTCCAGTAGGATGTGCTAGGTGCAACTAGCTCAAACGTCGTTACTCAAGATCTTAGTGGATAGAGATCATGCGAACAACTGACTCTACAGTTTCATTCATGTTACCCTAAAAACTGCCCGTTTCTCTCTACGGGAGCTTTAAAAGCTCTGCAGAACCTTTGAAGATTAGTTTAAGTGCAGACACTACAGCAGATGTCAGGAGGCAGATGTAAGGAGTCCAAAACAGAGTGATGTGTGGGAAAAACCCTACTTCCTTTATAGCTAATAATAACCGTAACTATTAAAATATATGCTTGCTTACTATTTGAATTCATCACGCATAAGCTTTCAAGCACTGAATCTTGATAAATTCTTGAAGAAGTGACTGAAGAATTTCAGTAACTTAAATACCACGGTCAAGGCAACTCTTCCTCTTCCCTTTGATACATGAGAATGATTGACCTAGAAACACCTTATCTAAGGTAATTTCCCCTAGTCTTCAAGTTACCTCTGACACTTCTTAATTCTCTCTCTCTCCTTCCCTCCAGTTATTCCAGCCATGGACTGCCCATGTATCAGTTTCCTAGAGAGCCCTGCTGCTGGCTGACTAAGCTATTTCTTCCTCAAAGTTCTTAACAAAAAATTTTGCAGCTACCTTACAAACGCAGTTGCAGAGCTGCAATTAGCAACTGGCTGCCTGAGAGCAGAAAATAATAATATCGAAAAGACTTGACATTATGATTAAACATACAAAAGAGCTCCTAAATCCAGGATTCCAAACAGATGCCATCATGTTACTAGTATCTGCGGTCAATGGAGATGAAACCATTGAGCTCAAGATACAAATATATGCCAGACAAACCACTACTTCAATTCTGATCTCTTTTTTAACTAAAGCAAAGTTGCCTATGCAACTCTGTCCTAGTTTCTAGTCCTCTTTTATCCTGTCAGTACTTTGGGTCAGATGCCTGCCTTTTCTTCCTGTTTTGAAATCTGTGTCACCTGGTCAGCTCTGCCTGCAACACATTCTTCTGTTGTAAGCTACGTGGGTCAAGGACAATGGCATGGGAAAAAGCAAAGTGCTTAAAGAAGTTTCCCGTGTTGTTGTTTTTTGTTTTTTCTTTAGCAGTAATATAAAAAATATAAGATGTTGTTAGGAACAGTGCCGTTTTTAAATCCCAACAGAGGAGCATTTTTTTCTAAAAGATGTTATACAAATACTATATTTACAAAGCAGCCTGATCATGGACATGAGCTTTCACTTCTTCATGGATTTTATTCAGTGGAATATGAAATTCGCTCTTTGTGTCACATTTGTGTCTAATTTCCCTCTAAAGTTTTTCAGTACTCAGCCTGTAAAACTTTTATTGCTTTGAGTCTGTTGGCTCACATGCCGTTTAAGTGCAGCCTGGCAGTAATGACTAAGCCATAGTCAAAACTGCTTACTCCGTAACCACTGACAGTCAGCAGATGCGAGCAACTCTCTGACCTTTGTGAGGATATAAAATTATGGTTGGCTTGAATATTCTTCCTTTTTCCCTGAAAAAACCCAAAGGCTGGTTGTACCGTCTTCTGATATATTCCATAATGGCTATCACAGAAATTGAATCCTACCAATTACCCTTCCCTCTCTTGTTTATACAAACACTGACACAAACAACTTACTTATTTCTCTCTTTTTCTACCACCTCACTTCCTTCCCAGCTATGTAATTATTCCTGCTGCTGTACACTGTATCTTTTCCAACTCTCTTGTGTCTCTTTAGGTATCTGGAAAAACAAGGACCTCATCACACATTACACATGTGGTTCCATGAATATTATCCAGTGGCACGAAGAATTATTTTTCCCCATTCCATTTTTCTTAAACCCAGAGCCAAGTTGGATCTGCAAAATCATACCAGTTCAGCCTTTGTACTGGGGAAAAAAGCTACATTACTCTGAAAGAAGAAGTCAGAAGAGCACAAATGTATGATCAAAGATGTAAACAAGCTACTGTAAAAGGAATGAAAGATTTTTCAGTCTGGAAAAAAGAGCTGAATAAGGAGTGCATTGGGAGGCCATCAGACAACATACAGACATTAGGAAATGCTGTGCTTTGGCCACAAGAACCAGAGAACACTATATTAAACCAACAGACTGAACTCAACAAAAGGACAGCAGAACTTTAAATAACATCTGTTTCAGTTGAGAAACCTGCTATGTTTTATGATGTCTCCACAGGTCAGAGCATTACATGGAAATCACAGAATCATAGAATCACTTCCAAGGTTGGAAGAGATCTCCAAGATCATCCAGTCCAACTGCCCATCTCCCACCAATATTTCTCACTAAACCATGTTCCTCAGTGCCACACCCACACATTTCTTGAACACCTCCAGGGATGGTGACTCCACCACCTCCCTGGGCAGCCTGTTCCAGCACTTGACCAATCTTTTGGAGAAGAATTTTCTCCTAACATTCAGCCTGAACCTCCCCTGGTGCAACTTGAGGCCATTCCCTCTCATCCTATTGCTATTACATGGGAGAAAAGTACGACTCCCACCTCACCACAACCTCCCTTCAGATAGCTGTAGAGTGCAGTAAGGTCACCCTTGAGCCTATTCTCCAGACTGAACAATCCCAGTTCCTTCAGCTGCTCCTCCTAAGACTTGTGCTACAGACCCCTCACCAGCTTCACTGCCCTTCTCTGAACATCCTCCAGGTGCCTCAGTATCTTTCTTGTAGTGAGAGGCAACATGAACTTGCTCCATGCAATGTCCTGGTTGCTACTGTTGGTCGCAGATGATGGACAGATACCCCCATCCTGAAGAATCAGGTAACACTGAGGTGTGTGTGCAGGTCAGGGTGGGATTGTCAGCAAGGTGCTGTGCTGGACTGCGCCTGGATCAATGCCTTATCTGAAAGCTGTGCTGTGATCGAAAGCGGTACAGATACTTTCTAAGCACTGTTCCTAAAAGACAGCAGTCTTTCTCACTTCACTGACACCAGTGTAATAGCAGGCTTTTCAGTATCAAAATTCAAAACCATGTTGAATTTCCTAACTTAAGTGTTCCTTTTCAATTGCCAGGGTGTATTCACACACTGCCTATGCCCAACCATGCCTAAGTAAGGGAAAGCATTTAGAAATACTCCCTAAATTGTAACTGTAGGATAACAAGTAAGCTTTGAATTCACATAAATTAATTTGAGGAAAGATGGGTGTAATTTTCAGATACTCTGATGACTTTTACAGCCATGATTGCAGTGCAGACAAAAACCCAGATCTCAGTGCCTTACTTTCACAAAATTTTGTACCTCCCCACACTGAAATCTATGTATATCTTAAGATCTGGGATTTCAACTTTGAAAGTAGCATGTCATAACATACAGTGTCCACCTGGACAGATCAAGCTTAGCTTCCAGCATCCACTGCCCAAGCATGTAGGCAACACTCTTCAAGTCCTAGAGGGCTGTCTGCCAAGCGAACTTTAACTCATTATATTCAAAAGGGGAGTGGTGCACTGAACAGTAATATTGTCTACGTAAATCCTCACGAAAAAGATATAAACAGCAATTTCTATTTTGTATTGAACTTTTACTTTGCATTTGTGAGAACTGTTAGAGCAGCCCTCCTACTAGGTTAGATATTCTGATCAGAACTAGCTAAAGATAGCCTGAACTCATATACCAAAAGTCTTCCAGCTATTCAGTCAATGAGGTATTCTGTTTCAATACATCTCAAAATTTTGAGTATGGACTTTTTCCCTTGCCTATTTAATTTTCTGAGTTCAATCTGAGACCTCTTCCTCCATACTATCAATACTATGGTAGTACAAAAACTTACATCCAAATGCATCTTTGCAGCAGCAAAGTTTTATTAAATCCAAATCAAATATCTTCAAGACATGAAAACAATCTGTGGCAAGCAACATTGCTCCTTGTGTTAAATAACTTTATGAACAACTGCCCTGCAGCAATATGAATACACTTTCCATTATTAAAAAATGATTTAGTCCCTTCAGAGGAAAAACAAACAAACAAACAAAAACAGACTGAAAGGTACAGCCAGACATTAACAGAAAAATTATGATTTTTTTATTTAAACTAAGGAATTATGGAGATTTTCCACTTCCTTCCCAATTTCTACCCCTCTGGCACGACCCAACTCAGGGAGACAATAACATGCCATCCAGGGACAGCAGCCTCCTTTGAGTCCTTGCCACTCATCCAGCAGCTGGATGCAGCCTTGACCAAAGTTACATTTCTCAGCACAATCCAGTGAGTTCAACCAGCCAAAAGCCAGACAACAAAATATGTAGCTTCAAGCCTTAAAACAGCTTTTACAATCAGAGGAGCACAGTGCAATTCCACAATATGAATCCATCTGCTCAACCAGCCATCAGTTCATTGCAATAAAGCACACAACACAAGGAGAAATTAACATGCCAGTTTTAAGAAAAATAGCTATAAAATACAGGATGCAACCGACTCTCAGACGTGACAGCTGAGTCACTCCAACCATAATTTCCTTTAAAGAGGAGAAAGGTTTGTTAAATTTAAGAACCAAAAAGCAGCAAAAGTACCATATCTTCAGCTCTTCAGAACTTCACTCAAATTCATTACAGAAACAGAACAACAACCATACGCTGAAAATCTGGCAAAGCAAAAAAAGTGACTGAGTCACACCATCTTACAAGACTCAGGAGCCTCCAAGACCACAAATGTAGAGATGGATCAAGCGTTGCTTTTCCATCAGCTTAACTAAACAGTTTTTTAAAATGATTTTGAATTAAACAAATGCTAAACAAGTTTACAAAAGACTTACTTTAATTAAGAGTTGTTTACTTGAACCGAAGCTGTGAAGAAAACATTTTTAAGCTAAGTTCATATATGATATTCTCAATACAAAGTGAATGTTTGCGTTGAGCTTTGCACAAGTTGAACTACATTTAGGCACCATCTTTTGAAAAGCTGCATATCTGTACAGTCATCCCTCTTCTCAGGAAAAGGGCTGTAAGTACTACTGATTTTTCCTTTCCAAAAATCGTCCCCTACTTTTCAAATGCATAGCTCTGTGCTCTGTTACCCACCATCCTCAATTGCAATGGAAAGGTATCTCACAGTATTTTGATTCATTTTTATAGCTTGGATCAACATGCAAGTTATTTTTAAAAGAGAACAAACAGTAAATAACAATGTAAAGGAAAGGAGGGCAATAACAATCTCGCACCTAATCTGGCTAACAGAAGGTCTGCATTTTCTACTTCAAGCAGCCTAAGCATGTGCCTCAGCTTTCTGTTGGTGACAAGTTTCAGTATTAGTCAAGCTCAGGATGTGTACTATACCAGGCTGAAAGGCAAAAAATGTATTGATGCTAATACAGTCCTTGAAGCAAAGACATGCACAGAAAATAATTACCAATGTTCTTCCTAGTCCGTTGACCTAAATTGCAAGCAGGGCAACATTCACCTACATAGCATTACTTCAGAGTTTTGGGATAGATCTTTATGATATGACACCAAATGCAGTTCTAGCAGTAAGCACACATCTTTAAGTCTGCAGCTGAGAGTAATTACCACAACAGCATGCTTGGACACATACTATTCTTAACTGCAAACGGGTGCACATTTTTGCACAAGAACATATATCCTCTTTAGGGAGGAGGTCAGTTCTGATAACTCATATCCTCAAATGACTGAGGGAGTTGACAAAATCCAATAGCACAAATATATATAACCTGATACAGTCTGAAAACAGACATTTTTTCGTTACTGTAATTCAAGTCTGCAAGATGCCAAAAATGACTGTAAAGATTTGTAGCACAAAGCAGGCCAACCAAAACATGACAAAAGCAAATAAATAAGCTTCCAGGTATGGAAGATCTTCATCAGCTCTAAACCAGAAGTAACCTGGACTTAGCGTTAAATGTGCTGAGAATCACTCTGAGTTTTTCACAAGTCAGTTGTGTTAATTATATTGCACAATCTGAAAGCAAAGCACAGTTGGCAGGGAGGTGCTGGCAAGTGGGGAGCAATTAGACAGTTAGCTCTTGCAGGAGATAGAGATAGGTAATTACTGCTTTTGAAAACTGCTGAAAGACCAGCTAGAAGGGTGATGTAAAGAAAATTGTAACATAGCATAAAACAGCTCTCTACTATGACCATTTTATTCACCTAGTAATTATACAGCTCAGTTTCTATCTCACTTATTGAAGGTATTAAGTAAAGGGATGTTAAAAACTCATGTTTAGAGGCAGTAACACTTTCCCCAGTTAGAGCATCACTAGCTGGCTGCAAGGTTCTCTTGGCCAGTGTGAAGGGTTGTGATGTACCTGTGATGAGTAAATGCATAATGTGTTGGGGAATGCCACTGACAAACAAAGCAAATATTAGCAGTATGACACCAACACCCCCAGAAATATACTTGTGCCATCACCATGATAACCAAGTTGCCATTAATACTTAGTGCCTGGTTGCTCTCACTGTCCTGAGTACAAAGCCATCCTGTCTACAGTGCTAGCGCAGGAAGAGAAGTCATAGAATCATAGAATTGCTCAGGTTGGAAAAGACCTTCAAGATCATCAAATCCAACTGCTACCTAACCAAACTTACCCTAACTCTAACAACCCCCAGCTAAATCATGTCCCTGAGCACCACATCCAAACGGTTTTTAAACACATCCAGGGATGGTGACTCAACCACCTCCCTGGGGAGCCTATTCCAGTGCTTAACAACCCTTTCTATAAAGAAATGTTCCCTGATATCCAACCTAAACTTACCCTGGCACAGCTTAAGGCTATTTCCCCTTGTTCTGTCACCTGTCACTAGTGAGAAGAGACCACTTACAGCCCTGCTCTCGCTGTAAGCAGCTTTCAGATATTGGAAGAGAGCAATAAGGTCTCCCCTCAGCCTCCTTTTCCCCAGACTAAACAGCCCCAGTTCCTTCAGATGCTAACAGGTGAGTTTCAGATTTTGTTTTCTATTTAATTTTGCTTTTTGTTTTCAGATTTTGTTTTCTATTTAACATTTTTCTGCATGGGCAACAGAATGATAACCACTAATATTCACGAGTCACTTGTAACACAGTGTGTCTGTTGTACATAATTCTGCGTAGTGTTATTGGTTCAGAGATAAACACTATTTTGTATAAACAAACAGCTGTATTTACCTGAACTGACAGTGCTGTTAAGTAGAAAAATAAATTATGATAACTTTCATAGTTTATGTTTAATATGTCAATTTATTGCAACATATTTCCCCAAAATAATTTAATTATATTCCTTCCTGACACAAACTAAGATTTAAGTTATCAAAAAAATCCCTACATCTTCTATGTTGCACTTCTGACTTCACATTGCGCTATCACAGAAGAAACATCTGAAATTTAAGCACGGTTCAGGTAGGTATCCCTTAAAAAAAATTTAGTTGACACATCATGTCAGACATTTCTCTGGTTAGAATGGTTCTGTTTAGGGCTGTGGTTTTGTTGTTGTTTTTTTTTAATCAATTTTGTTTCACTGAGAGAAGGAGAAAAATCAAACATCGTATCTTAGAGAAGATTTAGAGCCTATGTAGCACATAACTGAACAGCAAAAGGCCTTAAGATGTAAAAGCAGATGGACCACATTATGTATGTGCCCAGGCATTTTAGGAAAGTATAAGAATGAATTCCTGGGCAGTGGCGACCAAAAAACTTGGTTCTCTTGTGTAAACAAAGTTTTCCCCAACAGCTGTATTCCCTTTCCTGTTTATTCTTCTCTCCTTCAGAATTCTCTCAGTTCAGCCACATCTGTAGTTCATTTATTTTTAAAAAATATTTCTTTAGCTACCTCCTAGCTTTTCAGATTATTGAGACTGAGGGAATTTCCCAAATCTCATTTCTCCCTTCACAACCTATCTCGTTTACATTTTTACACTTCATTTGGGCTCTGAATTCACATAACGTTCCATGTGGGTTAGGGGCTTTGCCCTCATAGATCAGTTTGCAGGATTAGAGTTTTCAAGTGACCACTTGAAATTGCCTAGGCAATTATCATTTCTTCCTGATTTTAAGACCAAAACACAGCAGGATAATTAAGTGAAAACAGCATTCAGTTGCTCCTGTCTTCCTTTTTATTAAATTTCAAGATTACCTTTAATGCGTACACATTCTATAATTATTAGATTTCAAAAATCTATTGAAGCCTAACGTTTGCCACATCATATCCGAGAGCACCTTTCTAATATTGGGGTCAATATTAGACAATATTGACAAAAAAAAAAATCATTACATTAAAGATTAACTTAACACTATTATTGAATTAAATAACTTTTTTTTTTTTCATTTGCTTTATTCTGCTGAAGTACTACAAGTTCTTCTAATTATATGAACAGTGGTTTTAACCTACTTTGTCTTGAGCTACAAGGGTGAAATTGCACAACAATTAAACCACGGCCACCTTTTTGCATTTCAAGTGGGTTGCACGTAACAAGAGTGCTGAAATATGTCTAACACTTCATTGTATTATTTTCCAGCCATTTTGCTGGGACTCATCTGACTCTTCTTAAAAATAACTGAGTGGATGATGAACCACCTCTCAAGGGCAAGCATCAGTCTCTGGAAGCAACTCTATCCTACAAGCAATACATCTGAAGATGATGTAATCTGCTCCAAAAGGCTTGCTTCTATTTTTAAATAGCATCCTTTTATTGTGCTTTTAAAAGGGCATCTCTATCACAAACTGTTACTTTGCATTTAACCTAGTAATAATCACCAGTGATATTCAATACATGTGAAAATAGCTTCAGCAAATCACTGATTTTTTTCTCATTGTCTAACAAAATCCTTACAATTAGTACTTGAAATAGTAATTTAAATTTATAGGATTATAAAATACACCGTGAAAAACTTCGGCTTAAGGTCAATTTGTTATAAAAAGGTGATTTTTTTAAAAAGCCAATTTAAAAATGCTTAAGCATTTTGTATGTAAAGTATATTTTGGTTTGGATTTCTGCACTTAATGCTACTGAATTTGACACTGGAGAACATGGAAAAAGCTTTACATCAGAAACAGCACAAAAAAGACGTTCTCAGCATTGAAACTTCATCTGGCTTTACAAGGAGAGACAATGATGACAATACAAAAAACATGATTTTTTACAAAGAGTTAGTGTGTTCTACTTTTCATCGCCATGATTTCTAAGTAAATCATTAAACACTTCCAGCATCATACAATTTCATATTAAAAAAAAAAAAAAAAAAAAAAAAAAAAGGTTAATTATGTTCTTTCTGTCCCAACCAGAAAGAAACAAAGTGTTTGGGTTAGATATTAGGAAAACCTTCTCTGAATGAGTAGTGATGCGCTGGGACAGGCTGCCCAGGGAGGTGGTGGAGTCACTGTCCCTGGAGGTGTTCAAGAAACGTGTTGGTGTGGTACTAAGGAACATAGTTTAGTGGGCAACATGGGTCATAGGTGGACAGTTGGTTTAGACGATCTTAGAGATCTTTTCCAACCTTAATTATTCTATGATTCTGATTTTCTTGATGGCAATAAGCATGCCACAAGAAGTGAAGGATGTGAATGCTGTTATCTCTGTCATCACTTTGCTACACTGAGATATAGATCTCTGAATGCTAAGTGATGATGTCTCACTAATTTTAGAGTACACAGCTATCATGCAGCAAATATTATTGGGTATCCTAGAAACTCACTTCATCTCTTCTGATGAGTAACAGCAATCCAAATCAGCAAGCAGATCAGCAAGAGTGATAAAGATGGACCATCAAAGTGATAGAGCCTATCTTCTCACATTTCTAACAGGTATGATGAAATTTAACAGTATTTTTCACATAATAGTGCCACAAATATCTCATATCTACTTATAGGTCTTTCTGTCATTTCCAGGGAAGAACAATCATCATCTACTATACCACATGCAAAGGCTTACATTTTTGTCACCTAAGTACAAAAAAAAAAAAAAAAAAAAAAGCTTTAAATTTTGCACTAGTTAACTTGAGAAGTTACTGTGGAAGTATCACCAAAAAAGAAACAGAAACAACTGCTGTCTACAACTTTTTCCTTTTTTTAAACCAAAGTTGATAAACAGTAAATACCATAGCTGGCTCTACAGATGAATCATTTACAGCGCTATTTGTAACTATGGCAGCTGAAAGTCTATTGATTACACCACTCTGACTGCAAAGGCCAAAGACATTTTTCTTTGGGATGCTGGCATACTTTGCTGCTTGGAAAACCAAAACACTTTCCAGCTCAATATCATCTGCAGAAGTAATTAACATTAGCACATTTTCTTTCAGTTAACTTTTAAATAATTAAACTAGAACACCATCAAGATCCACAAAACTTCTAAGACTGTTACCCTCAACTGAATTTCATTTACTAGATGAGCAAAATCACTTGGAAAATATATTACAAAACACAATTCTGTTCTTGTAGGAAAACAGAAAAATTGATCTTCAAGATATTTTCTATCATTATTTTCTATGAGTTTGTTTAGTGCTCCTCAACAAACAGTCTCAGCTCTTAAGTGCACTTAGTATTTACTGCAAGTTTAAATTCATTTTCCCAGTAAGCACTTTCGAACAATCGAGATTTATTACATGCAATGTATTTTTTCTACTACTTTCATAATTTGAATAGAACCACAAAATAACATCACAAAATTCTGTAATGTTATTTATAAACTTGTGTTGTTCATTACTCCTCATTTTGTTACTCTCTAAACGCCTACAGATTTTCTTTTCATCATTTTACCACAAACTGAAATTATTTTTACAAGGATGGGAACTGTCAAATTCATTCTTGTTTCAAAAAAAATCAGTACCATACTAGTTGTTTTTTTTTTCCTTTCCTTAGACTTTTTGCATTTCCTCAATGCTCCAACAGATTTAAGTTTAACAGACAATTAAAAAAATAATCCTCCAGCACATTTCCACAGTGCCTCCAGGCTTGCTGGGCTGTTTGCCCTGTTAATGGAGGGTTGCAATATGGAGATCTGGAGATGATGCTGTAACATGGCACAGCCCCTTCAGCATCACACAAGCCAAACCGCACTCCTACCAGGCTGAGCTGGTAGGCAGGGAGGCAGTGGAGGAACAAAGATGTAGGGGTGTGCAGAGCCTCCTAAGCCTCCCCTATAAAGCTGTGGCAGATGCATCTTATCCAGACTTGCTAGAGTCTTTATAATATATACATTTTAACGTTTCCCCTTTGACCTTTTGATCAATGGATTTATTTAGATTCTCGTTCTTCCCCAGCCATCCACACAAGCTTTAACTTCTTTCCTAAAAGACATCTAGCATAGAACTTGTGCTGATCAGCAACTCCCTACATGAGTACATTTATAAAAACAACAGTCTAAATGATTGTGATGTCATTAAAAGTTCTTCTTGTTGAGCTTCCCTTTTTCTTACTGCTTTGCCTTTTCTCTTGCCAGACATGTTTAAAATGCCATTTAAGGACATTCATTTTGTTTCAAGTATACATAGAGTGCCACAACTAGAAAAAACTTGAGATGAACTGCTCCCAAACAGTTCAGCTGCAAGCTTGCAAGTTTCTCGCAACTGCCAAGTAACAGCCTGACATTACGGGGCCTATATTTTTTAGGATCGTTAGGGAAAGTGGGAATGTACTGACACTTTTCTTCCAGGGTAGGATCTATTCCACTTCTTCAGCACCACTAAAGTAGACTCTACCCTGCAGTGCTGCACCACAAACTGTCTCGTCTCTCGGAACAAGGAGGCCCAGCATACACCGCAGTACTTGTTTCCACAAACGTACTCATCAAAAACCAACTCCTCTTCCAGACAGTACCCCAATCCAATATGTAACGCTTTACAAACAGATATATATTGCTGCTATCTCAGTGCCATAGGGCTTGCACTGTATTTCAAGTGGATGAATCTCACAGCATTCACAAAGCTCTGTGCCAAACAGCCCATATATTGTTTCTTATCCTTGCACAGATTCAACCTCATCTCCCTCCCATTGTTTGGTTCATACAGAAGCAGAGATCCTTGCTAAGCAGAGGAGAATATGCAACAAGGAGAAATTGAGCCTGCCAGTGGTTTACGGGCTGTGTTTCCACCCCTGGGGCAAACAGTTCCAGGTAGACTGAACCATGACAGAACCCCAGCCTCCACGTACCCAGTTCTCAGTACACTGCTACAGCACAGCTTGCCTGAGGGATCCCAGTACTTACAAAGCTCTGTGCATTTACAAAGCCACTTCAGCCTTGGCTTGAACCTCAGAATGAAGGGAAGCAGAGAGCAAAAAGATGATATAAAAACCCGTATATATAGTAAGAATTAATTTATTCTACCAATGAAGCATTATATATATATATATATATATCTTGCCATCTAAAGGATTTTTAATAAAGATCAGTGTGATAATTTTTTCAGCTTTTTAATTTTTAACCTGTTACAGGAGGTACTGTAACGTCTAGTTTTGAAAAGAATGTCTATATCACACTGTATAAACATGTGAGGTAGCTTAGCTAAGTAAAACTGAACCAAACAGCCTCTTCTATGTTGTTATAGGCAGTCTGTGGGAGGCTGTTGCCTGGTGGCACATCTATCACTCTGCACATTGGTATATTCCTTCTCAGAAAATGCATGGAAAAACTTCTTTGTTTTCCAGAGCTATGGTAAAGAGATTCAGGGACCACCAGCACTTGTGCTATTTGGTCTGTAATTTTATGGTATCACAGCAGAGCTCACACTGCAGAGTGCAGTCACCAGACAGATAGACCAGCCAAGACTTAAGAAACTAACAAACCTAATCAGTGGTGGTAAATTTGGTGAATGAACATTATCTCAATGAAGTTATTTTAAATATCACAGTATTGCATAGCAAAGCACTGGTTAGATTCCCTCAGGCGACACTTGACGCTCCAAACTGGGGATGAAAGACCACTGAATCTATAGTTGTGCTTGAGTATCCATAAATCATAGAATGGCCTGGGTTGAAAAGGACCTCAAAGATCATCCAGTTTCAACCCCCCTGCTATGTGCAGGGTTGCCAACTACTAGACCAGGCTCCCCAGAGCCACATCCAGCCTGGCCTTGAATGCCTCCAGGGATGGGGCATCCACAACCTCTCTGAGCAACCCATTCCAGTGTGCCACCTCCCTCTGAGCAAAAAACTTCCTAATATCTAACTTAAATCTCTCCTGTCTTAGTTTAAAACCATTCCCCCTTGTCCTATCACTATCCACGCATGTAAACAGTCGTTTATAATTTGTTTATAGGAAGAACAAAAAGAACAACAAACCTTCCAAAAACCAGTGGAGACGCACAGCATTTATAGAACACTGTGGAGAGAAGTAAACACTTCACCTGCTTCCTTGGTTTGACTCAAGTAGCAACAATCACAAGGATATCTTCGTGTAACAATGTAAAAAGGTTGTTCTGTGGGTTATTGCAGAAAAAACAACACTGTCACTTTGAAAGTGGCAGTAAGCTGGATCTATTGTATTTACACTGATGTCTTGGAAATAGCAGTAGGAAACTCAAGTACCTCACTGCTTTGAAAGAGAGCTACAAAAAATGCCTATGTTTTAACTCAGATTTTACCAGCTCTGAAAATACTGACTCAACTATTGATCTTTTAGCCTTAGCTACTCTGATGGGAGGTATGAAAAGCCCATCTGGATTGATTTAGCCTTGGTCTCCTGAAACAAGTACTGCCTCTGTACACGCAGTGATGTATTTAACATTATACTTTAACGGCCTACACGACTGAAAAACAGTCCTACAACCAGGTGATACAAATAATGCTGATGCACTGGGTACATTAAAGATCTCTATACTAGCACTGTTTAATCAAAATTATACAGACATTTACTAAAGTAACATGTAGTATTTTTTCAACAAGAAGTCTGAAGAATTTTTTTTTTAAAATGCTCTCTCAGATCAGCTCCATTAACTACTTGCTGGTGTATCACTACATAAGAAGCTCCAGATCAAACATTTCTCACTGGTGATGGTGTATTTGAGAATTTAAAAATCTTACATCTGTAATTATGGTGTTTTTCTCAACATAAAGTTAAGCATTACTTAAATTATGAGAGATCCAAAATAAGCTCTGCATTACAGTGCCACACTATGGTACAAATCAAGATCTGCAAGCAAGAATACAACAAAAAGAGAAAAAAAATAACTTCTATAATTATTTGAGACTGCAGTATCCACCATTTGTTATGTTTATCTTCACATCTCTAAAGCACTAAAAACAAACTTGTAGATAAATTATACTTTAGGATTTTGCTTTTGTAATGTTTTCCAAAAATGAGGAAGGTTTTACTTCTGCAAGTGTTAAAACATGAAGGAAAGCTGATACCAGGAGCATTCTTTACTTTGCTGGCTGCAAAACATTGAGGTTTTTGTTCTCTACAATACTATGTGATCTGAAAGGTTTTCTGTTGACAGCAAGAGGAAAGAAAGGCTCAAAGACATTCTTCAAGTTTTTTTGAGGTATTCAAGGCAATGCCATAGAATTTTAGCATCTATATCAAACACATCAATGATTTGTTTATGTTAGATATAACTCATTTCAGACTTACACATATTTCAATATATTTAACATGGTACAAATGGAAAAACTTTCCTAAATACTACTAAGATTAAAAAGACTTTATTTTTTCTGACCTTGAAGTACAGCAACACAAGAGGTCTGAAATTTCACATGCATCTTTTTAAATGCACAGCTCATGAATCAAAGCATACATTATTTTAATTACTCTGCCATTTACATAATTTATACCTTCCATAGCATTTGTTTTTCAAGAAAACTGTAAGTCAACTTTGTATGACCATTACCAGCACTGCTGCATTCATTCTAACATTCTGTGTTTTAAGTGTTTTTCTAATAAATCAAACATTACACATAAGCAATTGGCTGAGGCCAAGACCATACCAATTATTTTACCTGTAAGAACTTGCCATTATAAACATTTCCCACAAGGCATAATAAAATACTTGCCTGATGCCACAGGACTTACAAGAATATCCTGCACTGAAGGATATTAAATAAAGATTAGATGGCTAGCTGGAATTTCATCTGTTCCACCCCTTTCTTAATTGCTACTGTAACCACTTCAGTTTACAAGAAATGGTATAGTCTAGATGCATACCAGTTCTTTTCCATTAGGATGGCTCACTCAAGTTTTTAAGACCCCAAATTAAGCACCTTTCATCCCCACACACTTCCAGTCACAGAAAGATGACTGCTCAAGCCATTAATGAACAGGGATTGTCTTTTGTATGTTGTCTGTCTCTAGGACACGTTCCCATACATACACATGCATGCCTGCTAGCACAATTTCTGTATTTAGGCTTCCGCTTTTAGTTATCACACAATTTTAATAAGGTTGTTTTTGTTGATGGTGATGGTTTTTGTTTGTTTCTTTTTTACATGTACTCAAAGCACAAGCCATCAAGTTAAACTTAGGACCTTAATTCCTCATAACAGCCAATGTTTATAAACAGCAAACTGTGAATATTATAGTCATTAAGAAAAGTTCCAGTCCTTCACTAATACATGCAAGGGCCTCCTAAGCATTCCTCAACAGGATTAGCCCAAATAAATTCTACTCTCACACCTGGTAGCAAATCTGCAGGCTATCCTCTGTGACTTGTGATTTTTGGAAGCCCTTTGGCAGGGGAGGAGTATAGTCAACTTGACAGACACTGAATGAAAACAATTTATGGAGAGTGCATTCTTAACAGTTTTAATGGTTAGTAGTTGCCCAGGAATCATGCTGAACTGTGTATGGAACTCCTCACTCAAATCCGACAGCATTCCGTCCTGAAAAATCCTGCTTTTAACTGCACCCAAAGATTTATCAGCAGATACTATGGCATTTCTGTTATTCTGTCCATTTCAGTTACAAAAATATATTTTTCTTTCCCAGCTGAAAGCAGATAGTATCTTCTTCAATCAATCATTCAGGTATGACAGCTAAGTATTTAAAATTAGATAACCTTTTTTAAAACATATATTATATTTCAATTATAAAGATTTAAGATGAAGTTGAAATGACTACTGAAAAATGCTACTGCTATTTCTTACTACCACATCTTCCCTTACAGCCTACTCTTCTTTGAAGGATACTGTATTCCATATCAGATTAACTGGAGTTCTGTCACATGGAAAAAGATTAGTTATATTTAATGGCATTTTTAGCTCTGCAGTTATATCTTCCTCAGAACAATCAAAATCATTGCTTCATCAGGCATTCCATTCTAGGAAACTACAGGAAATGTCATACCTTCCTGAACTTTTCCATCTGCTTATAAAGATCTGGGTCCAGCTCCTGAGAAACATCTTTCATCCAAAGCAGAGCTCCTCTGTATTCAGTCCGATACTGTTCCATGCGATTTACTGTCAGCCACGTGTCTGAGATGGCCCTATATCTGAAAGTCTCCACTTCTTGATATAACCTAGTCAAAGGGGCACGCAGTGCTAATCTGGGGGAAGACATGAAGAAATGAGGAAAAGGAAGTAATTCCACAAAGGCATGCTAATTAATATAATTACTGATACTTTGCTAGAAATCAAAAGACAGAAATCAAAAAGAATTCACTTAATTTTTACTCTGAGTTTGGACAGTTGTACAGATTGGTTAGGAATATACACAAAATTGATAGTTTTGTATGCATATTGTGTTTCCAGTTCTCCTAGTCAAGTAGTGACCTTTCACAGTTTCTTTCACTTACTCATGCTAGTGGAAAAGAAACTTTTGCTAATGTGTATATTTTATTTAGCTAAAATGCTAACATTTACTTTTTAAACTTTCCTCTTTGCAAGTTGCATTTAACAAGTGTAAGAATATACCTGAATTTATTTATATTACTGGATACATACCAGAGATGCGTCAGGATAGTCATGTTACGCCTCAGAAAAAGCATTTCTATTAGCCTTTAATCTTCACATGTACATGTAAACAAAGAAGTCATCTGTCAGCTGCCTAATTAACTGATTTCCTTTTCTTTAATTTGAAGAATCTGAACAATTCTTTTGAAGGATATTTATCTTCAAGAAGGTTTTAGGGATTTTCTTAAATGTTTGTTCCAGATACTACACTTTGGAGAGGCAGCAGGGGACACTGTTGTCTTCTCTATGCCATCAATTCAGCTCCTAATGGGATCAGACTAGACAGAATTACTCCAACTTTTTCCATGTTTCCATCTGCTGCTTCTGCTTTCCTGTTTCTTGCCAGCAGCCACCTCACTGGAATAGGTTCAATCAGTTCCACACCAGTGTAGAGCTAGTTTAATTTGTCACTTAGGGACTTCCTAGGCCTAAGAGAATCTCTAATTTCAGCTCCAATAGCCAGCAAATTTCATTTACTTGATCTCCAGATTGCTACTGGCATTCAACATAAGTAAGAGCAATCCTCACTCCAAGATGAGCTTGAAGATGGCCCAAGAAGAAAAGAAAGACAAACATCTGTTTTTATTTTTATGGGAAATTATTTTAAAAGACACCATAAATGTACATCAAGTAAGAGATACAATAAAAAGTGAACTTCTTTCTGGGTCTTTTTTGGATATAATATGCATTTCTTCAATTCTACAAACACCTAACCAGTCATTCAAAGGAAAAATTCAGTTTACGTGGATAGATCGTATGGTGTGATTTGTGAAAAATGTTCAGCTATTTAAAAAAGCAAATCATTACGGTTTTTGCTCAAAGGTACATTACGTGTGTTCTGAAGATCTTACTCATGGCTGTTCCTGGATGTGCTAATGACCAAACTGTAGCCCAAGATAAACAAGAAATTCTCAGTACTTGGTAGGTTATGTTTTATTTTGAGCCAAACAGCTGCACTGCTCAGCTAAGCTGGAAAGTGTCATGATAATTAAAAGTCTCCCCAAATCCTACAGGAGTAGAGAATTTGATTTTTACTTTGTCACAGAACCGAACTTTCCCTTCTGACTGATGGAAAATTTAAAGCTTTCATAGTACTAATATGGAAAAAACAAATCACAAAAAATATCCACAGAACCAAAATCGCCCACGTATAATATAAAACCTAACAGCATCAAGTACTGTTGCTTTCAAACCCTTTGAAAAAAGCACAGAGTCAGTGAGACATCAAGAACTCTATGGAAAAGCAAAAGCTCATGCATTTCTGGGTCCCTGTGTATGCTTCACCTTTTACTAACTTGCTTCTACCCAATCTACATAAAGTCAGCAGGATCCTTGGGATTCTTTCTGTAAGGTTAAAGCAGGAAATGGCTTTGTTTAGTTGAGGTGTGAGACTCTATGGTCCAGAAAAAGCCACCTCCTACCCCTCCCAGGACCTAGACACCTACCCGCAATAGGACTGCCGTAGTGTTTTTTCACACAATGAGAATTGCAACTAAACAAGAGAGAGATCTGAACTAGCTTCTTTACTGTCCCACTGCTAGAAAGGCCATGCAGACAGCACCTGTATAGCTTCAGAACTGCTGAGCTGAACAGGCATACGTGGAGGAATCTGGAGATCCAGAGACACAGCAGGGCCATGAGACAGAGAACAGATCTGGCAAAAGTACTCAGAGCAAACCAGAAATATTGTCCATACTTCAACAATTTTTGTCAATAACAAATTTCTTATCGCTTTGTTCCTCACATATCTATAGTGGTAAAATAAATTATAGCAATGATGAGTTAACTACTATTATCCCATGTGACCAGATGGTAATTCTGACATACATACCTTTGCTGAGAAGAAAAGCAGAGAGCCTTTCCTGTTGCTTGCATCATTTTTCCTGCTCTTGTTTTATCCTGAGAACCCTGTGATCGAAGAAATTTCCCCAATTCATTTTCTTCCTGAGACAGAACTAATGAAAAATAAACGAGTGATCAAACACGTTATTTAAAATATTACTTACAGCTTTTAAACTGGCCTAACATCAAGTAGATTAAGTCACTCCAAACCCAAGCAGCACAGAAAAATTAATTTCATAGAATTCTTGAATTTATAAATCAGAATATTTGATGAGTTTCCTGAACTTAACAAGAATCACAAAATTTTGTCAGTGCCAAAAGTCAATAAAAGAACATGCTACTTTCTTCTTGTACAAAATAAATAAATAAAAAATAATAAATAAATAAATATAAAAAAATCACGGTTGGATTATATAAAGGACCCAAAAGTGGCTTAACTGTAGTATCCTTTTGTCTCTCTCTTTCTTTAAAAACTATCCTTTTTTAGTACCTGGACTACTTCAGTTTATTTACAAATTATTTACAGTAAAGCTAATTCTTAGCTACACTACCCAAAGCTTTTTCATTTGTTTTTACTCTTGGTCCTTGTTTTTCAAGCTTGACTACGACTGACTTTTTTTACTATGAAAAATCTAGTACTTCATGTTAAACATCATTTATTTTCAAACTGCTTTGCAGGACCATTTTTAGAACTCTAGAATTTTTCACATCTTAAATATTTTTGAATTTGTTTTTTTTAAATAAGAGGATGAACAAAAGTATATGTTTATGTATTGACATGTTGGCTACTCCCACTTTGGAACCTTAAGTTTCTATGATCTCACATCATTACAAAAACATTTAATGGTGGCCTCATCTAACAGTCTTTCAAAGTGGCTGTCTTCAATAGCACCTACTTCTTCCCAGGCTCAGTGAGGAGAACGCTCCAATATACTGAAAGATGTTACGAAGTCCTCTTTTCATTCTGGTAAATGTTGACAATCAAACCTATTGCAGACTCAGAGCATACTATGGCAGTGTGCTGCATGCACATCTCTGAGTAGGAAATTTCACCTGCTAGTGTGGAATACACCGTGAACTCCAATACAGTACTAGTCTGTATTACAATTTTACCTCAGTATCCTGAAATATCATCTCTGAACCTCTTCTTTGGACAGGCAAAAGAAAAAGGAAAGAGTAGAGAAAAAATGTATAAAATTGAACAGAAGAAAGTAAATTAAAAGGTGTTTCCAAAGTTGATTCTCTTTTCTAGGCCAGAAACCACAGCAGCAGAGTCAAAAATATTAATGGGAGAGAACTTCTTAGGTCTTTCAATACAACCTGCTGTTTCAAACTTCCCAAATGAGGTTCCTGTCTCTCACTAATGACTACTACTAATTAATGTCCACCTGTTGCAGTCAAGTCAGCATCATCAAATTCATCATAATAGCATGGATCAGTTAATTATAAAACTAGTAATAAGAACAATGATCTTCATAGTCAATCTTGATAAAAACACAAGAATTCAGAACAGAGTTAGAATTTCCAACACAAGACAGTTCTGAATTTAGATGGGCCACGTAATGTAATGGAAAAAAATTCAAAAATCAAGCTATCCTCCACAATTGTTGCTTTCTATCACTGTATAACACTGAATATAAAACTTAACATGAACTTGGAGATCTATAAACCATTAAGAAAGTCTACATGTAGGAGTCTACAAGGAATGTTATCTTTAATTTTAACTAGGATTAAAGCAGTAGTTCCCCATTTCCATTTTTACATTTTCACTTGTTAGATGATTCCCTACTGCAGATCTGCTTATCATTTTAACTGCTGTATTTGATCATACTTACAACAAATCCTTTTTTGATAAAGTTCTATTGCTTTCAACAACTCCATACATGTTCTCTGAATTGAATGGAACAGCTGGAATTGAAACAGAATAAACAAAAAGATTTCTTTAAGTGTATGCAAAAAACACTGAAGATTAAAACACAAAAAAGAGCTTGTCTTAACTTTTGTTGAAATTACTAGGAATTTGTATTTTCTTCTTGAATACTGAGTAACCTTTCCAGTTTGAAAGTGTACTTGCCTTACTAATTGTGTATTTCTTTCAATCACATTATCCATTGAAACTATATAGTCAGACCAGTCAAAACATACAAAAGGAAAAACACGTTTTGGAAACAGACCACACAGCTGATATTTAACCAAAGTACTAATGATTTGTTTTTTAATTAATAACTTTTGATACATATGAAGACGTACTAATCTTTGTTTTTTAATATCCTCCAGCAAAACAAAAGGTTATCAAAATGCCTATCAGCAGTTTCGCTGAAACGTGTTAAGGGGCAATAAATATATTAAATTTTTAATACCACAAAGTAGAGTGGAACAAATTCATATGGGTATGCCAACAGTAAAATTTTATATTTTAAAGTGGGCTTCTTACTATCACAATTCTGGTTTTCTAACCAAATTGATAAAGCAGCAGTTTCCCAAGAAAAGTATAGAAAAAACACCAGTCTTGATTAAGTTCAGAGAATTAACAGGAAAACAGAAATTACCACTCTGTTTTTCTATTCATCTAAAATCTTCAGACTGCAATTTAAACTTCAACGTCGCTATGTGAAGTACCATGCAAATAATAGCAAAACGGACTGCTGGCGCAGTAACTGTCATCCCTTGGCACCTGCTTAACCTCCTGTATGTAAAGTAGGACTTTGTCTTTTATAAGCGGACAGCATGACTCACAGCTGAAAAGTTGTTTAAGTTAGAACATTTTTACTTTTTTTTTTTAATCTTCTAAACAAATAAACCTATTTATAATCCCACATGAGGTAACAAAGCATCCTGTGTGATAAATCTGCAACACAATATGCACAGTAAGAACTCAGGTGCATATACTTAAAAAAATACTGTTTCAGTCCCTCTAGCTTGTTTCACAATACTTCAACAACACTTCAAACCTATCGTGAAGGCCACATACGTGCCTAGAATCCTCTACGCTGGACATTAACTTGGTTATTACGCTTTTTTGATGTTGACAAAGCTGTTTAAGCTCTTCAGTTTGTAGAACTTTAGCTCTTTTCCAGTGTGGCTGAGGGTACTGACAGTTGGACTGTATTTGTCACACAGTAGGAATCCTTCTCCCAGTTACTCTTTAAAGACTCAGAGCTGCCTTTTCTCATGCTCAAAGACAGTAATCTGTATAAAAGCCTCGGAGAGCAGACTGCACTATGCAACAATTCCTCATAATAAACAAAGGATGATCTCCTGTTCCTCTTGCCAACAAAGAAGAAAAAGCCTGCCACCAAAACCTGAAAACAGGTATGAAATTTGTCAGGTTTCAAATAAACTTTTGTCTCACAAAAATGCCACTATATTCCTCATGTCTCCCTAAGTACTTTTGTCCAAAATCGGAAAGGATACTATACAAAAATAACAATAATAATGCATATACAGTATAATATGGTATGTACAGGTACATATCTTAGAGGCTTGATGGAAATGAAAACATCTTAGAAGTTATGAGAGGATAGTTATTACACAGACATTACAAACCTCTAGTTTTGCATCCAGGTCTGCATCTGAAGCCACAACATGTTCATCTTCTTTTTTTCCTGTGACCTTTATAAGGGTTTGCTTTGTTTTCCAGTATTTCTGTTGCATTTTATTAACCACAGATTTTTCTTGGCTTTGAGCATATTGATCATAAAATTCCCTTGGATAATTGCTAAAATATTAAGAAACAAAATAACAGAACTTCAATATGATGCTTAAAAAGTAAGTCTAACAAATGATATTACTAAATTTCCATCCAAAATATGCCATGTATATGCAGGCATGTGTATTCTAATATGCATCTCCTCATTATGCATTAATAACAAAGTTATTAAAGCACTACAAGTTCCGCCAATGTTTCCTATCCTCCTTTGGAAAATAATACATTGCATTTAATCTGAAAGTCTTGGGCGTGTAATATTGCCAAATAACCAACTGCTAAGAAATCTTTGCAATGCATTATGGCATAATTTATAGTCCCTGGAATTAAAACTTCATTTTTAAACAACTAACAGGAAAGTTTAAAAGAGCACTAATAGAACTGCTTAAGTAGACAGCAATTTTCATGCGATTTCAGCTGTGTCAGGATTTCACAAAGATCATTTAAAGAATATCACTTAAAGAATGAAATTACACTCTTTACTGTCATTTTTAAAAATTGAATAAATAAAAAAAAGAATATTTGTGTCTCTTGAGTAGGCTATGTGCAAAATAGCTCACTTTTTTCATTGTGCACAGAGTAAGTGACATAAGGTGCATAACTGATAATTTCTTTTTCCCCCTCAAGGGGGGGAAATTTCTACTGGCTGATAATTCTGCATTACATTCCTCTAGCAAACCCAATAGAAAAGTATAATATAAACACAAACTGCATATTCCACAATATATTTAAACCATATAAAGTATAGAAAATACAGTCTCTCAATGAAATCTTGATCTCTTTCAGTTACAGTTATTCCACTATTAATTTCTGCAGAAGTATGTGTCCTTTCCCTTATTGTATAAATTAAGATCTGCAAAATCACTGCAGCTTATGAGAAATAATTGGTTTTTAAAATCTAATGTATTAAACACACTAGGAAAATTAAAGTATTTGGTGCACATATTCCTAAAAAGGGTGGCAGCGCTACCCTACACAGTTATTAATGACATAGTTTGACCTGAAAAGGAACTTTGTTTGACACGGATATGCTATTTGCTTCAATTATTTCTAATCAGTGAATTAAGAGGCAGTCAATCACCAAATGGATGATAGGAAATTTAGCTGGAAATGAGCAAAGAAATAATTCAAAATCCATACATATACTGCACATCTTAGCCTCCACCTCAAGCTTTCACAGAAAGAGAAAGGTCTTCACTCATTTAAATCTGTCCAAGCACCAGCCCAAAGAGCTTTGTTTATGAATTTCACTAAGCTTAGAATAAAAGACTTTTGGTGCTACGGGACAAAATAAACAATGCATGCCAAACACGACATTTCATATTTAGTTTTGCACAATCAAATCATTACACATACTCTGGCAACTTCAGCCTATCAAATTAGGCCAAACCTATACTGACCTGACAGATGTAGCACCTCTAAAAGACAAACTTTACAATATCTAATCAACGACAAGGATATTTAGATCCCTGCCAAATCCCCCTGAATTATGAGAAAGCAGAATGCAATAGTTTAACTAATAAGAACAGTGTTATATTACCTTAAAGAAGAAAATAAATAAAGAAGTAAAATTGAACCAATTATGTAGCAGTATTAAGGCTGTAGCTATGTGCCAGTTGTGCGTTTTAGCCTGTGCTACAGCTGTGTAAATAACTGGTATCTCAGTTCAGTGGTCAAATGAAGAAAACACCATAATTCATTTCATGTCAGCCAGCCTTAATAGCTGCCTTGTTTGAGATCACTAGAAATTCTGATGACATGGTTGGAAGAATAAAAATGAGCTATTAATGCAAGGTCACAAAAAAAAAAGTTCT
Source organism: Gallus gallus (assembly GCF_016699485.2). Taxonomy (NCBI): domain Eukaryota; kingdom Metazoa; phylum Chordata; class Aves; order Galliformes; family Phasianidae; genus Gallus; species Gallus gallus. The sequence continues at coordinate 24,916,872 of NC_052533.1, forward strand.
GGGATTAATAGAAATTCCTGAATTAGACAGATAAAGAAATTGGAGGGAGATGAAGAATACAATCATTTACCTCAGACAAATTCAACTACTAATATTTGGAGAAATATCTGGCTGCTGCTTATTCTTAATGTGATTATACAAGGGTTGCTCATAAATTAATGCCTCCCATTTCAATATGTTGTCTCATGTCTTCAGAGGCTGATGCTGGTGGTATGGCAGTAGAGGTTGAACCTGCCCAGCAATATCCCACTACATGTTGTTGCCATGAGACAGATGGCAGCAGAAGGGCAGTCCGACAAAATGGCATCTGATATGGAAGTACATATAAAGCAAAGGTGTGGAATAGAATTCCTCCATGTGGAAAAAGTGGCACCCAATAACATTCATGGAGCCTATGCTGAATGTTCGTGGAGACCATATAGTGCCTGTTACCACAGTGAAAGCTGGATTGTAGGAGCAACATTTTCCTATCAGTAACGCCATCATAGCAGCAGCAAAACCTCTGCTGGGGCAGATTTTTAAGAGCATGGCATGCAGGTGCTTGTTCATGACTGGGAAAATGCATAGCTATTGGTGGTGACTGTGTTGAAATATAGTGTTTTATAACTGAGAATTTGCTCTATCAAATAGCATTATTATGTTCTTTGTATCCGTTATTACCATGGAAATAAACAGCAAGCATTACTTCCAGAGTGATCTACGTAAAGCTTTCATTATCTAATGAAATATTTTGTGGCTAATTTTTACTGATAGGCTTTTGTCAATACCTTTTAAAATGGATTTCATGTCAAACTATCATGGATATATTTAGGTTTCACTAAACAATAAAAAAACATAGCTAAAAGAATGATCTAGTTTTATCTGGTTGTTGATGATAACAGTAGATATGTCTCTTGAAATAAGATGGCTTATACACTTCCTACCATTAGGTAAGAAATTTCTAACACGTGCAATTTTTAGCCATGTAGTCAATTCACCTGTTTTTCCATTCTTCAGTAAGTTGGCAGTTTTTCACTTTATATTTTTATTCTTTTTCAATAAAATATCTGTCACTGCATGACAGACGCAGGCAGTGACAAATCAACGTGCCAAATACCATTAACTCTCTAAAATAACAAAAACTGATCGAGATACTTACTACTTATGACCATCCATTTTTCTTATTTTCTTCAGACACTATATAAAATAAGAAATTATCAGTTAATACAAATATCTTTAAAATATAATTCTCGTGTTAAACAATAGGAACATTGCTTTTTCACATAAAAAAATTACCATGTTGTAGCATCTTGCATATCATATTGTGACAGAAGATTTTTCCATCTGCAAACCAAATGCTTTCCTTGTGTAACACACAATTCTCACCTATACGTATGGCACACACATTTAAGTGGTGTTGCTGATTTTTATATTTTAGCAACTCTTCCAGACAAACAAGTTTACCTGGCATAAATTTGGCAATTTTTTCTCTCAGCAAGCCCAAAGTCAACAGGCATAATCCTCAGTAGAGCTTTTTTTCCCTAGAATTTTAGTCACAATACAGTTCAGCTACTTGTTTCACCAATGCCTCATTGATCTACTTTTGAGAAAAACTAGCTTTGTCATGTCTTGAGCCATGGATGTGAAATCTCACCACCAGAGGTTTTTTCTCAGAAGGGCACTACAATTCCTGTGGACAGAATACAGTTTGCATGTGTTTGGATTTAAAATCTTAAAAGTTAGTTTCTCCAGTTTGGATACTCAGTGAGCTGCCCAGATGGCATGCACATCATCAGCAATGGAGCACACTCCTTCTAGGCCAAATTTACAAATCAAGCCAGACACTTCTAATAAAAAAAAAAAAAAGAAAAAAAACAACAAAAACACAATAGAAAACAGCACCTGGCATCTCCTCTGTTGCTTTCAGAGAGGACACTCTGGCACTAATCTGGGAGAGAATGAACAGGGACTACAATGGGGAGTCATGATTGGCAATATAGCTAACAAGGTGCTGCCTGAAGACAGTATGGCAGGCGCTGAAGTGGAAATGGGACTGGCACAGACTGCAGGGATTCGGACATGGCTACGCAAATCTGAGCACTTCCTGCAACTGTGAAGCACATGTACTCCCATTTGCAGCCAAATAGAGCCAAATCTCAGATTTTGGATTCTAGCCTCTTTGCTCTCTGTACCTGTGAAACTTCCTGGCGAAGTTCCACGAGATGCTGAAAGATTATATCAGAGCAGGATATTTTCCTGAAATTGAATTCTCATGAAGTGCTCATAAGTGCTGCAGGAGAGATGGTGAGAAAATTCATAGCCCTGTCTTCCAAGCAGAGTGAAATGATAAGGCCAATCACCAAATAACAGAGAGGAAGAAAGAAGTGCTTTGGATTACTGTTTGCTTTACAGCACTGTCGTGTCAAACAACATGCAGAATGGACAGCAACTGGCATGGCTTTGCATAGGCAATGTTAATTCCAGTTTTCTAATACCTGTCTCAACTTTACTGTTTAAATACAGGTCCTCCTTAAGTCAACATGTGCAAGAGATAGGAACACAGGATTTGGCTTGATTAAACACCCATGACTCAGTTACTGAGCAGCACGCTTGGTTTAACAGGAAGCAAAGAACCGCCTATCACGGTAAAATGATATGCACATGATGTGGAACAAAGTGTAGCTATCAACAAGGGGAACAGGTCTAAGGCACTGACCTTAAATACTGTACACGCTCACCTTACTCTCCTAGAAACCAGCAACCTTAAAAAAAAGAAGAGATAAGGTGACATTGAATTCTCATTTTGCAAGCACAGCTCACATTCTTTTTTCCTAAAATATCTGACCTTAAATTTGACTCTGAGGTCTTTCCAGTTGCATTCCAAGTCCTACATCTCACCCCTATGCCCTTTGTGCAGTATTTTTTGTAGTCTCGAGTGCTTGAGGACTGTGTCAATAGTATGGAAATGAAGGCACGTGCTTCTGGACCCACTGTGTGACACGAAGGCATGTGAGAAGTCTGAAGCTACATGGCCTGCTGAGACAGTTCGGTATGGCCACATAGGATTGAGTCTTACCTACACTGGCTGCTAGAAATGGCTCCTGGCATGCAGTATCACTCAAATCACACTGAGAGAGAAAGGTCCCAGAGAGCTCTAGGTGATATAGGCATAAAGCCTGCCAGGGAGATTGCAGCAGTTAAACAGCAGGAACCAAAAGCTCAAGCTCAGTCCCTGAGTCCCTTCTATTTCCAATGCAGAATCAGCTTTTGATATGAATGAGAATTCAGGTTCTATTGACAGCTCAGTGAGTGATGGCACTGAGTGAAAAGAACTGTGGTTGCTCGAAAGAATCGTGACTTTTGACCAAGCTTGTGGTTTATCACCAATAATTTCCTTGATACCATTCATTCCAGATGTTGTTCGAGGAATTTTCATAAAGAAAACAGTTATGTTTCAGCTGAGTTTCACTTCTCACTGGCTGGAAAACCAGAATGTTTGCTACAATTGTGCAATTCTTTTAGCTGTTAATTTAGACCACAAAACTGCACTCAGATTGGGTCCCATGATCTCCACTTACACAGAACTTGTTACAAGTTAGATATACTTGAGAGATATTTGCAGTACTGTATACTAATTTCATTTAATGTTTCAGCATCACAGTTTAGCTTATTGAGATGGGAACAGTACTTATTAATACAGACATTAAAATAAAAAAACAAAAAGGAAAACATAGGAATATTTACTTGTGCTGGATGCGGCTGGATGCAGTACTACAGGAATTCTTGTGTTTGTATCTGAGTGCAACTGCAAATGTACCTTCCCTGAAAACTGCAGTCAAAATTAACCTACACTATCATGCACTTTCAAATATAAAACTGAACTTAATTTGCCACAGGGAAGTTAACATGAGACACTCTAAGACTAAAAAGTGTTTCAGAAAATAACATTATGCTGATCCAGAAAAAAAAAATAGCATCCACCACCTCATTGGAAAACATTTCATTCAGAAAGTTTCCAGTACCTTTAATGATAAAGAGTGGTGCAACATCCATTATCTCTGTGAAAGACATCTAACAAAGGATAGGGACACTCTGAATAATACAGAAAAAAAAAAAAAAACAGAACAAGCATAGGTGCTATGTATCTGAGGTCTTCTGAGTATGTCCATACTCTGCTCATTCTAGAAGTGCTTCCCAGTGTTTTGAGACAGACAGATGCTACCTCAGCTTCAGCTTTAAACCTAAGATGGCCCAATCCACAAGGAGTTTACCTGGAAGATCACAGTGATCACTGGATCACAGTGCTAGAACACCCATCTCTGTATGGAACCGGGGCCCTATTAGCCCTGCTGATACCCTAAAGTTTCTCACTGGCCCTGAAAAGCCCCAGGAGTCCTCAACACTATATTTTGCAATCCCCTGCGTGTAGATTGGCACCAGAGAGGCCTGCATCCTGGCAGCTTGGGCCTGGCACAGTCACTGGCCTGGACACTGAAATAGCACCAAGCTGTTTCTAAGCTCAGCCTGGCTTCAAAAGCAGCACAGCCGCGTTCACACCGTACACTGCCAGAGCTAACAAGGTGTGCTGGAACCAAGGTTGCCCTGCATGCAGCCAGCCATGGCATCTCTGCATCTGTGGTGGTTTGTCTGGGTTGTAGGCTATTTACCCACAAAGTATGTCCACAAGTAGCCAAAATGGCTGGAATGCACTAAGAACTTCATAATATTGCTGGCCTACTGCATCACACTGCTTTCCTACCATGATATTTTAGTAGCCATGTTGCTGGAAGGAATTATCTTCACTTGCAAATGGCACTTCTGCACCCTCCCAAACCATTTCAATAGATCACCAACACTCCCCTCTGCAAACAGGAAAATGCTAGCTCAGTGTTTCTAATTATTAAGTCTTTAGCATTCCCTAAGCTTCCCTTCCATCTTATTCTCTGTCTGACTGCCTTGCTTCTCTTTTTCAGTTTTATTATATTACAGTTTGCTGCAGCATGGGTTGTCTGGTTTCCCAAGGGCTGAACAATATTACCTATTATATTAACATCACTCAGAAACATTGAACATTCACTGGAAAAGAAAAATTAAGAAGCGTCGTGGCAAGGTGAAATTCAGATCTGAATGCTCTCTCAGTTACGTGGAACTTTAAAAATAAATAAGTCTTTTCCCCTCATTCAAACATCTGTTCTTGGCTGAGCATTGCTTACGTAGCTCTTACACTAATCCTCAGTCAACAGATCCTATAGGAGAAAGCAGGAAGCAAAAAGACACCGCAAACAGGAATCTTTCAACCGTGAAGACTGGATCTAAAACAGTGGGGATTCACACAACTTCTTAGAACTAAGAGATGAGCTCAGATCCTTGCACAGCTGTTACAAGTGCTGATCTAAAGATGAAATTTAGCGTCCAAAAATGACCTAACACAGATACATAGGATGGCAGGTAATTGAACAGTATATCCTTAGATGCATCTAGAAGCAAAAGAATGAAATAACAGAATGAGAGGCAGAGCAGAATTCAGCAAGCCTGACGAGAAGTAATGTGTCCATGAGAAAGGACAGATGGGTTTGCACTTTTACTGATAGTCAGCACTATGCTCTCAGTTTACTGTCCTCTCAATGCAGCTGAAGCGTTCTGAAGGTTTTCTACTTCCATCAAACTCTCTGCACTTTAAAGTCTTCATGCCTTACAACTACAAACATGGAAGAAACACGCATTGCAGTTGATTCACTTAAACGTTTCTATTAAAACAGTAATTTTCCAATAAACTTTTAATGCTGTAATTAGTACAGTGGAACAAGACAACAAAAACAAGGATTTTTGAGAGTTCTACATGCAAAAGAGTGTTAGTTTCATTTATGTAAAATAACCTGATGGGAAGAAATCCGTGATGTGCATAGGTGAGGGAAGCAATACCATCTGTGCCTCTTCAACAGCCATTGGCTGACAACCTGTCTCCTCTACCCTGCTCCCTGAGAGCTGTGATCAAACTGAATCAAGGAAATGGGTCTCCAAAGCAAGAAGCACTCTCACTGCAAGCAGCAGCTTAGGCAGGCCACAGTTCTGTCTTCTACGGCCTGTTTACAAACATGTAGACCCAATGAGTCAGGAGCTTCGAACCATGTATCACTTTGCCTTTTGCAAGCAAAATCAAACAGAGCAGCCTATGGCTCTAAATTATCCACATTGTCAACACATGAAAATAGCAAAAACTGGGGTCAGGGTCTATATAGGCATTCAGTATCAAGATTATACATAGCTAGACTTACAAGTATAATGCTTAATCTGACTACATGAATAGCTGCCACTGTTACTCAGATAAAATGAGTTAATGTTGATACAACAAATGACAAGATTTAATTTTTCCTCTAAAGCTCTTAACACACACCACTGATGTTCTAATCCTGCTGAATCATCCACGCTTAGCTTTAAATCCGCACTTTCATTCTGTTAGTCTACTCACTGATGCATTCATTTATTACTTCAGAAAGTTTGCAGAACTGCTGTGCAAGTGTGGCATTAGAGCTCCTTCCATCCACTACAACTTTTTGCCTATTCTTTTGCCTTCAGACATGTATTATCTATTATTCCCAACTTCTCAGAAGAAACTGCAGTCTTACGAGGGAAAAGATGTATGAATGAAATTACTCTTTCAACCCACTTCAGGGGCTGACATCTAAAAAGGTACTTAATGCATTTGTAACAGAAGCACCAGGAAAGCAGCATGCTTTACACAGAGGACTGCTGATGTTTTCCAGCACTTGGTGGGTACTGAGAGTGAAAGAAATTTGTGCTGTTTAACCCCCTTCACGTAATTGTGGTACAGTATAACTCTAAACTTCTGCATAGGCTGCTAACACAATCTCTAAGGAGCAACTGGGAGCACCTAAACCAGAACCCCACTGCTCCCTGAGCAAACAGAAATGACAGTTTCTGCATCTGGCACAGAAACTACATGGCTAATTCATACATAAAAAACAGTCCTCTACTTCGCTTCTCTTAGAACTGGGATCTCATGATGGTCAGTCAAACTACCAGGGAAACAGATTCACCAGCATATTGATTAACACTGTGCATGGGACACGGCACGTGATGTAAGTGCACTGGAACCAATTTTCTCTTTCACTGCAAACACTTCTGAAACTAACACTTATGGATATGATTTACTCCATTTCCTCTTTCTGTCTTACAAAAGACTGACAAAAACTTAACATTTCATTTATGTGTGTCTTGATCCTTTAAGGTCTCAAGACAAGAAATACTACCAACACAACTAGACACGCAAAGCAAACCAACCAGCCAACAACAATGAACTCAAAATAGAAATTGGAGCCCGTTTTACTGTTAGTTTGAGCCTACATAGCAGTCTTTGCTGTCTTTTTCAGGCTGATCAATTTCAGGGAGAACAAACCACAATAATAAAAGTAGGCATCATAAATGACCATGATTCTGTGACTAAGGACTTGAACCATCAGAAGTCATGCACAAGGTATGAAGAAATCTGGAGATCTAGGTCTTCGTTTTGTAGCAATACCTGGGGACCTATTTGCAAACAACAGACCCAGCAAAATTAGCAGAACCAGTGACATTAAGTATGTAATAACCCACCTTTCACTATGTTTTAAGCTGTTAACATTTTCTATGCAAGGCAGATGACCAATAGGTACTTCATTGAGTACTCTAAGAGTTACTTTATTCTAAAAACAATTATTATGCTTCTAATGTGGAATAATTATTGCAGAATGCACAATTAAAACAGGAAATTGCTCTGCTTACTTTCCTGATGCAGTCAAAATTGAGGATGACAGCCAGTGCCTCATTTCTTTTATAAACATTTAAAGTTTTTTATTGTTCTATTCCCAATACGTATAATTTAATAGAAGACAGTTGTGGATAAATACACTAAATTTGCACATTAGACGTTTACCATGCACTTATACCCAGAACTTGAGTATAAATATACCTGAGCTGCACTGCTTTCCAGCATTAGTTGCTAGAGATAAGTTACAGCCGACATGAAGATGCGAAGATGTGGCAATATCACTGAGTTTTTCAGACCTACTTTTAGTCCCATGCGAGTGCAAGGACCAGATCAATTGTTATCACTCCTCTTAATTTTATTTTATTATTTTTTGACTGTATATTGGTACTATGTGCCTGCCAAACTATACCAAAGAATATTAAGTCATAAATTTACAGGCATAGGTAATCTCCATCTTCTCTGAGTGCAACATATACTGGAATGAAACACAGAGCTGTTTCTTTGTTTTTTAACAGCTGAAAGAGAAATTCTTAAAAATAGTGTTTTATCTCAAGAACATAAGAATGGTAACGTGTAGTCACAACATGGTACGTGTAGCCTCAGAGCAAAATATTTGAAATAAGTGCTGGTAGACTCACAGTTGGCTGATCAGCAAGTAAACAACAGTCCTTTCTAGATAAACTGCACACAGAACTTTCACTATTTATATACAGAAAGACACAGATATTTAGACACATGTAAAACTCATTTTAAACAGCTTCTGATTACACTGATTTTTCAGAAGCTGTTTGTCAGATAATACAAGAACGGCACATAGTATCAGCTTGTCCTCCGGCAACAGCTTGCACTTGACTACTAGTTTTCCATTTATATTTGTGAGAACACTGAGTAAAGAATGTCCTTAGGAAAGAACCGGGTAAGTACTGTAAATAAGTACTGTATGTGTCTCATGGAAGAAGTGAGTGGTGGGTCTAACATCACTCTGCAAATGAGCAAAGCTGGGGATATATGCAGTCCAGTATTTAATCTCACTCTAAATGCAGATTCACTTCATTTCTCTGAAATTATTATGAAATTGTTTTGTAACACGCATTTGTTCTTCCAGCTTCAAAATGATATTTTTAAATTTAGTAGCCAAATACTATTAAAGAAAGTGCCATATGTAACACCTGCTGTGCATAGTTTATAAAAGACAATATGAAGATGGTTTCTCTGACATGTTCTACTCATAACCACTCTATAGTGTTAATGTTAGGAACCCTTCCCTTTGTAGAACAGATGGAAAAAGCAGAGGATGTACGAAAACTCATGAAACCTTTTCCACACCTATGCTGTCATAAATATGGTTCTAAAGTTCAAACCTACACCTCTCTCATTTAGATGCCCTATTTGCTGACACTGTCAACACTCAAGAGTCTGCCTCTTTCCTTCCTTTTCATCAGTGCAGATGTCAGAAAGCGATGCTATTATATCTGAGGGGGAACAATGCAGGGGTAGGGAATAGGGAAAATAATCTCCTCTATAATTCCTCAGGAGCTCTTTTCACATCAGTGGGTAAGAAATTTGATTAACAAAACAGGTGTAGCATGCACAGCAAAACAAGAAGAGAGTGATCTTCTTTCACTACACTTTGAGTCAAGACCATGATCAATGCAGCCTGCATATCCCTGACAGATGCACAGCCCTCTCAACCTCTGCGTTACTGCTCTCAGAGCCTGGCACACTTGCTGAATGTTTCCCGAGCAGTGGTGATCCCTACAAAGCTACTCACAGGATGGACCTGGGCACTGTTTCAGTGACTGGGAACACACAGTTCCCAAGTTGACGTAAGTGCTTGCATAATCGGTCAAAATGCCCCTCGTTTTGCCATGGCTTACAATAGCCGCAGGAAAAGCTACTGTGAGACTATTGCTAGGAACATTCAAAAGGTCAAATGTCTCCACTGTTCTTGACTACATGCTTCTTTGTTTAACATTCTACACTCTCCGGGCTTTTGTATTTTAATGCTTCTGCATCATGTGGCATAATTGTGTCTTTAGAGTGTTTTTACAGTCAAGCAGCGGTAAAACATCCTGAAGAACCAACTTCAGAGCAATGCTGCTGGAGAAGACTTTGAAAAAAGTATTAAAAAAGAGTATTTGAGGATATTTCTTAACGTTTAGCATTAGCTATTAGCACATTTTTCTGCCAACTCATACCAAAAGCTTTCAACACCAGTTTAAGACTGACAAGAGCTGTTATTATTCTGCTCTTCCAGAACACGTTACTTGGGAAATCATTCGAACAATTTAGCAGCCTTGTAAAGGGTGCAGAATAGAAGAATGGGCAAGACAGGCATGCTTGAGACTACTTAAAGGGGAAAAAAACAGCCCTGTAATAGGGTTCAAATGGAATTTTACTTTGCCATACGTGACTCCCAGCCGTCACTTCCCACAATGATATAATCTTAATGCAAAAAAAAAAAAAAAACCAATAAAAAGTGTAAAGAACCAATTTGCCATATGGATAACTGATTTTCTTGAATGTGCAAAACTTCATTAGCGTGCAGATCTGAATCTCAGTTCTCATGAAGACAATGGAGGAAATCACTTCCATCTAAAAACACTTCTTTCACACTTAAGAAGTAGGCAAATTCCAATTGCAAGCAGCTCACTTTTCACTGTGCTGTCTTTTAAACCTTTCTGGAAATAACTGTTTCACACATGAAGCTTAAACAGTAAGGTAGCTTTAAACTGAGGTTTGACAGCATTTAACTGCCACATCACCTTTAGATAGAACTTGCCACGGGAAAAACACAACTGGTTTTACCAGTTATGGCAGTTCACTACACAAGAGATCCCCGTAGCTTTAAGCCGAATTCCTTCTGCATCAGTATTAGCATAAATCTTAAATCATAAAGTCACTAAGGTTAAACTAGTAGGTTAATAGGGTATTCAAAACGCCAGTGTCTAAATGAGATGTTCCTAGACTTCATGCTAAAGACTAGAAACAAAACTACAGCTCCTCAGCTAGAGCCAGGAAGACAGCACTATCAGGAGGTGCGTCCACTCCCTGGAACTCTGAGTGGAGTTGAAAAAGAGTTGATTATCAGGGAAGTCAGGTGAAAGACCATAACCAAATCCAGCCTACTATTTTCTCTGCCCAGCACTTTGGAAAAGTGACCAAACACAGCTTTCTCCTTTCAGCAACAGCTTTGCTGGACCAGAACAGCTTACTGCCAAGAAGTTTGCTCTGGAACAAGAGCAAGACCAAATTAAACTGGATCCTGTTCTCAACCCAAAACTGAATGGAGGAAGAGAACAGAATAAAACATAGGAAAAACAAACAAACAACAAAAAAAACTGCACAGGTGCTTCCTGGAAATAAATTATTGCCTTGATCTACAGCAAGGCTTATGGATAAAGGAAAATGGCTGGTAACCAAATAGAAGAACAACGCTCACACCAAGCTCCAGAACACCCACGTGGTGTCACTTGGAGCTGGGGACTCCATGGTGCACCTCCGAGATGATCTGTCTCAGCCATAAATCAGAACTGGATGCACTGAGGCAAAGCTGAATGCTCAAGGAGGACCTTACAGGCCCCGAGCCTACAGCACCAGGTGACGGGAGACTTATTTACACTTTGCTGAATGCGTACACAGTGCTGTCAGTTAAGAGCACAGTGCCCTTCATCCTCTCCTCTTACTAAAAACTGATGAACTAATTTTCTTTTTTTCTTCTTTTTATTCTAAACCGATGTATGAGATCAACAACACTCACACACCAGGTAGATGGATGCAGGTCAAACCTGGTTACCGAGATCAAACAAAATACAAGCTCTGAATGAGAAGTATTCTGTTACTATTATTCCAATGTCAGCAGCTGGAGATGCCCAGCGTGCACCTGACCCGCACCAGAGGCACGGCCCTGGGGTCACGGTGGTGGGCAGCCCGAATTTTAACCTGGCAGCCCGGCAGCGAAGCCGGAAACCACGGAGGAGAAGCGGCCGTTTTCCTCCCCATCCTCCCCGCTCCCAGTGGGCACCGAGCCAGGGAGGACGTACGGGAGGAAGGGAGGCAGAAACGGATAAATGCAATAATCATGGCGAGATAACCGCCCGGCAGGAGGGAGGGGGAAGATGCCATTTTGCGCCTCGCCGATTTTAACCCCGGAGGGCACCAGCGCCTCAGGCCCGGCTGCCGCGCCGCCTCCTTCCCCCCCTCGGGCGGGCGGGCAGCGAGGGGAGGCGGCACCCACCCGCGGCCCCGAGGCTGACCGCCACCGGCAGCAGCCGGCGAAACCCGTTTCCCCGGCAGGTCCCAGTGCGGAGCCCGGTGGGGCTCCCTTCTCCGTACTCACCTTGCTCGGGGCCGAGGAGCGGAGGGCAGGGCAGGGCCGGGCCGAGCCGGAGGCACCGCCGCCACCCCTCCAGGTGTTCCAGCGCCGCCGGCGTCACAGCGCCGAACGGAGCCGCCTCTGCCAGCCCCGCAGCGGGGCGGAGCCGCGCCGCCACCCGCCCAGCGGCCGAGGCGGGAGGGCGGCGGCTGCTCGGTCCCGGCGCCTGGGTCCGTCGGCCGGCCGTTTCCTGGCGCTGGGCTCGGCCGGCGCGCGCTTCCTCCTCCGTCCCGGCTGCAGCCTGCGGGATGCCCGGCGGGAAGGCGGAGGGAGGGGCTCACGGGCTGGGGTCCGTCTGGGACTCTTCGCAGCGCCTCGGCCAAAAAGCGAGAGCCTCTCCTCAGCCCCAGCCTGGTGGGGTCGTGGGTACCGCGCGAGGTTCGACGTGGAAATACTGAAAGGTGGTGACTGCAGGAAGCGGTTGTCATCGAGGGAGTGGAGTGGTCTTCCGAGGGAGAGAACAGGTGGCAGCGTTGGGACAGAGAGTGTGGGTTGTGAGATGGGGTCAGAAATGGACCAGTAGGGATTTTGCAGAGAGCTGCTTTGAGTGAACTGGGTTTCAAGCTGAAGTCTGAGCCTGACACGAGGGGAGAAGTTAAGGTGATACTTGAAAATAGTCCGAATAGCTGGGAGGTAAAAGGAGAAACAAGGGAGCATCAAGAATGCTGGGGGGGGGAGGAATATACCTCTGAAATGGGGCATCTTTAGTTGCCTTGATCAGTGAGTTCAGCACAACAGCAGCAGTGGGAACAGGAGTGAAGAGGCACAATGGAGTTGGTAGGGCCTAAGGAAAGGAGTGAGGAGAGGACAGGAGAGTGCTGTAGAAAATGAGAAGGGAAACCAAAAGGAGTGGAAATAAGGACGCTGATGGGAGCAATACCTGCTGAACCTTACAGTGACCTGAAGCTTTCGTGTCAGTGCCTTGGTGTTTCTGTGAGGTGTAGCTGAACCACTATTGAGAGCCATATGTCTAGGTGTAGAAATGCAAAATGTACAGCAACAGAGACTCACTGTCAGATAGTGACGGCTGTATAACCTGAGGGGTTCCAGGCAAGATGTGGGAGGTTGCAAGGTTCCTTCCCTTACTCTGGTCAGAGCATGGACAGCAGATTATACCCAAGTGAGATGTACATAATGCATTGTGCTGGCAAAGTGGAATTGGTTTCTGGCAGGAAGTAGTGGGGTTGTTTTCCAGAACTGCAGAAACCTCAGCGGGATAGCCTTTGTGTTTGTATTAGTAATACTGAGCAAATACTTTCATAGGAAGTGAGTTTCTTCATGGCATTCTCAGTCTTGAAGAAGAAGGTATACTTTTGGCATACTGCCTAGGAAACCTGACTTTGGAGATCTAACTTCTGTTCAGATTTTGTATGGTAGACAGTATTGGCTGTGCTGATCATGCAGAGCTTTTTAGATCAAATACAGGAAAATAAGGCACTTCTTAGAGTGCAGTTTATCTGTCTTTAATTAGGTGAATTTAGTCATTCTTTGGACTGGAACTCCCATGGAAATGAAGAGGCAACAAGCTGAAGTGTATATACTTTCATTACAGGCATTACCCATTTAATCATTAATTCTTGTTATTACAGCTTAGGAGAAAAAAACTATTTGCAGAGTTACCTCTTAGCTCTCTAAAAGGGAAGTGGTGTTAATGAGGGATGAAAAGTCTCTCTGCCATGGGTTTGAATCTGAGATCACTTCAGCAAGATCTGGCATTGTTATTTGGTAGTTTTTGCTCATCAGCAAACACAGACAACTTAGTGTCTTTTAAGGGAGTTTGTGTGTGCAAATCACCCAGGTTGTAGAAGGGTGAAAAAAGTAAATCTCACAGCATGTGAAGTAAGTAACTGTTGTTACTTACCAAGATTCAAAAGGAGATTTTATTTGGTAAATTTAAATGTTATATTTTTGTTAGGTGCACCAGAGTGAGGAAGGAAGGCAAGTGGTCCTGGAAAATCCTTCATTCTGAAAAGCATACTTTTATAATTTAGGAACTATTTTATGCCAGCAGTTGTATATGTATGAATATGTCTAGAATGAGGGTCTTAGGTTGGCTCACTTCCGTTTACATGAGGCTAGCATCATGCAAGCTACAGGTAACTTCTGGGATTGTCCATCTTAATCTTTTGAATTACTGGTTGAGATTACTTTATAAATTTAAACAATTAATTTTAAATCTGTACTCCTTATGATACAGGCATTTCATAGTCTTTTAGTTTGTTTCATATGGCCTATCCCTAGACATGAGCGTTATAAATATAAGCAAGTGCCATCTGGTTGTTCTAGCACCTTTCTTATCTCCCATGGAGATATTTTTAGTGCAGCCGAAATACAGAAGAGAGTTAATGCAAATGATGCATGAAATAAGGTTTACCCACTAATTTTCACAAACTTTGTTCTTTAGCAAAGCTGAATGAATGCATAAAACACCCCAAAGCATGGTGCTACATTCATTCTGTTACTAACATTCTTTCCCATTGGGGCATCAAAGCGCTCCACACCAACTAAACAATTGATCCACTGACCTTAAAAAAAAGTCTGGTCTGACCATTTTTAGTGTTTTGTAGAACACCATATTCACTTGCAAACTGATTCACGATGTTGCTCAGGGAACATTACTGGAAGATGCATGTAAAGTACAGCCCTCTGAGATATAACTATTGGCCACACCAAAGTTGGAAAGGTCATGTTTTATTGGGAGAAAGCCAAGCCTTCCATCATTCAAACCTAGAGCTTTTGTAAGGGTGAACTGCCAATAAATACTAGCCCGCTTCTTCTAAGATGTTTTCTATGTCTAAGCCTTATGTTGCACTGTGTCCCAGATCCATTTAATTTGTAAAGGGATAAATAAAGACTGGAGTCATTTATTGAGTCAGTGACACTCACCTTCCTGTCCTGTTTAGTGTATTTCATTGCTACTAAAGCATACTACAAGGTCATGGTCATCACTTAATTTGTTATATTCTACTGCATCTGCATTCTGTGCTATCTATATAGTGTAATCTTATAAACATGCAGGTTGTTTTTGTTTTTTTTTTTCACCAGACGATAACCTGAAAGATCCCTTTCAACTCAGACAATTCAAGGATTCTATGAATTGGTTACTTATGAAATGTATGTAGAATCAGATGTCTAAGAAATGACATTGAAGGTTGCTCATCTTTCTTGGACTAACTTTATTAGTTGGTGGTTGAACTTTCACACTTGCTATCTTTTTAAATGTTCCTCTAACTCTTTATTTTGCCTTCTGGTTCTCATCCACACAGGGAAGAACAAACATTTCACGCTGTATTCTGTGAAACGATATTTCCCTTAAATTCCCTCTGGCCCTTTATATGAATGTTTTTACTCTTTTTTGTGATCTCTGGTATGTCTAATGGTCTTTTGTCTTGCCACATTGCTTGCAATGTCTGGAACATCATTGCTGTTTATAAATGGCATTTCAATCTGTAATCTGTTTTCAAATTTCTTAGCAAAATGTATCTATCCAGCTTAATGATGTTTAATTTTTTTCAGTTAGCCTTCTGCTTTTCTGTATTAATTTCTATAGTTAGGTAATTTAGCTCTGTAGGGCATTTAATGTGTATTGTTTGTGTGCCAGCACTGTAGATGAAAGGCCAGAAAAAAGTAGAGCGTATTCATTTGAGCAGTAACATCATGAGTGGTAGAAGCCAACATGTACAGGAAGAGCCTCTGGAGAGTGTTAAATCCCTACTTGGAAAAAGAGACAAATGTAGACCAATTCTAGTCATCAGTTGAGGAAATTATGTAAGGTAATGTGAGGACTACTTGACCACTTCTGTCTGTCACAAACAGGATTACAGCTTAGTTATCTGCTGAAAACCTTTATCTTATTGGCAGCTTCGGAGATCACATAATTATTTGTTCCCCTTTTCATAAATTGGAAAATACATACTAGGATACTATGTCCCAGAAATGATTTGGAATTAAAGAACTCCAGTCTGGAGTGATGCCAGAATCTCTGAAATTCAGAGTTGGACCCAAACTCTGACAAATAGCAGAGGGTCAGCCTGAATTAGTACTTTTCACAATGATTAGTCAGCATTACTTTCCTCTACTTCTGCAGGCTTAACACGGAGCAGGTGTGAGCACAGGGACTTGCCTAGACTTTTCTGCATGCAGGATTGGTTTCACACTAGATACTGTCCAAAGTCCTAACTTTTAATGTTGCTGTCCAAATGGAGATCAATGTAGCTATTCTTTCGTGTTATGCATGATCCCTGAGGTGTACAACACCTCTATTTCCTCTTGTCTGTCTGACAACGAACGTTGTTATTGTACTTTATTCTGCTATCCTACACTGATACTTATCTAATTGTCGTTATCAAACACCTTGGATATTCTCCTTAATGCATCCACGAGAATTTTTCCATTTAAAATAAAAACTCTTGAAACAGTTAAGTTATTGAATTATTTTTGTCCATTAAGAATATAAGTCACATCATTTTTAAAGATCTACTGGAGATGTTTCATATGTTAGGCGAATGAAAGCCTATTAAAAAAACTCTAACAGCTGTTGTGCTAGGAGTTGTAGAAACTGCATGCTCTAACAAGCGTGAGAATAATTCTATGTAAAAAAATAAATCTTGTAACATTAACTATTGCATGCAGCAATAGAGTCTGATGTACTTTCAACTACAGATCTATCTTCTATTATAAAATGCTTCTGTTATAAAAGGTATATCAATTTAATGTTCTGAAGGTACTAGGTTTAAGAGATATTCGTTACCATTTAATACTGTGGCTTGTTGTCTGAAATTGCTACTGAGAGCATCCTCAACAACCCAAAGTGCAGTTAATTTAAAATATTTTGTATTTTCCAAAACGTGTTAGTGTTCAATTTTGTAAAGTATTCTGAAATCTGCTTAAAAATAGATTAAAATGAAATCGTTGTGCTTGAAAAGCTTTGCCATGTGTGACAAAGGATTCTTAGTGTTAAAACTGAAGTAAAACCAGACATCATGTAATCTCTGAGATTTCAACAGGTTGAATCATATTCTCCTGTGCTATGTAATCTCCGTGCCCTCCAAGGCAATCTGATCTGGCTGGTCAAAGATAACCACACTGAGATAGAAAATGTTTTTCAGTTACTACAGGATAGATGACATAAAGACTTTGTGTTACTTTTACAATCTAATAGAAAAAAAAAATGTGTTGTTGCTTCAAATTGAAGAAAAGAACATTAGTGAAGCTTTATCTCCTAACACCCTGAGATTTCCTATCTGAGGAAAATATCTTTACCAATCTTTTATTATTATTATTATTATTATTATTATTATTATTATTATTATTTCCTTTCTGAATAGGAGTCCTGGAGGTTGCTATTCTAAAGATACTGCTTAGTGCAGTATATTCTTTTTGTGAGGTGAGAAATATCAATTATTATTGAAAATTCTGTTTTCCAAAATTTTTCATACACTTTTGAAGATCACTTCAGGTTGCCATAGGAATAATATTGAATTAGACCAGAAAGAGAAGAAGACAAGTTTTATGTGTGCTTTCAAATAGAGAAAGTATTCTTCAAAATACTGCAGTACCTCTTACTGAGCAATGCAATGATTTTTAATCTTTTTTCCTTCTCTTTTGGAAGCAACATTGATTATTTGACCCAGGAGACAAGCTGTACTCTCACATGAATCCAACACCTTCTGTTTTGTGCTGTTCCTTTGTTCTACTGCATACGTGTACATATATTCCACATAACTAAACATGAATAGGTTTCTTGCATGTTATTGATGACATTATCTTCAGTTTGATTCTGTGAGAAGTCTTTCAGTATCCTCAGAATGTTTAACAAAACTGAAAATGTCATAGGTAATTAAACTGTTTTGCTCACAGGGTTGATGTATCATAAACCAACTTATTCTTACTAAAGAAAAAACAACATTATTTGGACTATATCTTAAAAAAAAATGAGATTCAGCTTCTATCTTAATGCAGGATTTCAAAAGGATTTTTGAACTTCTCAGATATTGTTAGCAAAAAGGTTTAAAATACCCATACAATTTTAGAGAAATCACATTATCTGGTTTATTGTGAAAGTACACTAGATTGATTATTTGTCATTTTGAGTTACAAATAATGGGCATCATCTTATGCTTTTAGAGATAAAGGCTGCTAAAATTTGCTGTTTTCTCAGCTCAGTGAGATATACTGCAACAGTTTACTGCTGTGGTGAAAGATGTCACCTTTTCCATTATCATGTCCCTTTTAGATAGCATCCCAAGTTATTCATTTCAATTCCCATTAGGATAAAACATAGCTTGTAATACATATAGTTGATAGTTAAAAGCATTTGAAAATGCTAAATATGTCGTATTTTCATATCTATGTTTATAATCTGTTTTCTCTACAATTAAAGAATTCTTTAGACTGAATTCTGAAAAGTATATTCAGGGCTGAACTGTTCCTTTCAGCACATCCTCGATCCATGAATGATGTGTAATCCGCTCAGTGCAGAAATTGATCAAAGACTTGAGACACTATATTACATTTTTGCTTCCATCTGGTCTACACTAACAGCTCATTTTGACTTGTCCTCTACAGTTGTGTAAAGAAAAAAGAGCTCTATCTATTCTCCTTCCCAATGAATCTGAGCAGTCAAAAACATAACTGTACTATTTACTAGATCTAAGTGTACAAGAGCTAGATAGCCTGCTCACTGATATAAGGGCAATTCTAATAGAGGAACACAACAGTGGAAATTGCAATTAAACATTTTTCAGTTAGGGATTTTTTTTTAATTGACAGTATTTGTTACACAGGCGAACAAGTAATAATGTTCTTTACAGCACATTTTAACAAATGGCTAAGTAGAAGTTTAGTGTTTAAGCCATTTAAACATTACTTTTGGGAGCTGCAGGTCCAATGCGAGTCTTCATTATTTCTATGGCTACTGATTCAAGTTCCAGTAGTCTTTCTGTTTATTTAATCCTAGAATCACAGGATTCTAGTCCACTTCAGTCCATTGGAAATGTGAATATATTTTTTTAATTGATTGTTTTTTCAAGAGTTCCTTCAAACCAAAATGCAATCTAAATGCTCTAAAATAAACATCAGTACTCCAACCCAAACTAAACCAAGATATATATAGGATATTTATAAACTCTTCTCTCATGTTAACAATTCTCTTTTGAACCAGGAAAAACAATGCAGAGCCAAATATTTAGGTTGAGTAATGCTGAAGACATTGAACTATCCAGCTGCACCAAACATGGATTACGAAATAGGACTAATAATGCAAAAAATCAATTAAAACCTCCTCCCTTCCTTCTGCTTTTTTATCTTCCTCTATGAAGCTTTCCTGAGAGCTACTGATGAGTGTGTATAATCATGAACATCTTTATTAGTCATTGATTGCAGGCTTCCCAAGTTACTGTGTCTCATGGCAGGGTTACTGAGAGAGAATTATGACCCATGGTAGAGCAAGGCTGAGTGAACATCCTTGGAGAAAAACTCACTGATCATACACAAATGCATGATATTGGAACAGGTGCCTGGAGAAGCTCTGAAATCTCCATCCTTGGATATATTCAATATTTTGCTGGACAAAACATATAATTTGTCTTATAAGTGTAATTTGAGTTTAAAAATATTTCTAACTATGGGTTAGGCCCTACTTTGTACAGGTGGGTTGAGCTAGGAGGCCTCCCCAGATGTATTCCTTCCTGTGATTCCATGAAGATCATAATCCAAAAGTTTTTACTACCAGTCATTAAAGATAATTTGGTTAGCTGTTGTAACCCATTTAGCTACAGATCCTATCAGTATTGGGTAAATATCAGCATGCGCATCCTCCCTCCAAGACTGCAGTTTACATAAGCAAGACACCCAGTTGCATTTTCATACTCTGAACCTTTTTTTTTTTTTAATGATTCTAAGAAAACAACTGCTCTGGTTTTTTTTTTCTTTTTTCCTTTTTCTTTTTGAAGGAGATGGAAAATGGCAAAATAATTTTCCTTCAATTTAAAAAAAAAAAAAAGCATTTGTGCTCGCTATGGAACCTTGCCATGGAAGTTAGGGTCGATTTGCTGCTTAACGTGCATGTATCTTAACTAGTAGATGTGCACTGACTTAGCTCAAGACAGTCATTATATAGGAAATGTCTATTATCTATTCTGTAATATGATTTAATTATGATAAGTTGCTTTAAGTGTAGAATTATTTGCATTTAATAGAACTATTAATCAGTGACATAGCTTAAATCTCAGAACAATAGTATGCCCTGTCTGAAGAAACAAGAGAGGAAGCAAAACACCTGACACATATTGTGTCCTCAAATGGTTGTGCTGTACCAAGATAGAAGTCAGATTTCATGGGCAAGTTTCCAAAGAGCAACAAATATCTTTGTCCTAACTGCAGTCATTCTAGAATTTTACTTCTAACAGTATGTCATGGGGCATACATACAATGGGATACAGCCTTTGGAGACAACAAAACAAATTTACCTTGTATCATGTTACTTGTTGGAAACAAACTTTATAATAAAAATGTATATATATCAGTATTGTAGCTATATATGTAATATATTTACATACGTGTAGGTAAACATACTTTCTCCCTGTCATCATATCAGGTCCAAATTCTTCTATTATATTGCTGTAAATGTGAAATGAAAATGAAAAAAACTATCAAAAGACATTCAAAGGTCCTTAATGTACCAAGCTTGCTTGGCATGGAGAATCACAAAGAGGTCAATAGGTCTTGCTTTTGTAGAATTTATACTCAGTGGGAATTGAAGGGAAGTGCTGATGTTTGACCTAGATAGGAGAGAGATTAGGTGCTGTATTGTGGCATTACAACCCGCATGTCCTTATAACATGAATTTTTATTTTCTCCATGTTAATATCTGTGACAAAAAGGAGAGTCCGTAAGGCCCTTGTTGCCAAGGGGAAATACGGCTATAATGTTGCAAGGAAACACATGCATTTTATGACTACTTCTCTCCATCCGTTCTGGAAAAAAAAAAAAAAAAAAAAAAAAAAGGCCTATTCATTTACAACATATAAAAGTCCTCTTTTTTGTTTCAGCAAATGAGTGTGGACATGCTATTCTGTCCTCTGTCAAACTTATAATCCTTTATACGCTTTCAGGAAGATAAAATTTTCTAACTCTATCACTGGAAAGCAATAGTATATTAGGATGAAAGAATTATTCAATTTCCTTCATAATGGCTCTTTAAAAAATTATAGGCTATGACTATTTTGTAATAATACAGACTTAAATGATAGTAAACTTTCATCCATGATGACAAATATCTCATTTTAGGTATTTTCAAATAAGATTTAATAAATTTAATAAATCATAGCTTTTTTTTTCCTGTGGTTGGTATTCATTAAAGGAGCTCATAATTTCTAAACTCCAGTCTGCTGCAAATAATGAAATTAGATCAATAGAGTTATGTTTAATGGCTTGTGTTATGCAGCTCATCTGAAAGAGTTCTAAACGTACATTTTCATAAGGTCTGCATTACTCAACTCATTGACTATAGCGAGGTGATGAGCTAATGCTGTTATTTTTAGTTCCTGCAGGTTTTATCCAAGGCATGTTGGTGATAAAGAGCTAGAAGGAATGACTGTGCTGAATGGAGAAGTAGGATGCATTATGAATGATTTTAAGTTCTGGTTTTCGGGAATGAGAGTTAGGCAGTTCTGAGTAGTGTTGTAATTGCAATTTCCTCATTTTAAGGACACCAGTTAATAGGTTTGGGAATGCTGCCCACGTTCACATTTTCACAGAATATGTCAATTGGAAGAGGGAGCAAAGAAATCTCCCTGCTGGACTGGGCCTGTATGCTGTCCTGTATCTAGCCATGGCCAGCACGAGGAGAACATGCAAAGAAATGTATGTGAGCTAGATGGAGGTCATGTGTAGGTGTCAATGTAAACTCTGATCCCTCAGTTTAAGACTGTAACAATGAAGTTTTCTTCCTTCCACCAATTTGCTATTTACATTGACCACTGTAACTCTGATAACGCTTTGGATTATAAGGAGGTAGAATGGAAGCTCATGTTACCATCCCATTTTGCTTATTTCCTTTCTAAGAAAATATCCAAATTTTCAGACTCCCTGTTTTCTTTTCTTTTATTCTCTTTCAGTCTCCTTAGAGCCCTTGTAAATTTGCAGAGCTCTTCTAGAGACAATGTCTGGGATCAGATACACACCCAGTGCAGGGAGAAGGTCACTTCTGTGGGTCATCTCACAGCCTTCTAACACATGGTGGTTTTATCCAGGCCTTTCCTATGCCAGCTGCCAGTTTATCCATTTTCATGAAAATGGATACACATTAAACAGAAGCTTACCTTTTTTCCCCCTTACCATGAAGCCATTACTGACTTTATTAACATGATACTGTGAGAATACCCAGTCATCCACTTTGATCAGTATTCCTTACACTTCCCCACCACCTTCTCAGCACTTCACTAATTCTGTTTCCAAAATGTAAAACTCCTATAATTTTTAGGTTAATCTCAGTGTCATAGAGGAGTAGTGAATTTAGTAAAGTGCTTTGAATTCCTATATGCAAGGTACTGTGCAGAGAAATTGGAAAATGATAACATTCTAAAAATAATTAGCTGGATTTTATTATTATTATTATTCAGAGGAGGTTGAGTCTGGTCCAAAGAAAGCCCTTTTCACTTATGTTTCTTTACTCTTGCAGTCCTTGTGTTTGTAAAGATGTTTGCAATTTATATGAAGAAGCTGATCAGGAGCTTCTTAAAGAATCTTGTTGGCTCAGGTCCAGAGTGTTCTAAGTAATTAGAAAAGTAAGTATGGGGACCTGCAGGATATTTTCTAAGGCACAAAGTACAGTTAGATAACCAACTCCCAGGACAAATGTAAGGCTCACTGAAATCTGTGCCACTTAAAAATCCTATGCCTATGTAACTTTATGCAGTCTGGAAAGTCTGAAAAATAATAATAAAAATGAACAGAGAGCTGGAGATGTAGATTGTGTCAAGATGTAAGACTCATAATTACAGCACAGGAAATGGCAGCAGATTATGAAAGATCTTTGGCCTGAAATGATGTAGCAAAAATCTCTAAGCATCTGGTAAAAGAGGCCCATTAACAAGTGCCTGAATTTCTACAGGCTGGCCATGTTATCTTACATGGAACATTTTCAGTAGATGAGAGCAAGCAAGTGTAAGACAACAACTATGATTTTTCTTTTGATAAGTGTATTGGGAAATAAATGTCGGTTTGAATTCATTTAGCTAATGCTAAATAGCAACTGCCCAGTAAAAGCATTTTTTTGGGTCTGTCTAGAAAGGACAGTAGGTCTTAGTAGCAATGCCTGCTCTTGTTCTGGCCTGCACCTGTGTGTAAATGCTGTACGGTGCACGAAGGTGAGAAATATTTGTTTTGTCTGACTGTGCTATATTCAGGTAGGCATGGCCTTGCTTCCAGGTTATTGAAAGAAGGGCAACTAATGCAGAGGCAAAACATTTGGACACTGCTCTGGTTCCAGTGCTACCCAGGTCTCCTTGCTGCACCTGTGTCCTCAGCATCCCAACTGCATGGTGTAAATGCCCAAAGTGTAGATAAGATTTATATGTTTATCCTTTAGTTCATTAGTGTGATTGCAAACATATTTATATATATATATATTCACCAGAATTCTCTATTTGATTTGATTCAACTTTATTCTAGTCTGCTCTTACATCCATATCAAATTATATATGTTCATAATAACTTGCACGAGAAATACACATATGTTTTAGTGTTACTGAAATCAACTTTTTTTTCACTTCTAAGGTCCATAAATTTGGCTATAGTGAAGCTGAATTGACATAAAAAATATGACAGAATTAATCAACTCCTTTATTGCATTCTAACAAACAAAAAGAAATTCCCTGTATGGGATCTCAGTATGACTTCTTTTGTGTGTGAGATTGTATCTTTAATAATAAAACATATTTTTGCCTAGTTCTTTCATTATATAAAAGGAACTGAAAAAGAAACTTGGCCAAAAAAAAATTGTAATTTCCAGAAATGTTTAATGCAATATTATTAAAAAAATTTAATTGATCAGTAAAGCACTGGATGGATGGCCTTGCTTTTATGACAGATATTGCAAAGCTATTTTCAGTGAGTTGACATTTGCCACACTATTTATAATTTATTAATAATGTTGTTGTAATTGCTAGCAGCACAGCTGTATTGCTTGGGCACTCAGACATCCTGACAATATATGGTCCCTTCTGTATAAATATGATGTAAATAAAATGAAAAGCAATCTCTGTGTCTAAATAATCTTAGCAGGAAAGGCAGAAAAGGATAGTAGAAAATGAATACTATTACAGAGAAATGAAGTGACTTATCTGTGGTCCCATCTGATGTGAGGAAGCTGAAAATAGAAGACAAGTCTCTCGAGCCTCAGCCATCTGAGCCACAGTCTAGTGGTTTGTTTGTTACTCTAATCTGTCACTCACATACTCCTTGAGCCCACCTAATTGCAATCTGCACCAACCAAAATTTAACAGATACATTTAAAAGCTATTTTTAAGTCCTGGGTTGCACAGAACATTCTCCTTATTCACAGGCCTGTGATGATAAGAAAACACTAACACAGTTTCATAGGAAAACAAATTTTTAGGAAGTCATATGGATGAATGCTGACAATGACTTACTTGTGACAGTAGCGAGCTTCATGTTAAGTATGTGCTTACAGTTGATTTGCACATCTATTTTGACCATATCCTGTGGGATGGTTTGCTACTCTACTTGGAGGTGGTGCTGATCTCAAAGATAAACTTTTTTTTTTTTTTAATCTTTGGAGCATTACAATGGGGGAGCATTACTGCAATTATTTCTGCTTTATTTTAAGTAAGAAAGCCATTGAATTTCCCTGTCTTTCTAGTGTTAGGCTGGATGAGGCCAAAGGAGAATTTTAGTCGGGCAGCCAAAGGGACTCACCTCAAAACTGACCACAGATTCAGGGACGGATCCATCACTTAGTTGCAGTGGTCTTTCTGAAAATAAAGAAGAATATAAAATTAAAGGAACAAGGGAAACTGAAGGTAGTCCTGAGTGGGAGGGGGGAAAGGTAATTTTTGGGCAGATGATTTGCTGGAAAGACAGAAACAAATGAAGCTGGAAACAAGTGGGAAACCCTTCCAATACATTTTTAAATTGATTTCTGAGAATTTTTAATTATTTGTGTGTGTGCATGTGTGTGTTCATTTGTTATGAGAAGGACGAGTCAGGTGCCACATTTGTTTTTCAAATGGACACAAGATGGCTTGGATCTTGGCTTGGATCTTAGCTTGGATCTTAGCTTTGGAGCTTTTGTCATTGGTGTAAATAAAATCCTCACTTTCACGTGAGGATAAGCCAAAAAAAAAAAAAAAAAAAAAAATCTGGAGATCTCTGAGAAAACGACTGCAAATCCCACTGTTGAAGCATCATTGATCAGGATGATGGGCAGCATCCCTGGGAACTCAGTGTGCTGGGAACATTCCAGCAGAGCCTCACAGAGATAAGGAGCCTTTCAGAAAGCAAACTGCACAAGGATGGGGCTTCTTTTTTTTTTCTCTTTTTTTTTTCTTTTTTCTTTAATTTATATTTGTCCTTAGCATACACAGCGCGTTACAGCACTTTGTTTTTATAAAGCTGTACCCTAAAAGAAACATTCAATGCATTTTCAGTAAAGGAAACACTGCCATAAGGTATTTTATTTGCATGTTGTGACACAGCCGAGTGATAGCTGGCATTACAAAGCACTGTCTGTGTGAAGAGGCTGTGCTGAATGAAAGCCTATACAGAATTTGGTGTGAGGAAAATGAATCCCTCAGAAACAGGCATTGATAAAAGGGTGGGGATATCATAAAGGTAATATAGACAATATTTCCCTTTTGGAGAAAAGCATTGCTTGTAAAATGTGGCTGCCAGCTCGGAGGAACCCTGGCTTAGCTTCTGCAGACACAAATGCTACAAATCCTGCCATATTAATTGGATTTCTCCCAGGGAAGTTGTTCCGTCCCTCATTCACCTGGTTACAATCCAGCTGATGCAGCAGTCTCCATGGCAACGGCTGCTTCAACATTTGAACCTACACAGCCATTGCTGGGTACAGCCCTCCCTGATCTCACTGGCGACGCGCGGAACCGTTACCCCTCACGAGAGAACTGCTGTGGGTGGGAACTGCGGGATCCGACGTTCGCGGCGCTCGCTGCGAGGCGGGAGCGGCTCTGCGGGGTGAGGCTGACACCTGGCGGCCGCCTCTGCGCCGCTCGGGGCACGTCCGGCCTTGTCTGAGACGGGCGGTTCGGTTCACCGAATCGGAGTATCTCGGGTTGGAAGGGAGCCATAAGGATCATCGAGTCCAGCTCCTGGCTCCACACAGCGTCATCCCAAATCCAAACCCTATGTCTGAGAGTGCTGTCCTAATGCTGATTGAACTTCGGCAGCCTGGGGCCGTGCCCACCGCGCTAGAACCCTTTCCCTAAGCCCAGCTGCTCCTCCCCTGACGCAGCTCCACGCCATTCCCTCGGGCTCCGTCGCTGTCACACAGGGCAGAGCTCAGCGCTGCCCCTCCGCTCCCTGTGAGGAGCTGCAGCCATGAGGCCTCCCCTCAGCTCCTCTGCTCTGGGCTGAGCAAACGCAGGGTCCTCAGCTGCTTCCCAGCTTCCCCTCCATGACCCTTCACCATCCTTGTACCCTCCCTTTGGACACTCTATGATAGTTTTATGTCCTTTTTGCACTGGAGTGCCCCAAACAGCACGCAGTACTTTCCCTATAATTTCCTACTGTACATTATAATTGTTCCATGGAGCTCATGGCTGATGTTGCACAATACAAACATATCATTAGAAAAGCAAATATGCTCCGAATTGGAGCTTTTGATTCTAACTTCCCAGACTCCTCATTCATAAAGTTTGATGCATAGGAAAAATTCAGTGGTGAACACTGGCCGGTTAGGCATGCTGTTGGACTCTAATTTCTGAGTGAATCAAGCTTTTTACATTTCTTTAAAAATAAAGTTTTATTTTCTTTATTATTATTATTATTATTGAGGCAGAGAATGAATATGTAACAAATAATCTCCTCTAGGCAGAGCCTATCTGAAGCTTATGGCTTATTAAGCATCATACATATGACCAGTGCTTAAAAAATACCATAACTAAATCCAGCGAGAGGATGCACATAAATCCTCAATGCTATCTATTCTCCAGGCACTAGCAAGGGCACAGTGAAATTGTGGGGGAGCTGCAGGTGCACCGCAACGCGGGTAATTCCTGAAAGCCTTGTGTCTGTCAGCTCCCAAGGGCAGGCGGAACATCTCAGTGCCATGGAAAGGATTTCTCCAATGACAAGTGGTTTGTGTGTCTCCTTTGTGGGGGTACAGCATAAACTCCCTCTATTTAGTTTGGTAGCTGATGGGAGAGAGAGAGAGCGGAGCTTTAGCTGCCCTCCCTTCTGCTCCATTTTCCTTTGAAAAGTGTTCTGCTTCTGGCATTATTAACTCTGAAACTCCCCATACAGCTGTGGGCTGCGAGGACTGGATCTTCTATGCAACCATGGAAGAGGCACAAAGGTTTCCTTGTGACCACTCACTCTTTTTGTGTCCCTACAAAAGCCCGCTCACAATGTAGTATGCTGTTAATAGCTAAAGCACAAGATGTGGTAATGTAAATGAAGCCTGAGCAGCTGAAACGAAGGTTTCGGGGAGACTGGGGTCTAAATGATTGTGCTTTATCTTCCTTATTGAGTAACTGCCACATGACTGTTTTGGCTTAATCCCTTCATAGCACTTTAGGCAGAGGCAATTCGTTCAGATGTTTAAACATATATTCATTATATGCTGTATGTGCTCAGATGTCCTTGTATGTGAATATGGCTTTGTTAGTACTCTGTCCTCAAGTATATATATCACCTGTCTGTTTGATTACTGAGGAATTTTGGCAAAGTTTTGGCTTTGTTGCAAGACTGTACCTCCCATTCCCTGAACTGACATTATATTCTTCTCATTAACATGTACAAAAATGCACTTTTTTTTTTTTTTGGCTTGTTTACTAAGGGATTATTAAGAATTTGCAAAACACCAGCATGCAAGCAAAGGAACTGAGCATCATTGAGACTATGTGTGCAGTAGAGATCCAAAGAGCTTTGGGTTTTTCAAAGAAACGAGAGTCGGGGGCCCCTGAGAAGTGTACGCATGCCATGAATGCCCCTTCTGTTTGTCAGCTCTGCAGCAGTGTCAAAGAAGCTCCTATCTCTGACAGGCAGACCTGACAGACAGCATTGTTCATTCGGTTTTTATTCAATATAAGGGTCACAGATCCCAGTGTCAGGATAAAGTAAGACTAAGTAAGTGTCTGATTGATCCTGCACTTCTAGGACATGGCAGTCTGGGATGTGGGTACTAGATGTAATTCAGATTTTGCAAGCATGGGATAAAGACTCTGAAATGAAGTTGAAAGATAGGAATTGTTTGTTAGGGTGGAGGCAAGCCACAGTAAGGATTTAAATCTATTTCTACATATAAAATATGTAGCCTGCATACAGTTCCTAATTTTCATTTTTATTTTCTATGACATCTTGCCAAGTTGAGGGAACAGTAGTGAGACAAACTGATGCCATAGAGCCTGTGAAAAAAGGAAGGTAAGAAGAAATCTGATCTTCTTGGCACTGTGCAAAAATCCTGATAAATTCATCATCAGCCACTGTGGAACTGTGCTGTTTCAGAACAACTGACAACCTCATCATGCTGGTTCTTTTATTCTGGGAAAGAATTTCTGTTCTTTACCTGATACATTCTGCTAAATTGGGTGTTTGTGGCTTCTACGAAAATGAACCATAGTAAATTATTATTGTTACAGAGATGTGGGTATGTGAGCCTAGTATGGTCTCACATCACTGTAATTGTAGATCTCATTTAAAGGAGCCATATACAACAAGGAATAAATATAGTGGACAGCATTTTCCTCACCAGCCAAAGAAGACATCCAAAGTGTCATTAACTTGTAGTGGAAACTAGTCCTTTAAAATGCTCAGCTGCCCCTGAACCTCCCTCTTCAAGTGATCCCCCTGAACTGCAAAGAAAAAGAAGTTTCTGCACAGATGTTGCCTGAGAACACCTGTGTATAACTAAGCATAAGGAGGGGGTTGGAGCTTGATGATCTTTGAGGTTCCTTCCAACCCATGCCATTCTTTGATAAAGCTGGACAATCACTATAGACAAACAGAAGCAAATGAGGGTTCTCTAATATCAAGTTTCTATTGCCCTTCTTCTATCCAAAGACCCCTGAGAATCAGGCTAGAACAGTTACACACAAAACTTTTAAGAAAGTCAACCAACACAAATGTTCTTCATTGGAAGTTCATAATGAATGTTGAATTGCTTTGTTGTCACAGACCAGCTCACAGTTGTGCATTTCAATTTGCATCTCAGTGCCAGCAGAACTCATGTTTCCTTAGAGAAGGATGTATTTTGAAGTAAGCGTTCCAAATGCTTATAAATTCAGCTCCTAATGATAGAGTCACTGTGAAGTTATTGTTTAGACAGTGGCTGAGATTTGAAGTCACCTCTGGAAACTGCGTTGCCCAAGATCCCCCTCAAGGATTGGTCAGCAGGAGCGGGTTGCTCAGATTCTGTCCAGTTGGGTTTCGAGTAACTCCAAGAATCAAGGCTCCATGATTGATTTGGGCAGCCTGTGCTGGTGTTTGAGGACCCTCACCTTAAGAAAGGTTTTCCTTGTATTTGGGTGGAATTTCTTGTATTTGAATTTATGCCACTTGCCTTTTGTCCTGTCACTGAGAACCACTGAGAAAAGTGTGGCTCGTACTACTTTAGGCACACTCTTCAGGTCTTTATGGACATTGATGAGATCCCCCTGGTCCTTCTCTTCTCCAGGCTGAGCAGCCCCATCAGAGTAAAGGTGGCAGTCTGGGAACTCTGCATCTGAAATCAGTTCTGGAACTGACATATTTGAGAAAATTGGAGTGAAATTCCATGCTGTGTCTCTATAGTAGAAGCACAAGGGTCATGACCCAGGTGGAAGATAGGTTAAAGTAACTTCAAGATACTTTTGTGCTCCTTTAACCTTGGATTGCCCTGGGGTCTGCTGAAAGCTCTAGCGTAATCTATTCAGCTAAAATTGTGGCTCCTCCACAGTGTCCTAAGGGGATGTGAAATAGGATTGCATGAAATAGAAATGTCATGGCTGAAATAGCCGTAATGCCATTCCTCTTGTCCCCACTCCAAACTGTAGCACGCTTGTTATACTAGACCTTGAGAAAGAATGTTAGGAACAAGGCTTTTTGCTTTTTTTAGTGCTTCTACTAAGGAAATCTGACATGTTTTGAGGGATTTTTAGGGCCCCTTTAGACCTCTGTGTTGCTTCTTCATGGATAACAGTGAAGATGAGTCTTTTCTGTTTAATCCCTCTAAGTCTCAGGTATAAGATGTTTTTCTTTTTACTTGTCCCTAAGTAGTAAGCCTTTTAGATTTGATTTGGATTTTATTCCACATGTTGGCCCTGTCTGAGAGGAGTCTAGATTTTTCTCTGAGGATGTCTAACAATGCTGGAAAGTAAATAATCAGGACAAAACAGAATGCTTGACTTTGTATTAGGTCATTTTACTTTTCAGGAGTGAAAAGTGCAGGAAGGCTAGGGGAGGCAGAAAATGACTCAATTTAACTATGGTGCTTTCTGGTTGTGCGGACATCATTCGGAAACATCACCACAATGAAATGTAAGTCCAGATGTCTAGAAGCTTTCTCTTAAGAGCTCTCTGCTCAGTGGCTGCCATTATAGGGCGATAATGCTTTCCTTCTCATGCCAGGTTGGAATTGCATCTCTCTGTCCTGGTAATTTTGATGCAGGTTGTCTTGGCAGCTGCTAAATTAAAGGCATGCTAGGAGAATTACGTAGTCTTTTAGATTCTTATGGTTGGGATACTTCTTGATCTTTTTGCCAAATGAGTATTCCTTAAATTGGTTTGTTTCAAACAGAACAAAACTGTAATAAAGGCCTCTAAACACTGTTAAGGTAGTACATTTCAATACCTGGGGTCTGCTTGTATGAGAATTAACTAAGATCAGTGTACAAGTAGTGAGAAAATCAGGTCTTGCTTTGGTCAGGTGACATGTCTGTTTCTCCACATTTTCAAATAATAAGGCTGCTCTCTTAAATGTTCTGCTTTCACACACTTATTCAGTATTTGTCAATATTCCCATTGTTATTCAAATGGTATGTCCTACTCTTGTATTCATGCAGCAGTTAAAATTGTGATTGCTGGATTATAGCAGTCTTTATCATCATAACTGAATTTTTTACTTTGAATTAACTCTAAAACTTTAATGCTCCATTAATATACAATACATTGCATATAAGACAGATGATGAGATTTGAATGAGCTCATAGCTCTTGATCTTTTTATCTCCATGCATATGCATGGAATGGAAACATGGTTTTGAGGGCAACAAAAGTTGGAAGGATAACAGAGTAAAAGAGTATTTGAAACTATTTATTTAAATATTGGGGAAGGAACATGTATTCAAATGATGGCATCCTTGAAACCCAATGGGGTTGAAATGACAATAAACATTTACAGCAAAAGAGAAACAATTGGTATTGCAACCACTTTGGAGTTGAGATTGTGAAAATTTTGTTCATTTTCAGTTTAAGCAAAATAAATCAATTCCTCTTGTGATACTCCAGATAGGTCTTTGTTCTCTGTCTGTGAAGGAATTCTGTCTTCCCTGAAGATGGAGGCAAAATTCAAGAGGTAGGTTGGTATCTATGTGAACTAAGACAACTGTTCTTTTGTTGTTGTTGTTTGTTTTTAACCTGACAAATTCTGGACTGAATGAACAAATCTTTTAAATACTGGTAAAAATACTTCCGCTCTTCAAATCAGAGGTGACAAGTGCTATCTCATCTCTCCATGACATTTATGAGCTACATTAAAAAACAATCAAGCTTTAATTATATTATGTGTCTGAAAAATTGTCAGAATTAGTATATGGAAAAATAAGATTCTTTCGCATCTTTCTTTGATAAGATATTTCACTAGCCTGTAACAATTCAGAAAGCCAGCTTTACCTGTTTTCTTTCTCTTCTCTCAGATTTCACGTTTTAGCTTTTGTACCTTTTTATAGGATGAAATCAAGTGACCTTCCTTCACTTCAGCTAGGTCCTCATCTCCAGTGGGCAGTGACTACACTGAATTTAGTGATTACATTGATTATTTTATCTAAGGTAGCAGTAAGAATACAGCAGTTAGGGAAAAAGGTTTTAAAACAAGTTCATATAATTGTCTCCATGAAATATTGTTTCCTGTTCCTATAGGCGGGCAGATCTTCCTTCTTCAAATCCCCTTCCCCCCCCCCTCCCAGCTTAAAGCATCTGCTTAAACATACCTCTGTATTTCTGGCTATCTTCTCTTGGTATTGAGATGCTAACTTTTTATGCATTCGGAGTTGCTTTATCTCCTCAGTGCATGGAGGACAATTTGTTGTCTCCCTGGCAGGCTGAGACTGTCCTCCTAGGGCTAATGGGCTTCCCACCGCCCAAGTGTTTACCAAGCAGGGTCTTGTCGTGTTACTGATTCTTTACCTTGTTGTCCAAACACCATATTGTCTAACCCCACAAAGTGACAGTGGGAGTATCTGGAGTTTAATGTCCATATTAAATGTGTATGAATCAGGTCAATATTTGCAATTTATTGCAGTGCATTGCTAATTTGGTCAATACAAGTCATTCAGGCAAAACAGATTTCTCTGAAAGATCAGCCTTACTCAAACCACTGTAGTCTACTGACTTTTTACAAGAAATGCTTTTAGAATCTATTTTAAAATTTGAGGACTAGGATGTCTCTTTCTAATTTAATCTGTCCTCTCCTAGTGAGCTGATGTGTAGTGCACAGTTGACAGACCTCTGAGCAATTGCTTCAGTGCTCTCACTCTGATTTTTTCAGGCTTTGCTCAGTGATATTAGGACAGTCTTGATTTCCAGTTTATTCTTTTGGGGTTTTCTATTGAGCTCATGACCAAAGAAACAGAGTGACATGCAGTAGAGCACGGAGCAGCACAATGAACAGCTGGTATGTGTTTGTTCTCTCTTCCTCTCCTCAGGGGGAAGAGTGTGCACTGCAGAATGTTTTCCTTTGGAATTATTTTTAATACTGTGCTAATAAGAGACAAGCAAGGGTAAAAGCAATGTGCTTGGTGTTCAGAGTATGAGCAGTGAGACTGGTTATGTCCTTATTTTCTTGCTTACCCCAAACACGAATAAGCCTCCAGGAAATACCTGTCTACTGCACAGACAGACTTTGCTCTTTATGGAGAATATGTCATGGATATTGTCTCTCTGATACTGCAGGGAGAACAGTCTGACCATTTATTTATGTTGTTTTAGTAGAGCAATCTGAAGGAAAGCCCCCACCCCCAAAAAAGTATTTGTGTATTTCCAAATCCATAGATGGTTATTTTTCCAAGGAAAGTTTATGTTTCTAAATACAGAGGAATAACTCTGTTATTTCAGTGAAGCCAATGACAATTATGCTTATCTATACTACAATCTCTGCTTCTGGAACAAAATGAAAATTGGACAGGAAACAGCAGAGAGAATTGTTCTTTTGGAAATCATCTTCGTAATGGCTCATTACATATTGTCCATGGCACCCTGTTTGGAGAAATAGAAATGGACTACGAAGAGATTACTCTCATATTAATCTCAGATACTTCTCTTTAACAATGTTTCCTAAACTAAACCTTTCCTGAATCTTGTGGTATTTAATTAAAAAAAAAAAAGATTCAATTGTCCCTGTAATGTATTGCTGTAGCAACACGGCATGAAATGGTGTTTTGGACTGGCTACTGCCAATTGCTTCCCACCATACTCAAGTTATGGACCTCTGCGATGGACTCTACTTTCCCCCCAAGGGGAGGGTCTGGTGCCTCTAGCAATGCTAGTTTTGTTCTATGAATGAGTCTGTGATGAGTCAGAATAATACAGTGGATGTTTCTCTGTGTTTATAATTCCATAGGTACTGGACTGCACCTGAGGATTGCTTTGTCTACAGCAACAGCATGAGCAAATGATGTCCAGGATCTGTGTCTCTCCTTACACCATCAAGACTGCAGGGACACTGGGGCCAGGTATGAAGAGCAGTCCCTCTACTGCTGCCAGTGCTTCACAGCTCAACACCTACCTATGGTTGTAGGCAAGACAGTGTCACCTGGGACAAGCTATGCTGCTGCAGTCATGCTGCTGTCACTGCCAGTGATGAGTCGCATATGCCTACCTGTGCTGCAGCCATGTCTCCATGCAAACTTATTCCTCAAGACTTCAGTTTTCTCAACGTTTCCTTCTCAGCAGGGAACACAATTTGCATTTGACATGCAGCACTAGGCCAGCACAGCCTGGCTTTGTTTTACTGCTCCATAATGGATATGCTTGTAAACTGATGTTTCTATTCTAGAAGGTTAATAATGATTCTTTCTGGAGTGAAATTTTATCCATAGCAGAATAATTACAGTGAAATAGCTGGGAGTACCTTTCCAGGGCATCAGTTCCCAGGCATTCTCTGCAAATGGGAGAAGGATGATTTCTGACAATCTGCTTTTGATTACAGAAAATTGTTAAGTTCTAGTTTCACCCTCAAACATTTATCTCTCTGCTGCCTTGTTTTAGAAGATGAAGCTTCACAGGAGCTGAACAGTGGGTCTTATTGATATAGTCTCTATTTTACCTAACAGGTCATTTACCCCCTTCCTCTCTGTCTGCCTCCCTTCTTTTCCTTTCCTTGCTGCTGCTGGCAAGATAATTAGGCTGCTCCCACAAGAAAAATTCATCCAAGGCCATAACAGCCATATCAGATGGAAGCTAGGATAAAGCTCTTCACAGTATAGCCTTATAAGTGCCTCTCAGCTTGCCATGATGTTACCCTGTCTACTTTTTTTTTTATTCCTTACTTTTTATAGGGAAAATTCTCTCATCCTGTGTTCTATGCAAGCATTAAATAAATTAATTAAATGAAATTATGATGCATGTTTCCTGAAATATACTCCTTTACTTCATTTTATCCTTCTTTCATTTATACGTTGTAGGTACTGAATCTCAAGCTTTGTCCAACAAAAACACATTGTATATTTCTATATCTTTCCTATTATAAATCCTTAACCTTCTACTCGACTAATATATTAAAATTCTTCAGACACAGAGTAGCAATGTTCATAATCTCCAGTTCATTATCTTAATTAGATCTGTCTTATATTATCCCACAGTTTAGTCTCATTACTTTAAAGGTGATCAGCCTTGGAAGGGAATGTGAGCAGAATTTAGTGAATTCTATTGTGGCAACATTTCTCTCAGATCTGGCTTTGGATCTTTCAGGTGCAATAATGATAATGCTGCTGGTGCGGTTAATTAAAAATTGCCTTTGAATGGTATGAATATTCATTCTGGGGAATGAACACAGGATTAACTCAGAGGGGTAAAATGTCTGCAATGGCCCAAGGATGTGAAGTGAACCTGGATCACATCAGAACACAAATGAATCATTTAAAATGATGGAAATTCAAAATCCTCCCACCCTGGAAACTATTAGTAGAGTATTGCCCAGGTTGAGCCTGTCTCTTAATGTGACAACAGACATTTATGTTCATCCTTCAGTAACAAATTGTATGACATATATTTGACATACAGCTCTACCTAGGAGCTACTACCTGGTGCTAAATCTTCTCTAAATAATTAAGAAAGGCTACTAGCTTTTTAAAATTTTTAGGCTAAAGTGTTAGTTATATCTGTAAGATCCAGGTTACTTTTAATAGCTTTCTATGAATGATCAAAATTGATTTCCCAGGAAGTGATTGTGACATGCAGAATGCTGCTGGAGAGGGTCAGACAAGAACTGCTGAGACCTTTGATAATGAAGCACTCTGTACCCAAACCGTCTCTCTGGCAAAACCCAGGACTTTAATATTCTGGGCAAGGATGTTAAAAATGTATCTCTTCTTTGTCTTGTGAATAACACCATTGAAAATATCAAAGTGGTGCTTCTTTTTTGCCCAAATTTATTTGTTGTCATTTTTCCTGAACAAAGGAAACATCAAATAATGAACAGCTTCTGTAAAGCTTATCTGGTACTGCAGGATGCTTGAAAAAAATGAGACTACAAACTAGAGATAAAGCCTCTTTGGTGTAGGAACGTTGTGTGAAGTTTAATGGGCATTTGCCAGAGAATATTTTGCTGGCTGTTAGCTAGCTGCCAAGGGATTCACGGGATGCATGTTCTAGAATAAAATGCTCTGTGAATAAAATGAGGTCAGTTAAGGTAATTTGCATGGTGCTTTTGGCTGGAGCATTGGGGAGGTCCAGGCTCGCTGTGCAGTCAGAGATAGTGCAGTGATGTGTGTCTTCTCCTCCCTTGCCCTGTGTCCTTCTTATCTGAGACACTTCTAGTTTGAAGCCTTCACTAGATGGCCACCTGGGAAAGCCTAAATCCACTCATCACTTATCCCATGCAATGCAGAATCTGGTCTTCTTTCTCCAAGAGAGAAGCAGTAGCATTGTGTCTTAGCAACCCAAGCTGTGTCACTGAATGAAGGGCATGGGGGCTTTTCACAGGAACCATCCCTTGCCCCTCTGTAGTGAAGACAAATAAGAGTAGAGGCATTCTACTGACTCCCATATTTTCTTGTTAATGCCAAAGAGATTTAGACAGCCTTTCTGCAGGGAGGATGCAGCAGGAACATAGGTTGTGTTTTGAGGCAGATTATTTGTATAGTGGGCTTCTCCAACTAAGCAGCTTAACTCTGACCAGGTTGGGTAGGAGAAGGGAGAAGGAAACTCTGCCCTATGCATTGCAATTATTTATATTTAAAAGGGAATCTTTTTGGAAGTCCTACGGATCCTTTAGGATTGATGTATAACTTGAAAATAGTATCTTAATTGTAAAAAAAGGCAAGATTAAAAAGTATCACACAACTATTATCATTATTTAATTTTATTTTTACTAGCACTATTGTTCCTTGTTTTTCTGGAAAAAATTAAAAATAAAAATAATAATTAAAAAAAAAGAGAAATAACTGAGGGCCATTGTGTCTGGCTATAGCGTACACAAAAGCCGGAAATTTCTTGGTTGACTTGTGGGAAGCATTTACATTTCCTAGTCATAGTGTTTGTGCCTAGTGACACCGAAGATGTTGCAGGTAAGGTATATGCACCTGGTAGGTCTGACATGGGGCCACAGATCCTCTAAAGCTACAACTAGTTGATTCACTCTGGGTTGCCTTTGACATCATAGTCCTTATACAGAGAAAGCCTCTCGCTGTAGGGAAACTCAAACTCTTTCTGAAATCAGATTCCTTCATTGTCTAAATGCTAACAGAAAGCTACATAAAATCTCTAGCACAGCGCATAGCACATTAGCGCAAATGTATGCCACATGCAAACTCCACTGAATAGAGTAACATGAGGGCTTAATTTGCCCTGCTAATTAGACTTGAGAAGGAAACTGTGGCCAGACAGCAGCTGTGGGAGGAAAGAATGAACCAACTCAGACTTTTTGTTCATCTGGTCATGCTTTTCATCCTTGTTTAACTATCTGGCAATTATTGCCTGTATATTTCTGTTCCTTAAAATTTATCCTGCAAGTGAATCTGCTTATTGAAGAACTGCTGTTTTCTTCCTTCCCTGTGGTTTCACCCACTGTGAAGGCCAGTCTTGAGGTGATAGAATACCTGGCCTTGCATTAGTGCCAACTGTTTTCCTTAGGTTTTCTTTGGAGAACTA
This sequence comes from Gallus gallus, assembly GCF_016699485.2. NCBI lineage: Eukaryota > Metazoa > Chordata > Aves > Galliformes > Phasianidae > Gallus > Gallus gallus. The sequence goes on from NC_052533.1 coordinate 24,954,760, forward strand.
ATCACATTAATTTATTCATGGAATGTCACGGTGCTCAGTTCTGAGGAGGGGCATGTGCTTGTCTTTTGTACCCTGCTTCTGTTTTGTGTACTCTTGTGGAGCCCATGTGTCTACTGCCTGATAGTTAATCCCACTGATAGTGTGATTTAATAAGAGGGAAGAATGATATGGCTGCATCCTGCCCATTATGCCCTTAGGAAGGAGATTTTTATTCGCTGTCAGATGTCACTGATGGAGCATTTGGCTTCCTTTCATCAAGTGACAATTGCAGTTTTAAGAGTACAGTATAGAGTGCCACTTTAAAGCCAAACATCTCAATTCACAAGTGAGGGAAGGATAAAGTTGTGCAGCTGGAGGATGTTATTTCTTCTCAGCAGCTGTCATTGAAAAGGCATGGGAATGCTCTAGATGTCAGGTGTCATAAATGCTCCATCCAGGGTTTGTCACGTGCTGGGTAATATAATGTGAAGTGTTGAAAAGAAGTTTCTGTATACATTGAATATCTTCTGTAGGCGAGCTTGCCCTGAAATTTTCTATACTGATATTTAGGAAGTCAGAAATTAATATAAGTGAGATCAGTGGCAAAAGCTGTATGTGTTACCAGAGTTGTGGAGGCTTTTTACGTCACTCAAGTCAAAATGTACAACTTTATGAATGTCCATGACAACTCCTCCACTCTGTGCTACAACTCTCTAAATCCTTAGGTGTACCTACACAGTGTTACCTGCTCCTGCTAAGGACAGATGCATGCATGCAGTGGGGGGCCATGAATTAAATTGGGAAAAATGATATTCCAGTACAACACAACTTTACACTAGAAAGGTGTTATATTGCATGCCCCATGTACGCTCTACTGGCAGTTCTCAAAATTTCCCATATATTCTTCTTTCTCCTTATTTTGCAAACCTCATCACTGAGATAGGAGTAGAACAGCTGAAGACATGAAGAGCATCCGGGTCTTTTAACTTGCTTTTCATTTCTTCAATTTTCCTTATTTTTCAGGAATTCATTCAGTGTGATCTGTGCTTGACAACCACTGCACCATCCACATGTAGAAGCACTGACTTCAGTCAGTGAGGAAAAGTATGAACTTATCAATTTTTAGGTCCAATGTCTGGTGACAGCGGGGGCTAGAGAGGGCAAAATTTGAATCATATTTAGTGATTTCCTTGGCCTTGGACTCTGGTGTTTTCTGTAATGTCCTTCTCCTTTTCTGTTGGCAATAGTTGGCTTTCTCTGTCAGCTATTGAAATCAGAGCATCTTTTCCTATTCCAGCTGGCATTTGCTAAAGCTACATGAAACGCAAATGGATATACAGAAGAATGCTTTCATTTGTAGTTACGTCAAGTGGAGATGTAACACTAGGAACATAAGGATGTTTGTTGATGCAAGGACCACCAGGCACTGAGCACTGGAATTTTGCTCAAAGGAAGCAAGCCAGATGGGAAGAGAAAAGAAATCCCCAGCTTTCAAGTGTCACATCATCACAGGTGAGCTTAAAGAATGAGAAGTAGCATCTTCTTCTAGTCCATTAGTGCCTCTGCACATAGCATCCTTTGATGACATGTGCACTTCATTTAATCAGTTTTTAGATGAAATTATGAAAAAGTTACTTAGTGTGCCTCCCTACACTGAGTTCATGTCAGGTTCTATGAGGACAAGATGGCTGGACTCCACTACAATCTCCCTTCTGTGCTCAGAAGCATAGGAGATTTAAAGTGCCAGCAAGATCAAAACAGGCAAGGAGTGTGAGCTATTGAACTACTAGTAACATTTTTCTCATTTTGCATTGCAGGCAATAAGTCCATGAGTGTTGTAGATGACTGGAATAATCCTCTGCATGGGAAGTCTCCTAAGGAAAAGGGATTTCACTTGGTACTATTATAGTTGCCTTGGTTTAAAGCAGAGATGAATTCAGGACTGTAAATTTTATGCTAATGGTCTTTGTCCTCCAGTCAATACAGAAGGAACAGATTGGATTATCATCAGAAAAGCTCAAGTGGTTTGATTTACCTGAAGTGATACTCATTGTTTGTTCAGAATTAGACTGATGAAAAAGGAGGTTGATTGGACAAAACCTCTTTTCAAATTCTATGGCTTGAGAATCCATTTTAACTGATTTTTCCAGAAATGTGTCAAAATAAATTTGAAAGACAATACTTATAACTACTAAAATAACTACTGCTATTTCATGTGGTTATGGAGCAGTCACAGTGATATGCCTTTAAAATTTTTCTTATTGCTTTAACCATCCATCTAGATGCTGTGAAGTATTTGCTTATGTAATATCAAAACACTTGTTAAATTTTCTACCCTTCCTCCCCTTGTCTGCTTTTTGTTGTTTAGAAGAACACTACATCTAGTATTTAAAGTGTTTTGGAAACATAAAGGATAAAATTACTTAGCATGACTTGATTTTTAGTGACAATGTTTGCTGATGTGCTAGTTGGAATTTACCAAATAGTAGTTGGAATTTTTTTGAACCTGATCATTGTTTTTCAAAATGTTCACCCTTGGAGGCAACAATTTCAGAACTAAGCTTTTGTTGATATTTGAGCATGAATCATCTTTGGAATGTCTGAGGAGAGCATTGGCTTCTCTATTTTTAAGTTAAGGTGGAATGAAATAACAAAGAACAATTCATTCATTGCAAAAAGAAAACCTTCATGTAATGCATGGTAGTGATAGCCAGTGAAACAGGCAGATCTGTGATAGTTACAGATAGTTATAAATTTCTTTTTCCATTCTTCTGTGCTGAAATCATAAATTAACTTTTAAGATGTTTTTCTTGCAGAATATATTGGGCTTTGTAGATCTTAAGAAATAGTATCTACTAACATAAAAGATGATTTTCTTAGTGATTCAAGAGAATGTTGCACATGGACACATGCTAGGGATACTCTGAAAAGCTGCTCTATACCTAATACAGCTGATGAATACAGTTGTAATGAATGATACATAATGCATGCAGATTTGAAGTTTGTTTCCAGTCTTGTATGAACTGTAAATAAATACGTTGACCACTTGACTGTCTATCTGTTCTTACATTTTCACTAATATATTTGTATTGTATGTTGAGAAAAATGAGTCTTTTAAGATGAAAGTCTGGCTTGATTTTCATACAACACTAACAATGACAGGAAGAAAGGGATACAAAAATGCCGATCTTTTGAATATAATGAGAACAGGCTACATTTGTATTATTTCCTGTGCTTAAGTTTCATTACAGTAATTTTCCCAATGAATACATTGCACAGTATGCTATTTCCTCTTCTCATTACCATCTTTGTCATGGAGAAGAGGTTATAGAATCTTAATGATTCAGTTACTTAAACCTTTTTGATAGTCTCTGTATTTTGAATGATCTCTCTGTTTCACCTTTTCCCTAAGGTTACTAAGCTTGAGAATAGGAATTACTTTCAAATCAAATTACTCAACAGTGAAAAGGGCAAGGTAGTTTAGACTGCTATTATCACAATTACAGAGATTCTAGAAAGGATGAGAAGAGGTGAAAAAATAAAAGAAAGCAGAGTCTGAATCTTTCACTAGATATTTACTACAAAGCAGTGGAAATCATAGATCCCTATATCCCAGTGTTAAGAGATTGCTTCAGGTGATATTATATTGGACTATTGTTGGCTTTGCTGTTAAAAATCTAACCACTCTACAATCCAAAACATAGGTGATCACTGATGCCGTGATCTCTAAAAGTTTTGTCATCTTGAAAAATTGTATAAATGTGATTGATCACGTAAATCTGATATATTTCAGGAATGATAGTTTATGGGACTTCTCTGTGTTCAAATGGGTGGAGAAAAACAGATCTCTCTACATTAGGATTCCAGGTGAAGTGGATTGAAAATTGCTTGGGATCCATAGGTCTTGGGGGAAAACTGATATGTGAAAAGTACCTGGTAAAAAGTAAACATTAATGACATGATGCAAAGTTGCCCCACACTGTGACTGAGTGGGCTCTGCCAGCCAAATAATGTTTACCATTTAAAAGCATGACTGAGTAGCCTGCGATGCTTCACAGACATCTGAGATTCTCAACTGAGAATATTAAATGATAAAAACCAAGATTAAGGATTCAGTGCTTTCCAGTATCATTAGGATCCTGAATGTGTTCACTGATCGTTCTAAATGGTAAATACACTTCAGAGGCATATACCCTGTCCTTTCTGTAATGTTCATTTTCCTACACTGGGCAGGAACATTGCATGAGAGATTCATGAAAAGTGCATGAAGAACAAATATAGGCAAAGGATTTATCTGCAAAGAATTTTTATAGTACAGGGAAGCAATATTTACACACATTCTCCAATCTCTATTTGAATAAATAAAGTGGTGTCATGGGACATGCTGCAATACTGATAATGAGTTTTATACTCATTCATCCTGAGAAGTTTCAACAGATATAGTTTGCCTATCAAATGGGTTTAAAATTGTATTGTCACTGGCTTGCTTTCTGCGATGATTGCTTTTGTATTGCAGCTCCATGCCTCAATAGACACTTAGATTGTCTATATCTGCCACATTGTTCACATGAGTCTCCCTGTAATCTGTAATAAGAAGCCCTTCATTTTAATACTAAAACTCAACATATGCTCCTACAATGATTATTAACTTAGGGAAATGGCAGCCAAAATGATATTTTGCTTTCTATTCTCTATTCTTTCCATGTACATTGCATGACATGCAACAGTCTTCTTAGTTCAACAACTCAGTGTAAGCATTGCAGAAGGGATATTATGGGTACAGTTGCAGACATTTCCATGGTTCTTATTATTGTGCTGCGCACAACTATAGTAATAAATATTGACTACACGTGGCTTAGCTATTAATTGAAATTCGTAAGCACTGAATCCTAACTTTCAGGACAAAGTATGACTTTAACTTAATGTATCTTGTAGGTATGTAGTCTATTTAAAATACATTACCTTAAGAATGAGTGCTAGACGTTTTGCTGGATTAGTGTTTTAAGACTTGGTCAAATACAGTGCAGACTGAATTTTATCAGAAGTGAATCAAACTCTGCAATTCTGAATGTAAATTCCTCCTTGTACTTTTTCTAGTTGAAGTTATTTTAAAGCATTTCAGCTAGGTAAATTAAGGAGCCTACTGAAATAATTGCTAGATTAATGTGTGTATGGACACCCAGGTTTTACTGCTCCCTTCTCTCATTTTCGTACAACCACTGAAATTTTTGGCCTATTCCTAACAGTCTGAGAGAAAAACAATAATCTCAGAGATAGATTTCCAAATACTTTATGAAGGATGTAGCTGAGAAAGCTTGCTTCAAAACAAACAAGCAAACAAACAAACAAAACTGCAGTTTGAGTCCTAATAGCAGATCAAATAACAGAGAACCCAATTATAAGACCTAAATCCACAGGGAATCATTGATTTCTGTTGCTACTTTTTTTTGGTGTGTTGTTTAGTTGGATTCCGAAGATGACAACAGTTTCTTCTGGGAGATGTTGGCATGGTGATGGCAGATGCTTTCTATTTAGAGTTTTGCAACAAAAATAGTTTATTTTAGTTCAGTGTGATGGAATATATCAGTGGACTGTACCTATGTTATACTAATTTCTAGAAATGCTTTGCTAGGGATGGGATGTGATAGGGACAAGAAAGGAAAATCTTAGATTGAGCTAAGACAGTGAATTCACAGAATTGCTTTGTTGATTTGTTACTTAATTCTCATTTAATAATTTCACAACATCTTATAAGGGTTAACAGAACCTCATATTTTATGCCTCAGTTCTCACTTGCTTCCACTCTATCAAGAAGAAAAATAAGATACAGAGAGATTAAATAGATGACTGAAGGCTCTGCTGCAAGTCTCTGTTTTATCTCCAGAGTGCTCTAAGCAAGGTACATAGGTACAAGAAGCACTGCAGTCATTCTAATTAAATGGTCTTTTTAAGATTAAATTACCCTTGGCAAGTGCATAATATATATTGCATATATAATACATATATTTTAGATATATCCTCAGTCAGGATAATGATAAAACTCTGATTCTAGTATATATACTTAAGGTGACACCCTGGAATTTTGCCATTTCTTTAAAATATGACCAGATTTCACTTTTAATCCTTGAGAATACACTGGTTTATTGTGCTAGATTTTGGACATGGACTTCTAAATACTTACAGTGTAAGAAACTCAACTCAATTCAACTCTAACTCTTCTTTTAAATAAAGTTAAAATCTAATGAAAGAATCCTATACACCAAAATGGAAGCACGGAATAGCAATCATTTATTTCAAATTTTAATACTTTGTGGGGCTGTGTTAGCTTCACAATACCCTAATGCATTTTAAAAACTAATTAGAGCATATTTTTTTGTAGTCGACAGAAAAACTATTTACATTTCTCTTTGAGGTCACCGTCTTCTGATTTCAGTATGCTTCTAAGCATTGACTGAAACATCCAGTAATTGAGTTTTAATATCAGGAAAATATGTTGATGTTTAGTAAAGAAAGATTATGCACCCTAGTCCTACTTATGGATTCCTCTAAAATGGTGGCTTTAAAAATTCCTAACAAGACTAGGAAATAAGAAGGGTATGAAAGAATCAGTATGGAGAAAGATTTGTTTTTTCCAAATTAATATGATGAAGGAACGTTTATCATTTCTCACCCTTTATTTTCTACCCAAACTAAATTCAATCATCTATTTAACTCACACTTCAGGATTTGCATTTGAGTTTGATGGCAATAATAAAGTGAGATAAATTAAATTAATATTCTTCTTGATACAATTAGTTTAATAACTTTTCCATTTCCATTCCCTTTTTATCTGCTTTATCACAATTCGATAACATACTACAGTAAACCAATGCTTCAATAAACTTCTCTCTGTGCCCAGCATGAAGAGATTAGGATTTCTTTTATTGCTCAGATTGTCATATCTTGCCTTATATAGCACCTTTTATTGCAAAAGGAAGCCAGGCGCTTTGATATAAAGAAGAATGACATTTCTCAGAGTTGATACGTGTGTGCTTCAGTGGTGGAACAGAGACCTTTTTCACAGTCACCAGCAAGTGCAAAGTCCGACATCCAAGTGCAAGGTGCTGCATCTGGGTCAGGGCAGTTGCAAGCACAGACACAGGCTGGGTGGAGAATGGCTTGAGAGCAGCCCCGAGGAGGAGGATTTGGGATTGTCGGTTGATGAAAGATTCAACATGAGCCAGTAATGCGTGCTTGCAGCCCAGAAGGCCAACCACATCCTAGGTTGCATAAAGAGAAGTGTGACCAGCAGGTTGAGGGAGGTGATTCTGCCCCTCTACTCCACCCTCTACCTGGAGTATTGCATCCTGTTCAGGAGACCCCAACACAAGAAGAACATGAAACTGATGGAGCAGGTTCAGAGGAGTGCCATGAAGATGATCAGAGGGCTGGAGTGCCTCCCCTACAAGGACAGGCTGAGAGAATTGGGGCTCTTCAGCCCGGAGAAGAGAAAGCTCTGGGGAGACCTTTTAGATGCTTTCCAGTACCTGAAGGTGGCCAACAGGAAGGTTGGGGAGGGACTTTTCATAAGGTTAGGTAGCAAAAGGATGAGGGGAAATGGTTCTAAACTGGAAGATGGTAGATTTAGACTAGAAATTAGGAAGAAATTCTTTACTGTGAGTGTGGTGAGGCACTGGAACAGGTTGCCCAGTGAGGTTGTGAATGCCCCCTCCCTGGAAGCATTCAAGGCCAGGTTGGATAGGGCTTTGAGCAACATGGTCTAGAGGGATAAGTACCTGCCTACAGCAGGGGGGTCAGAACTAGATGATCTTAAAGGTCCCTTCCAACCCAAACCATTCTATGATTCTATGATTCCATGTTGTACAACCATTAGAACAGAATGCTCTGAAAAACTGGTGTAATAGTCTTGCTGGGGTCCTGGGACTGCCGGGACACATAGGGTATGTATGCATATGCAGATACATGTGTACTCATGTATATTCAAGGTTTAAACACTTGATACTTATATACCACACAAAGAGATTTTCTGCTTTTATACCCTGAGTATTTTGGCTTTAGCTGGATGGAATATAGATTATCTGCAAAGTGAAATTTTCTCTTTAACCAGGGGTCACTGAACAGGACTACAGCACTCTGATGCTACTGTTGCATCCACTGCCAATAAACTGCAGCCTCAGTGCATTCTGAGTGATGGAGTTGCCGTGTTCAAGTGAAGGCAAGTCACCCTCCAGGATGATCTTCCATACTAGGTGTCATGAAGAGTTTTTCTGAGACGTTGCTAGTATTTCTCAGTTCAAGTCAAACATCATTTATATACATAGGCATATATACAAGCACTCCTTTTTTTTTTTTTTTTTTTTTTTTTTTTTCCCCCTGAATAATTGACTTCTTTCATTCTGTTTTAGTTTCTGCAGGACTTGAAGACCCAGATAAGATGTTCTTCTCGACAGAAAGGACAGGTTTCTGTGGGAGCTGGGCAGTAGTAATTGTCAGCAATCTATTAACACTGACAGTTTAAGCCACTGTGTTCATAATTGTCCTCTGTATGTTTACAGAAAAGGTGAATATATACACACACAAACCTTTCAAGCCCATATGTGGGCTGCTTAATAGTTTAACAAGTGTTATCAACTAGCTTAGTCCTCCCACTTATCCTTGCTACTACTGCTAAGTGTGCCTGGAGCAATTTTTAGTGGAAGAGTTATTCATCATGTGAATAGCCAATGCCTTGGTTCTCAAGGCCATGCCAGGTGCACTGGAAGGCAAAGAAGCCATTTCAGAGAAAGCATTTCAGTCTCTTGCTCCATATCAGGCTTCTACATGACCCTGGTCAAATCTTTTATATCTAGCTTTCCATATATACTTAAGCTTGTAGGCCTGGATCTGTTACAGGACTTGCTTTTATGTGACAGTTTAGAGGTGAAATCCTTCCATTGAGGAGAAGGCCTGGGTAAATACTTTGTATGTGTTTATAACTTTATATTTTGATAATATTCTGCTGTAATGGTTTTGATTTCATCGAGGCCTGGAAGAAGAGCTCTCCTGAGGAAGCCCTGACAGGCTGTCTACTCTGCACAGCTCTGCAACATCTGAAGCAAAATACATTCAGCCTTTGCAAAAGAACATAAGCATAAAAATAATGAAAGAAAGGGGAAATAAATAAGATTTGTAGATATAAAAATAAATAAAAAGAATAAAAAACAAACAACTGAAACAAATTCTACTTTTCAAGATTTTTAAACAGTCATTGATATTTTGGTTAAGGTTTCTCAGGACTTCTGGGCTCTTTGTCAGAACCTCTTTCCCAAACTGTTCTTACAGTTACTTCTGTTTGAGAGTTGCTTGTAAAATCCCTTTTTGAATACCCTCTTCTAGCCTTCCTCCATTCTACATGCCCCCCCCTTTTTTTTAACTTGCTGCTTGAAGTTATTAAGAGTTAAGAGCTCAGCAGTGACTTCCGTTGTCTTCCTGGGGAGAAGCTGCACAAGGATCCAAGGAATTAGTTCTGTTCATCACACATAGTCTCTTCTCTCTGCACAAATTTCTTCTAAGTTGAAAACTACAGTCATAAACAGAATGAATACATTAATGCAAATTTGAAAGTCTACAAAAATATTCTCCAGGCCATCATACATGACTAAAAATTAGAATACAAAGAGTTATCTAAACTCTTCATAACTTGATGGTTGATCCTAGAATAAACCCTAGGCTCCCTTCAAGATCAAGTACCACGCCTATTTTCTAAAATATATTAATATGAATATATCTTGTTTTTACATGTATTTAAAAGCTTCAACAAATTAAAAATGCTTGAGTTTGAAAGAAAAAAATGATATAAAAGCATTACTCTGAACAACGAGTTATCCTAACAGTGTGACTTATCTCGGTTAGACACTTCTCCAAAAGCAGTAATTAAATATATATCAATTACTTGACAATTTTTGGTCGTTCAAAGTAAAACTATTTCACAAAATGAGGAATGGCTTGATTTGTTGCTCAGATATTTTTTCTGAAGGGATATGCTGCTCTCAGATGAGTCTTTTTGAATCTGTTGATCTATACACAGACTTTGGTGAGCCTCAGTTGGCTGAGAACATCAGTGGATCAACATGAAAGTTATTTTGGTTTGGATGGCACTCTTTTCAGACTTAGCTAAATGAATTTCCTATTTACTTGACATTGCCTAAGAACATGGATACTTCAACACTTGTTGTGGATCAGTAATGCAAGGTAATTACATATGTGTTGTAACTTGGTCGTAGATTGGGTTTTTTTTTTTACTTACTAACAGCTACAGTTGTAGTTCACTGAAACTGCTGAGCATGACTATCACTGTTTCTTAAAGTAAATGAGAGAAGTTAGGTGATAGTAGGCAATAAAGAGGGAACACAATGAGTTTGCTACTATGGACACTGACAGCAGATCCTGGAAGCTCCAAATTTCTGGGAAACACGCTCAGAGCCTAAGGTTCAAATGAATAGAAATGAGAATCAATAACTGTGAGAAAAACAAGCAAAAAGGACCAGAAAAAAACAGGAGACAAAGAAATATCTGTGGCTTGACTGAAGGAAAGCCAAAGGAAAAAGCAGCAATACTGGGGCAGAATGATTGCTAAAAAGGCAGATTTAGGATGCTGAAAGAAAAAAAATAACATTCCAGTGCTTGTTCCTGCTGCATCAGGGATTTATGCTTGTTCCTGGTAAAGAAAATGGGTTGTACCAGGGCAATCACAGACTCTGTCATCAATTTATCCCCCTAACAAAACAATTCAGAAAACCTCAAATATCTGGTTAACTACCTGGATAAAAAGAATAAGGGTATAAAGAAAAGAACAATGTTTCCAGCTGTGGAATTTGCTAGATAGGCAGTGAAGTGTGTTGTTCAGCTGAGTTTTGCATAAGAAATACATTTATGTTACATTTCTAATGCAAATTGCCTGTATTTCACATGGACAGAATGAATCCTTTCTGGCTTGATCTTCAGCTTTTCAAATCAATAGAAGGACTCTAATATATTTTCAATAGACTTTGGAGCAGGCTCTTCCTTCCATGCACTCAAAATGACTTACAATCAATTTATGGCAAAAATCCTCTTCAGAAAGCCTGAAAACTACAAATATGCAGTTTCATGGGGAAGCTAGCATTGGTTGCCTAAAAATAGACTCAATTTCAATATACTGATCCAGATGTCTGCCTGTGAAGAATTTACTCCCTGTGCATATGCTATCTAGCTTTTAGTAGCTTGAACAAAAGAGGCAGAAGACTATGTTTAAGGAAGAGATGCCAAGTGCCTCTTTTTATCAAATGTTCTCTACACCAAAATGGAAGTACTCAAGAAGTTCATTTTGATGACATGTAATTTCTTCTTCCATCCCTACAAGTAACTTGACAGGCGACTGATATCAGAAGTGTTGCGGAGAAGTGGATCAGCCACTTACATTCATACAGACGGGTCTGTAAAGAATCTTTTTATATAGTCTGTTCTAATGCAGTGAATGCAGTGACATATATTTTTTTCTGGCTATATCTCTACCTTGGGTTTTGGGAGAATTTGCAGTTCTGGCTGCGGAGGCACATGCCGGAAGTGTCCTGGCTCACTGTTGAGCTAAACTTTGGGACAAATACTTCTTTTCCTTTATGTCCACATGATAAATATGCACATACACTGTCTGAAAGTGGGAACACAATTTTCACCAGGAAGTTTGTCTGTCTGAATAATTCGGGTATGAAGGGAGCAGATATTTTGCAGAGTTCAGATATCCAGTATTACAGATGTGGACGCATGACATTACATTGAGAAACAAAGCATATATATTAATCCCCTTGCATCTCTAGGGGAAGTGCCAAGAGAATATAAAAGGGATGGCCTGAGAGATTCAATGAGCAGAGTGAGCTGAAAGAAAAATATGGACTTGCAAATCCAAAAGGGCACAGAACATTTTGAAGTTCAAGAGTATGATATGAGGAAAGGAGATTATGTATTGTTCTGAGAGGCATCTGGGGGAGTAAGAGGAAGAGCAGTGGGCAAATCATAGTAGAAAACTACCTAGAGCAATCTATGAATAGAAGGGAAAAAATGGAAGAAGGTGAACGATTGGTATTCTGGTTTAGGAGTTCATAACTTACTGCTGTGCACCTGACTCTTTGCAATGTGAAATAAGGGAGTTTGGGGAGTCCTGATTGAGTTTGAGAGAGGTCATGGGAGTCTTATGTTTCAGTAATGATTTTCTTTGCTATGTCAGCTAAAGCCCGTCACACTGCATCCATACTATGAACAGCCTGATGGGACAGCAGGAAAATTGGTAGAGATACTGATTAAAGAGTGCCTGGAACATTTAAAAATTCCATATTTAACTTCTAAATAATGTTTCTATCAACCTTAGGGGTGAACAGGAAAATGGACAGAAGTCCTTTTTCACTATTTACAACCTGTGGTAGTGGTCATGAGGTAGAGCAATGCCAGGAACAATTCTCACAGCATCAGAAAAATTCAGAGCAGTGTCAGCCCTCCTATGAATGAAAGAGAGAATGATGATTTTCACTGCAAAATACCTGCCTGAAGGACTCCCCACCAAGGGTACTTGGACAGATCCTCTAGCATCAGTCCTCCAGGAGATAACACAGCCTAGCAAAGGAGGTGTCCAGAATGATGACAAGAACTGTGAAGGTACCATATGCTCACTGGTGTACCCAACAGTGCAGCTCATGAGAAATCTGTGCTCTGAAAGCTGATGGAGAGATCTTTCTTATCTCCTGTAAATGATAGGAAGACACTTATTCACTTTTCCTTTTATTTTGCTAATATAAACCACAGGTTTCTTAAATTTCTGAACCCAACAAAATAAGGCAGAAAGATATCCAGGCATTTGTGTACCACTGCAAATGCTGCCAGCATCCTGCTGCTACAGACAGGGATTTCAGTGTGTTGGTGGAGAACTGAGCCAGCACCTACTGTAAATGCACCTGGCAGCATGAGCTGCCTGTGATCATGTCCTTCCTTCTCTCTCTCTCTCTCACTCTATTCCTAAACACTCCTCACCATCTCCACCAAATGTTGATGAAGAATTTTCACAGTTTACATCCTCAGTCCTCCAGATTGTGAGAGAAGTGCATGGGGAGATCACTCCCAGCTGACAGACTGGGTGCTCCCCAGCATTTCCAGACTTCCTGCTGTAGAACTGGAACTTGCAAAGGGCAGAAGATGTTTCATTGATGGGGGGTCTTACATCAAAGTGCACGGTGTAAAGGCAACCACAGAAAAATATAAAATGTACGTGTAATAACTACACATTTGTACAAAGTGAAGATTATTCTGAATATCCCTTCTTTTGTTAAAGTACAAAAATTGTAACAGTTTTTAAAGTCAAGAAAAACATAGATCCTAGGAAAGGAATACATGAGAAAACGTTTTTTTTTTTTTTTTCTTATTATTATTTTTACTGCTATTTTCACATCCCATTTCAGCCCTAAATCTGTTGCTTCTAGGCAGTGAGTGAATTCTGGCACGTGCTACCCCATGAGTGCATGCTTTGATGCTGATAGTTCAGCTCTGGACTTCTCCTTTGTTCCAGACCAGATGTTCTGCTTCTCCCTGGTAATGGTTAACATGGCGCTACCTCATTATACACCTCTCTCTGGAAATTATGCCAGTGCTACTTCAGAATCAGCCAAGAGCCCTGCTGAATCAATGAGACAGCTGGCACCCCCCCTGGGGACGGAGCGCTTTACCTTTTGGATTCAGGCAGTCACTATGAGCTGAGATCCAGGACACCGTGAATGATTTTTCGTAGACAGGTGAGAACAAAAGAGCTTTGAAAACCTAATTCAATAGAATCTGGGAACGCGGGGGTCTATTGATTAAAAAAAAAAAAATACACATACACCGTCCAGTTGCATTTTCATCTTAATTGATTTTTGTATGAGATGGAAGAGTGAATTCTGTCAAATAAAAGACTCCATAGAAATCTTTTCTTTACATACCATTAAGTAAGTAGATTTTTGCATACACAACAGCTGTGTTGTGTTTGCAAAAATCAAATAATTCCTGAATAAAGCTCACAAACTGTAAATTGATCTCTTTGATCTTGTCCATAACATATGCTAATCCTCAAATATCGAGGGAAATAGAGGATGAGATAATGCAAACAAAATAAACACCTGGTTAATATAAACATTTGTAAATTGAGGTTTGAGGCCAGCTCACTGTTAGTATATTTACTTTTGGAAAAAAAAAAGAACTCAAGACTTTAAAAGGAGAGTTTAAACAGGAGGAATTTGGCTTTGTTCAGTGAAGTCTCATTAAACTGCAAGATTCTCCCGAAAATAAATGAGAATTGGCTGCACTTAATTTTCTCCTTCCAGTGAGTATACCTACTTTCACAGGATGTACTTGACAAAGCCCATCATAAGAAAAGCATTTGGTTTCTACAAAGACTGTATGACTAAAGTAGACTATAGGGTTCTCAAGATAATCCCTCACACTACATACAAGACTTCCTGGCTGATTCACATCAATTGGTTTGAACCATCCTAAGAGCACTCTGTGCATTGTGTTACTCCCCTTACCTCCCACCCTGTATTTAATTTAGGAATGTAAAGTTGAGAATTTTTCTTTATTGCTACTTGAAAGTCTCTTGATCATATTGAATGCTCCAGAAACAGTGATTAATAATAATAGTTTCTTCTTCCAAGAGAGATCTTCTAACATAACTAGTTATGTTCCTGATGTCTCCCTCTGCCAGGGCTGCATGGAACAACACGCCCTATTTTTGCTAAGTTTGTTGAAATTCATGTTAACACCTGATTTTAAGCACATTTGCTTGTTTCACTCCAAGGGGTTAATTTTTCTTGGATGGCCAGTGTCCAAATCTAGAAAACTCAATGAAATAGGGATGAAAGTGTAAAGTACCAATGAAATCTGGGCTTCTGCCATCGTTTTCATCAGGAAACGCACTGTCTGTGTGATTGCTGACAGAGATCTCTCTGTGTTTCTTTCTTTCCTGACTTTGGTATTCAAAGCAAGTGCTGATTTTGCTGAATAGAAAGAAATACAGCTGAGTCACATGTCTTGAAAGTGGCTGCAGGATAAGACCTGGAACTGCATTAATATGACAGCCATCCTTCACAATAGTTTTTCTGCATCCTGTGGAGATCCTGCCTGGCAGAGAAAGCTATTTTCTCTAAAGAAGAGCACTGTGGTTGGTTTTTCTTTCCTGCCTGGATTATCTTCCAACTGCTTTTATTTTGCTTAATCAAAACCAACTTCTGCTCAGAAATGAAGAAAGAAACTTAAATCTCAGAAAAATGTTGGCATTTATTAATTTCATACAAAGCCTGTTAATTCCTTGCAAATATGCAGGTCATCAGTATACCCATGGTGCTTTTTATCTCAATCTTAAAAAGAAAAAAAAAAGCTTAAACTTTGCAACATTCCTGTGAGGCAGGTAAATCTTTTCATAAAAGGATTATTTCACCAGTTACTGACATACAGGCACCTCTGGGGTGAAACACTGTGGTTGTTTAACTGCCTGTAGCCACACAACACAAGAAGTGAGGGGACAGGAAATGAAAGCCATCCAATCCAATTTAATTTTAAGGAGCAAATAGATAGGCAGAACGTAAGGTTCACAGCTGGGATTTCACCAGAGTAGAGGAAATAGTACACCTTACAGAAAAGTGGCATAGTATCTTCAGTGATTGCAAATAGCAGGCTCTCAGTTTTAACATGTTATCTGGAAAACAGAATCCTCTGCAGCTCATGGCTCTTCACATCATCCTGAGATGGCAGACTGAGAATTAGTTTTAGAGGGGAAGATGCAAGCTACCAAGTCACCATTTTCCCTCTTGGAGGAATCTAGATATTTCTTAAAGGTTCACTATGCAAATACTGCCCAGGCACTGCTGATGAGTTATGACAGTACAGCAATGCAAGGTAGCAGAATGTAGCAGATACTTGAAAGTGCAGAAATATGCCAGAGGAAAGGTTATCTTCCAAAAAAGTTTATCCCTTTTCCCTGGAATCTCACAACCCATATCTACATGTTTATTCATGATTCTGTAGTGATTAGAAATGTTTAGGTATTGTAGGATCGTTTGGACAATTCTCCTTGTCTGGATGTGGGCTGCTGCCCTTAAGGTATTATCCTCATCCAGTGAGAAACTGCACATTACAGCCCTGAAGAGGATCAAAGGTGTTAAGCAAAATGTAAAGTAGTAACTACAGGGACAAAAACACCTGGCTTGCTCATGTTTGCTTGTAAGAGAAGAAACTAGAAGGAAGGAAGATGAGAGCAAAGATTGAACACTTGCTGCATTCATGCTGCATTTGTCTTTTTTGAGAGAGACTGTGGAGGTGCGGCTGCAGAGCAATTACTCAGTGCTGCCAAGGAGAGTAGCAGCTGTGCAAACAGCTGTACACGGACAAAGCTTGTCTGATGGGAAGGGCCTGGCTGGTGGCAGTGGGGTGGGATAGGGCAGAGAGCAGAAGCACCAAGTGAAATCATGCCCTGATTACAGACAGAGGTGTTTGCTTTCAAGAAAATTGGGATTTCAGTCAAGATGTACTTTTGTGGGTGAGAAATGAGAAGGCAGGATATCTTATTCTTTTTTGCATCCTTGCATACTTGTCTTCTATTGGAAGTGTGTTTGACTTCTTCAGCTCTGAAAGATATAATCTATCAATAAGTGGAAAGTGTTTTGAAAGAAAACCAAGCTTTTTTTTTTCTCCACAAAAAATTCCTTGGGAGCTGCAACAACTATGGTCTGAGCTTGAACTACCTCTTTTTCTGCACTTCTCTTCCATAAGTCATGCATTTATTTCTGACTTCCCTAAGCAAACCTAAACGATCTACTGCGCTGTTTACAGGTGGCCTTCATGCCTCCCACGTCAGGATGCAGCTATTTGCCAGCCTCCCCAGTATGTGTTTCTTAGGTCAGAAAATCCGCTGTCTGCAGGATATTGTGACAAGAACATGTATGTTGTATCTCACATGCAGCTTCTATGCGTTTCCAGCAGGAAGAAATTCTTTTCAAACAGAAAATTCAGCCTTGCTTTGTATGGCTAGGACAAAAAGCTCTCAAATGCTTTGCAGTTTAAAGAGGACAACACAGATAACTGCAGAAATTTCAAATAGATATTGATTTCTGAGTTGCATAGAAAAGAATCAGTGTTATTTATTTCCTGAACAAAAGGAGTAGAAACTGAAATACCCATTGGGTAATGAAAACAAAGGCTCCTGAGGACTTAGGCACAAAAACTTCGACCAAGATAATCTACACTGAGGGGGGAACATTTAGTTTGAAACCTTCACCTTACCTACAAAGTGAGAAAGAGATAGAAATCTGACAGGAGTAGAAGAAGAGTGGTCCTGATAGCCTCAACACTGGAAGAAACAGAGACGTAGCCTTGAAGCACAGAGCTGGATACCTTGTTTACCATGTGGAGAATCTAAGATTCAGACTTTTCACAGGATTGCCAAAATTGAGAGCAAAAGATGTGGAAAATGATATGTGCTATCCATAATCCAGTTTCTGTGTTATATAATGGAACTTAGTTATGATATAATAGCAGCAGAAATGTCACCAGAAACTGTCAATGTAAAGAAAAATATTAACTTAGCTGTCTTTCCTTTTATCTCATAAATGCCAAAGTCTATCGTAGTATTCTCTAAAAGATAGAATTCTTGTTTTGAGTTCATGATTTGATGCTTGAAGGGGATACTTGAAATCCAGCATCTGAGATGGTGAGAAAGGATTCATTTTGCATGAGGAACCTAAAATGATTTTGATGGAGTTTTGCAGTATAGACCAAGCTTGTGTCTATTACAGATTAGTCAAGTGGTGCCTGGGCCCAATGTGAATCAAATCTTCTCAGTTTCTTTGATGTATAGTCCCATCTCTTTCCCCTCTTTCCTACTATGCGAGCTACTTTATCTTCTAGTTTGTCTGGTACTTTGTTTACCTTCTTTTTAGAGAGAGAGAAAAAAAAAGGTTTGAGGACTCATTACTTTATCCCCAAGGCAACACTGGAATGAAGACAAGGGACATCACTGTTAAAAGACAGTAAAATGATTGGATGTAATGAGAAATAGACTTAGGGAATGCTAGCTAAAGCTCATAGCCCTCTTAAGACAGTTGTAGCACAGAACATCTTGCATTTGTCACAACCAATCATCCTAAAATCCTTATGATATGTAAGAAATCAAGAGTTTACAGTAATGCATATTTTATTATATTCTCTATGAAGAATACCAAAAAGAAGTGCTGCAAAAGCAAAATAGATTTCTGATTAAGAACAAAAAAAATTGATTAAGTTAAAATAGGATTGTGGGTAATCTGAAATGTCACGTTTTACAGGTGTGATAATTAGGACTAAACAGGCCATTTAGAGCATATTGGCCAATCGTTAACTTATTTAGGAGTTTTATAGATCGCTTGTTACTACTTATTTTCTCCCAGGTAATCACACATATACTTAGGAAAGCCAAATGGGTGCTGTAATCAGAAGGTATGAGATGGAAGAATGCCATGACATGGCAGCCTAGACCTGAAAGGAGAAGACTCAGCAGAGGAACCCCTAGAGTCAGACAGGAGGTTGGATTCAAATTTACTGTCCTCTGCATCATTATCTGACTTAACTCTGGCGCTGTATGCTTCGGGAGAGAACTTGGGGTGCATCCAGTGAAGGGTGCACTGACTTTCCTTCCGTGTGAGTGGGCTCTGGCACTGTGAATTTGTGAGATAGTATTGAGGCATCCCTAGGAAAGCCCTGATGCTATCAACCAAGATAATGCAGAGACCTGGGACATAGACTGCTTTCAGCTGTGGTTCTGGTGGTTTGTAGAAGTGTGGGTTGATCAGCTCAGCTTGACCTAACCATGACCAGTAGTGATCCAGGATGTCCCTTTCCATATTTTTTACGTGACTTCATAACACTGGAAAGCTACTAATGGTGTTAGATCGTATTTGTTAGGACTGAACATTTTACATCCATGCAAAGATAACTAAGGGGTTTTGGGATCATTTCTGAGTTGGAAACATCATGGTAAGCTAAGCAAGGAATTAAAAAGAAGCACACAGGTTTCAGAAGGACAGAGAGGGTCTCACCATCCTTTCAGTATAGTACAGAAATAGCTAGCTGACACTATTAATTCATTTTATATAAGACACAAATACTAGTGACATTTTTGTGTTTTCATCCTATTATTATTCAGAGCCACACTACCCAGCAGCTGCAGCTTCCAGAGAGTCCAGCTGAGGCTCAGCACTATGAACTAATCTCACTGTACCTTCAGGCATCGTTTTAGCTTTCATTTTTTCAGCTTAGCTGAGACAAAAGTCTGTCTTCAGAGTCTGGCTCCTCTGCTTTATGTAGGCAGAAACATTCAAGCAAACTTAGAATCCCAGAACTGCATAAGTAAGTGACAGGATCTGCACACATGGTGGAACCTGCTGTCCTGGCAGCCCCTCCTGCAGGAAGGAAGAGGAGATGGGGTGCTTTCAGCAGACTTTGAGGCTCTGTAGTTGGGCCAGAGGAAGTGACAGGAGACAGCAATCTATAGGCTGCCCTGGCTGGTCTGTGCAGTCCCTCCCTCAAACAACGTTTTACTTGCTGAGACTTCCACTTGTGTCCCTTCCCCACTCCTCTGCTCAGGCACCTATTTGATTAATCTTACCTATCAATACCTTGTGTTTTTACCATTGAGCTATCTAGGAGGCAATACTGCCACTTGCACAACTTTCCGAAGTCATTTGCAATGCTTTTCTCTTGCTATTTACAGTCTTTTTTGCTCTCTTGCTTTCTTACTCTGTCTCACTGCTTGCTACACTTGATCTTCTCTTTGAGCAGGACTGAAACAGTTGAAGCAGACACCTCAACCTTAACAGCAGCCCCTGTGATGAGGTACTACACTACAACTGAACCTATGTACACTTGCCCTCTCTCTGAGACTTTCTGCAGCAATTTGGCCCACTTTCTTTCCATGGTTTCATATAATGACCTGCATCTCCAAGCCAACATCTCTCTTCACTACCAGCATCATCGGAGATGTACTGCACACCCTCTAATATCTGTTGCCAAGCCTCTCACAGGTTGTCCTATCAGTGATAGTGGATAGAAAAACTTGTTTACTTGGGAACAGTGAAAAAACTCTTTCCCCTTGATTTCTTGCAACTCTTTGTTGACAGCTGCCTGTGTTCTAATGAACAGACAACTTTTTTTGAAAGGGCATACAGTAGCAGACACATTCTTATCATTCACTATCTCTTTAAACGTTTTGGCAGCAGTTCCATACATGCTCTAGTTTTTTTTTCATTCACTTTTTATCCTGTTTCTTCTTGAGTAATGTCACTTTCATACAGCCTTTCACTAACAGCTTGTCTAGCATCAGCTGATACACAGTAGTACAGTATTTCCATTTTCAAGAACCTGCTGCTGTAGATAATGGGAACTCTTTCATCAAACAGTATTCTTTTTCATCTTTTGTTAGTCACTGAATGTAGTCCAATGACCTGCTCACTTCCCTTTACAAAGAGCCTGTTTACAATCAGAGACCATTTCTTGCTTTCATCTCAGTTGCTTCTTCCATTTTCAGTCTCTTCCTTTGCAATGACTACGTCCCTTCACCTCTCATTGCTGAGCTGTTACCTTTTCATTTAGAACTGGTCTCATATCTCATTTTTCCTTTCTTGTCACCCATAGACAGCAGTGCATACAACAGGATCATTGGGAAATTCAGAATTTTGGCTCTTCTCCTCCCAGTAGAAGAAAGCACAAAGTTAGGACAAAAGAAGCTGAGCCAAAGTTATGCTACTGCTGCAGGTTACAGTTACAGTATTTGTTCCAGTGAGAATTTTTCAAATCCTTTTTCAATGGCGTCTCAAACATGCAATTTCAATTTTACTTAAGTGATAAATACAGCTGTGACTTCTCACTTCTACTTTCAGTCAAAAGCCATAAGTTGGGTGAATCTTGGGTGGGAAAAAAGAGATTTCTGATTGAAGATCAGCTCAGCATGCTGTTCCTGTAATTAACACAGAGGAAAACTCAGATCTTGTTTATAAATGCTTGAATGCCTTGAAACATAGGGATGTGCTGACAGCTGGGTATCCAGTGGGAATTTTGGGTAAGACATTGATACAAATGGAGTCATTTTTCTTCAGGCCTTTTGCTAATGAGGACAATGGATGAGTGAAATGGGCAACACATAACTCCACAGGTATTTTATTTCTAGGTTTGCTTATTGGCAGCAGTAAAACTTGGAACTGGGAACGTTGCCAGCAGTGCTACACAATAAGTATTAATCCAATAATCTATTATTCCTCTCCTGGAAGAGGCCAAATGCTAGATAAATTTGAGTTAGTGCTCCAACACTCAACTCTTTACCATATTCAGATTGTTTGTCATGACATCCATTAATTTTGATGCCTGCTATGACATCTCCGTTTAAGTGAACAATGAATGATCTGAGAAACTGAGGACCTCTAAGTGCTGGTGTGTTGTACAGTCAAAATAGGTATCTAGAGTAGGTGTACGACTGCAGTCCTCAGCCACTGAAATCTCTGTGCTAAACAGCGAATGGGAAATTGTCTTGTCTGGAATTAGAATGGCAAAGGTATCCTTGACGTCTTTGTGCATTATATTCTTCATTTACTTTTAACTGAGTGGCTGAGGTGAGCCTCTCAGATGAATAGATCCCTGCCCCAGGGTGCTTGTAAAAAAAGCTTCTTATTTATATCAAGCAGCATGTGAACAATTCACTGCTGGAAGCACCTCAGCTGTGTTTGCGAATAACTGCTGCTCTCTGACAGCAAATGCTCCTGGTTCATTCCCTAAATACATACGGAGATATTATATACGACGTAGATGCCTGTAAGGAGCAAGGTCTTTACATTATTCCAGAGCTGGTGACTGCTTAACATTCATCCTGGAGAAAGAGCAAAAGGCTTTGGAGTTTGACCTTCAAGGTGATTTCAGGCTGGGATCTCAGATCATCTATATTTTTTTTTTAGAAAACAGCTTCTAATTCTGAGCATTAACTAATTTAAACTTTAAGGCTAGCATTTAAGTGTCGGATGATATATCTGAAAGCAACATCAAGCAAAGAGTTGCCTAGATATCCTCATTTAAAATCCACGATTAATGATTTCAGTATGTGAAAGGACACAAGAAATCGGTTTAATTCTCCTTCACTTTAGTTGCCTGGAATATTGGATCTAATCTATGTCAGACCTCCTTTCTGCAGCCGGTGGGAGAGAGATGGCATCTTCAAAGCACAATATGCTCTCACTAAAGCAGGAGCCTAATTGGTGCCAGGAAGCTAAATCAAATGTCAAAATGCTCTAAAGCTTCGTGCTTGGGTTAGGCAAGATGAATTGCCCTATGGAGTTTCTTGCCCTAGTCCTCTGACTGCGAAACCCAGACGGTGAGCTAAGTCTACAGGCCAGATTTTTCATGGTTACACATAGATGTGATGAATTGTAAATCAGAAATGATAGCTATGGAAACACTGCCCAAATTAGATCCCTTTTGCATACTTAGCTCTCTCTACTGATAATGCTATTTAAGAGAGGGATCAGTTGAACAGACCCTCAGAGAGTAGATGCTCCTTGTTCATGCCCAAAGAACATGGAGGGGGCTGTGAAGAATATGAAGCATTTTGCATTGTACCACAAGCCCAGCAAAACCTTTGGAAATTAGATCTATAGCAGCATCCATCAGCACAGTGATGATAGTTAGGTTTGTTGCTTTCAACAAGTACAATCCACAGCCTAACCCTGAGGTCGATGCTAGTCTTTTTATGAATAACTAGAGCTTGTTTTTCTACTAAGGTTAAAATATGTTCAATCCCATACATTTTCCAATGTACAATTCCCTTGTACAAGCAAACTCTGCTTCAGCTATTGCTGTGAGAGTAAGTCATTCAGTATTTGTGGATCTCTGCACATGCTGAACGTTAAGATACGTTAACACCTCATGCAGCTGATAGTGAAGAACTGTGTACTATGTAACTGTGTATTTAAGGTCTATTAAATAACACTATGTGGGTTTCGCAGACATAATTATACTTCCAACTCTGCCAGTTATGGCTCCAACTACATCTGGAAGGCTACATTTTTCAGAAAATTACATTTGCAAATGATGCCGTTTTCCACAAATAAGTAAACATGTAAAACTCAGATGATACTGCACTGAATCCAAAGGGCAGATACGGTTTTGACTGTAACATGCTTGCCCAGTCTGTAGGGTTACAGCAGGATTCCCAGCCTTCCTTTTGTGAGAAGACACCAGAGTCAATGTGGGATATGGAAGATTCTCTTTTGGGTTTCCAGTCATCTCTGCAGGGTCCCAGAAGCATTTACTACAAAAATTACAAGAGTTGGATAGAGCAAACAGCGTGAAATCAATTTTGCTTGGGAATATAAGGTTTTATAGCACCCCAGGGAAAGGTGATGTCATTTGTCCACACATGGACAATTTTCTTGTCTTACACCATGAAGATTTCTGTAGACACATGTTTTCAGTTATCAGTCAATCAGTAACTCTTACCTGCCTATACCTTCCATACACAGCTGGAGGCTTGCCTGTAGGAATACAAGCTGTCCCTCTGAAAACATATTAAATGTGTGCGTAATTTAAAGAGTGCTAATACTACCATTGATGCTTGGTACTACTTAAGTGAGCAGTTAAAGTTGATGCTGAAGGACTCTGGGTTAATCAGAGATGTAAAGCCCTTTTCTCTTCACATACAGTTGTGCAGAAAAGACGACACATTCTGAGTGAGTCCTCAGAAACATTGTGGGGCTGCCCATCAGCACTGCTTGCAGGGTCCCAAGAAACCCCACAGGGACAGCAAGCAACTTGCAGCTAGGAATCTTCAAAGCCAAAATGCTACTGACAGCCTGTTTTCTCAGGTAGATAGTCACCAATTTTAAAACAAATTATTTTATTCTCTCACTCCTATGTACACATACTGCTATGGTCTAGGTTCTGGAGGGCTGTGCTGTTTGCCAGCTGTGTGTGCATTACTGAAGACCAATTGCTGCAAACAAAAATGTAACACAATTAAATTATAGTAAAATGATTTATTGTTCTATTTATTTTATTTTATTTTATTATTTTTTTAAAGCTGTTATATTTTCATAACAATCTCCTCTACCCACATATTTCTTCTTTTTTCCTCTGCAACTGTGGCTTTTGGGTTGAGGCCTGCATCCTGCTGTAGTGGATCTTCTCTTATACACTTTGCATTAGCAATTTCCTGCTTCACTGCTCCTCCACTATGAGACAAGCTTCAAGATTTAGTGATCGTATAGCGGAGTTGGATAACAGCACTTCCATTTCCTTTTACAGAAATTGGCATCTCTTGCCTTCTGAGAGCCCTAGTCACTCAGAGGCACCTAAACAGAAATTGCAACACAGAAAGGAAAAAGTAGCACCAGATTTTTTAACAACAGCATCTAGTGTTTTTGTTTGTTTGTTTGTTTGTTTGTTTTTAGGAATATAAGAACAAGCAATCTGATGTATATGCGTTCAGAAGGGATCTTTTCAGTCACTGTTGTTCAGCAAAAAATCACCAGGGGTATTTGTTTTTATTTTTGTTACTGCTTTTGTTTTAGCCCTCCCCTATTGAGTAGGCATCTACTTTTTGCAGTTCTGTTTTATGTGGGGAGGTATGGAAGAGAAGGTGGAGCCCTTCATCTCCTCCTGTTCTCCTCTGATAATTCACTGCAGTTTTGCCTTTTCTCCTTTAATCTAGGTTTTAAGCATGCAGTGCTGTTCACAGCCTTGAAGCCTTCTGGTTCAGCGAATTGCTTCTGAGCCAAGGAGGCTTGTCCTGCCAAGGACTGGACTCAGTGGTTCAAATGGTTTCTTCCAGTCAGATTTTCTACTTCTGGGCACCTGTAGTTTAAGGACTGCTAGACAGACAAAAGCTTTGTTTAGACCAAAAGTCTATCTCTGGATGTAACACAGAAGGAAAGTGTATGAGAACAAAGTTTGCCAGCTTCAGGTAACCAGCAATTTAAACACTGGCTGGCCTAGAAAGAGTAGCTGGATTATTGTCACCATTTAATACCATGTAATGCCTCTATCTATCATAAAGTTGTCTCTCTTTCCACAATTTCAGATGTGCAAACCGCACATCTTTTGGTGATGTGCTCAGGAATTCTCTTACATCTTGACCTCCACTTTCCTTTAATAGTACTTCTTCCTCAGTTCACTGGTTGAGAACTCTTGCAGTGAGAAAAGTAGTACAGAAATCATTGCCTGCTTACTTTCTCCACATCATTTTTTGACTTTGCTGTTGGTTTTACTAGCAGAGGATCTTGGATTTTAGAAACTTCCCTTATGCAGAAACAGCAGACCATTTGTGAGTGGCGTACTCATGATTTCTGACTTGTTCACTCCCTATCTTCAAAAAAATGCTAAAAATTTAATTGTCTCTACAATTTCCATGGATTGTTCAGCTGATAGATCCACCAGAAGATTCCACAAACCTCTTTCCTGTGTGGAAATGGCCATCTTAGAGCATGTATTTACATAAGGCTCTACCTTCTGATTTACTGACATTGAATATCGCATCACGTCTTATTACCATTTTACATTCAAGCCACTTTGTAAATGAAA
Organism: Gallus gallus; assembly: GCF_016699485.2. NCBI lineage: Eukaryota > Metazoa > Chordata > Aves > Galliformes > Phasianidae > Gallus > Gallus gallus. The sequence goes on from NC_052533.1 coordinate 24,980,362, forward strand.
TACTTCTTCACTGCCATCTTCATTTTTTTCCTATCCTGAGTAATTCTGCATCATCAGTAAATTTTGGCATGTCACTATGATGATCCTTCCAGATCATTTACAAATCCACTGAACACTAAGAATGCCTGTACCAAGATCACTGCAGCCCCTTGGCTTAATCCCTCCATTGGAAAAATTCTGAATTCATAATAGGACCTTCAAACTCGATGAAAGTTAAGTGCTTCTGAATATCTGTCTGTGAGAAGTTTGCAGAAGTTTTTAAGAAATCCACATAAAACTCATGAATTGCAGTATCTTAGTTTACATATTAAAAAACTCTTCAAAAAAAAAAAGTAATAGATGTATGAAGCATGACTTCTCTCGACAAAAGTCATGTTTTATAATGTACTGTATTTCTGGGTCTATAGGTTTTGGCCGTCAGTACAAATAGGTTTCTGGGTCTATAGGTTTTGTCCGTTAGTTAGCAATTTCCAATTTCTGATGGAATACAGAATTCCTAAGTTCAGTATTGATAACTATGTATAAAAATGGCATCAACCTTAACATCTATGGCACTGAGGCTGGTATGTGTTTTAGGTTATGAAATAGAGTTGATTGCTCAGCAGTTTAATATTCCTTTAGGACTCTTGAGTGAATATTATTGAGTCCTGGAACATGATCTGTTATGACTTATTTTATAATTTGTTTCAAAATCTTTTCTAACATTTCAGTCTGAGACAGATCATCATATTCTTCCCTCGTATGAAGTACTTTGGTACCTGAGCCTCCCTCAGATCCTCCACCATGAACACAAGTGGAAAAATTCATTAAACATTTTCAGCCTTATCTTCCATGTGCACTCCTTTTACATCTTGATTGTATATCTGCCTGACTAACTAGCTGGCAGGCTTCCTACTTCTGAGGTGTTTAAAGAGAGCTTTTTATGAAACATTTTTATGCCTTCAGCAAATTGTTCCTAAAAATATTTTGGGCTTCTTTGTGGCTTTTCCTTTAACTTGAAAGGGTTTTTTTTTCTTCTTTTTTTTTCCTCACTTGGATTAAACTTCCTTTCTGTTGTTTCTACTTTCAAAAGTTTTCTTCATCCTGTTGTTTACTCTAACTGACTTGTGATTTTGTTCCTTTTAAAGATTTCTTTTGATAGTTGTTACTGGCTTACTAAGAGCCCATGCTATGACATCTTAAAACAATTTCCACGCTATATAAAAATTTTTACCCTTTTGACTGTTACATTTATTTTACCCTTCCCCAAATAATAATTTTTAGGTAGTTCTCTTTCTTGAAGTCAAATTCAGTTCATGTTAATTCTTCCAACTCTTTCGGGCATAATCCCTGTGCATGCAGTATGAGGATATATTGCAGCTCTTTTGCAGGTTGCTTTAAAGTAGGCTACGTAGAGCTAAGTCAATACTGGCTTTTTGTCTTGTGAACTCTCTGAGCTCTTATGCTATGCAAACACAAATGTGCAGTGTCCAGAGGACAGGACACAGCATGCACCTCTGACACCCTTCTATACAGCAGCAGTCTCCTGGGACCTTTGAGTACCTCTAGGAAGATTCTTCTAATGATTATCAGCTGTCTGGACTGGTTTTATCACTCACATATGATCTCATTCTTTCACTGTACTGAAAGGGTTCTTCTTGATTTACCCACCAGTATCTGTGAGAAGAAGGAGGGAATGTCTAAACTGAATGGAAATGAGGTATCTCCTTGGGGTATTTAGTTCAGTGAGGAGAGAAAAGTCATCAAATGTCACATGACTATTCCTTACAGATACTTACAAATAAAGAACCCTTGTTTGTTTGTTTGTTTTATTATTATTATTATTATTATTTTTTATTTCCCTAACTCCCTAGCTATGGGCTGTAGGCAAAGAATGGACTCTCCCAGTTAGTCCCTGAGAGCTTTCAGGTCTTGTGTTTACCAATTACGTCCCAAAGCTTCCAATGTTCCCAATCCATCTCAGGATACTTTGAAACTGGGCACTTAGAAGTTTGCCTGGAGCTGACAGATCTGTAGCTGGGACTCAAGTCAAGAAGGGGATACTTGCTGTGTGTTAAAAGGTCTGGGAAATACAGGTACCGGATCTTTGATTAACTTTGGCATGTCATGGAGATGAGGCAATTCTGTCTCTAGGGACTGTCACTCATAAAGTCCTTTCTTAATGAGAATCTTTGAGTCTTCTGAGGGACAGAGGGAAGAAAGGAAGGAGTTCATTCAGCATGGCAGTGAGGTGCCTCATGAAGAGAGACAGGTGTCTTGCCAGAGCTGTGAATCTAGTGAAGATGAATGTCATTCACTTGCTTAAAAAGGGGGAATTTAACATTACAGAACATAGGAAAGAACAGAAGCTTTTCCACAAATATTGACTTTCTTTGAGTTTTATTTAAAAGTTATCTATAACTTTCTGGATGAATCAAAAACTTGGTTCTAGTTTGACTTTGCTTTCTGATATTGATCTCAAATATTCCAAAGAGTTTCAAAATCTAACCTTTTTACCTTTGTTACTTGCTCAACCATGCTTTTAAGTTTATCTTTTCTGTGGTTCTGAACATGGTACTTCAGTATTTCAGACTAAACTTTAGTTTATTGCCTAAAAGATGGTGTTTTGTTGATTCTTCTCCTTCCTTTGACATTGATAATGTCATGGTCCACATCTAGCAGGTTCCCTTTGCAAAAGAAACTGTTCAGATGCCTTCAGAAGTCCATCACCGTAACATGGGCGTATAAATAATTAGACAATTTTCTGTGGCATCAGAAACTGGATTACCTATGTACCCAAATTTTAATCTCTGCAGAGTACCTTCTTAAAAATGTAATCTCGATTTCTTGTCCTTAGTGCAAGAGAATATATAGATATCCTAGGTATTCTATTGCTCAGGGAACCCTTTTATTGGAGATGTTCAGTCCTCTTTGGATGGATGCTACCCTTAGATAAAACTTACTTTCTCTGTGGTAGCACACAGATAAGACTGTGCTAGGATGTGTCTGTGAGTAGTGCTATTCTGTGAGTAGTGCTATTCTGCACTCCAAGTTCCTTCAATGTGAAGCATTTATCAGGGCCAGAATCGTGGTTGCCCTGAGCGCACCCCATCTGCTCAGAGGGCAGATAATTGTACAGATGATACCTGTGCATTAAGTGAATCAAGCAGCTTCTGCTTTCCTTCTGCTCTCATTAGACACTTTGCTCCAAGCTTCTACAAAGGAGATAGTTAATTAAGGGTAATTAATCTTTGTGGTACCCAGTACTCAAACAGAAAACAAACAGCTACCTATTTATCACTTTCTTAGACCAGCTTTATACTTGATCCAGTTGAAGATTGTTAAATGTGTGGATGTAATTCAAAGTCAGAATTTAAACTACCAAGCTCCAGGATTTACTAAATTTTAGTCAACAGGGGCTTAAATTGAACAAGTTCTAGAAGTGAACTCCATACATCTGTTTTATGTGAGTACACTCTGCCATGCTGGCGATGTTTCAAATTTAGTTGAACTTAAAGCCTAATTGAATTACATAATTCCTCCTGCCACCACACACACTTAAATGCAATGCCCCTTAAGAATAGGGACATATCGACTCTAATTCGGACCTCTGGAACCCAAATTTACTCTTTCAGTGTTTCAAACTAGCCAGCTTGGAAAAGCAGATTCAATTCTAAACAATCTGCTGTTGCTGCAGAGTAATTTTATACTGTATATCTGAATCTGGAGGTATCAAAACCTGAGAAAATAGTGAATCCAAATTTGGCTGTGCACAAAGATGACTCTTTAGTGAGCATGTGTTTGGCAAGGAATACTGTAGTCATTCATATTGAGACTGTCCTCCAGATCTGTAAAGACAAAATGAGATTTGCAAGGCTCAATTTAACTGGGGAGCTGGAGTGATCATGGCCACCTTGCTTTAACATTGCTGTTTAAATCAGGCTTCTGTCAGCATCTGATTGTCTCCTTAAATCTATGTGTGAATATAAAACCACGGACACATCTCCTACCCTCAACAAGATGAATCTTCCAAAAATGTGCTTCTTACAATTATGTTTTATGATCCTATTATCTTATGAGTGGTACAATACATAAGCTCAGCTCCTTTGAAAACAGCGTAATATATACTATCGACAGATGACATGAAACAACAGATTTGTCAGCATAGATCTACATAGGCTGAAAAGTAAAAGATGGCTCTGACAGTAGGTTAAATGGTTGATTCTCTAAATGAGGAATCCCAATTTAAGACCTGTTACATAACACCTGACTGTCGCTGGAAGATAATTTTAGACATAATTATCCAGAAATGATTTTGATGCTAATGGACAATTCTGTTTCAGCAACCTGGAGATTATTTTCATACAATTGTCTTCTGTGAGTTGCCTGGGCTTTCATACTCCTGGACAACAAACAACTAGATTCCCCTCAGTTTAATTTATGTCCTCTAAATGCCTTTGCCATTGCTTAAAGCCTTGTTTAGCTGAAAATGGCAGCTTCTCCGTAGGACAAGGGATGGTGAGTCACCCTGGGAACTGGACTGTCCTGTACATGAAACACAGTGTACAGCAAGAGTTTGAGGATGAGCCAGTTTGCGCCTACTGCTGGAGCCACTGCCAGCGCTGCTGACAACTCTTTGTCTTGTATGCCTTTCCTTCCTGAAGATACGCTTTTCCCATTTAAAGAAGATATGCCCATCCAGATATGAGTCTCTGAAATTGACCAATTTTGTTTACGGCTGATGTAGATTTCTTCACTTCCAGGTTTAAGAAGCTTGCTTAGCTGTTGGTAGAAATCCCTTATCACTAAGGGATACTTATGCGAGGGGTTTATATTATAGACACATCTAAGGGCTCTGCTCAGGAACCATAATCCCATTGCTGTAAGAGTGAGCATCAGATTGCAGGAAGGGAAATCCTTATGGATTTAGAAAAAAGTCTTCACGGTGAGAGCAGCAAAGCACTGGAATAGATGCATGCATCATGGTGAAGTAGAAACAGTGGTTTCATAGCATCATAGAATCACGGAATCATAGAGTCATAGTATCATAAAATCATACAATGGCCTGGGTTGAAAAGGACCACAATGATCATCAATTTCAACATACCTGCCACGGGCAGGGTCACCAACCACCAGACCAGGCTGCCCAGAGCCACATCCAGCCTGGCCTTGAATGCCTCCAGGGATGGGGCATCCACAACCTCCTTGGGCAACCTGTTCCAGTGTGCCACCACCCTCTGTGTGAAAAACTTCCTCCTATTATCTTACCTAAACCTCCCCTGTCTCAGTTTAAGACCATTCCCCCTTGTCCTGTCACTGTCCACACTTGAAAGCACATCTTTGGTAATAAATCACATGGAATAGTCATGGACCAGTGCTAAAACAGCTCTCACACGTGGGAAAGCCACCCTCAGGGTCTGTCTGCAGTAAGCTTTGGAGCATGTTTGAGTAACATCTGAATGCTGGCATCAAGAATGACAGGTGAAACTCCGTACTGGCAAAAGCTGGAATTTTGTTCATGAGCAGAGCAAAATGTAGTTCAACACATAAAAAGAAAAACACTCTCAATTTGTTATCTTAACTTACGGACTGCTACATGAGCAATTGGGTATTTATGCTTGGTGAATGCGAAGTTTAATGTTGGGTGCATTTTGCAGTCTTATGCTAAGCCACAAGGTGGCACTGGAAGATTGTAATAATCCATTGTAATTAACAGCCCCCCCACCAACCCCCCACTCCTCTTCACTCATAAATCTTTGACAGAGAAAGCAGGATTTTTCACATTAAATGATGTAAACCATGGGAATTGGTTATTTCTCTTTCGTCTGATTTTTGGCTTTCACATCCCAATAATTTTTAGTAAAGTTTTCTCCAGAGTAAAATAGAAATGCATCTGTGTGCAGTACAGCCATTGCATCAGCACAACAAAGTAACTCGACAAATCAACACGCCTTTGTGTTTAAACATGTATTCATTAATACTGGTGATTCTGTCAGCTGTCCCTCTTCTTGCAGCCAAGTGTTCATACCTCAGCAGTAACAGCATGCAAAAGTAGGAATTTCATTTCCTCTGTAATTTCTTTGATACATTGCCTGAAGCTTTCTCTCCCCTTGCAAAGCAAAGAGGAAAGCCTATTTCAGGTTTTCATCAAAGGCGAAAGTTCTTCCAAGATTTGTCCATTTCTAACAAAGATTTCACAACATTCTGTCTAAAACATCTTGCATTTTTCTCATAGCATATGTAGGCTCAGATCAGCAAAAGCATTTGATTATTTTATGGTTGTTACAAGGTGAGATTTGACACATTTGCATATAGTTTTGCAAAAGACATAACCCCTTCCCACAATCTCACATTTCTTTTATATTCCCTAAATATAAGAACTGCTAGACCTGATTCTAAATTGAGTAAAGTAGCAACGTGAGTGGGTCCAGCAACGTGGCTGAAGGCCGTCCTTCATATCTGTGAACATCTGAAAGACACAAAACCATAATGAAGTCCAAGGGAATTCTGTTTTTACTTTTGTATACAGAAAAAGAAAAAGAAAAAAGAAGAAAAAAAAAAGGAAAGGAGAAGACAATGAGTGTGACTCAGAGAACCCCTCTAAATAATCAAAACCAGAACTGTGTTAGGATCTTTTGAGCCCTAATAATGGTAGTTACAAGGTAAGATCATGATCCTGAAGTGCATACAGCCTTGTCTGGTTTTAAAGCTAGCCCTTGCTGGCCTTAGTATCTTGCTGTGTGAAATCATCTCCTAAATGAAGGCTGAGACAAAATCTGTCTTTAGAAATCCTTGTCACTGCAAGAGGTATCTAAACAAGAATTCTCATAAGGGCTCAACTCTGCCTCTAAACTTTCATTTCTCTGAAGAAGAGCAGACCGATAGACTGAGTGTAGGCGTCTAAAACATAAAAGGTAGAAACTCCTGAGTTGTTTCCTGATAGCTCACTTTGCCTTGCAAGACCAACTATATGAAGCTATGTCATTAAGGAAGATAAAATATCATCCTTGCTCAGGTTCTGCAAATGATGAGTTCCCAGAAAAATCGGTGTGGGAGGTAGTTTACAAACTGTCTGCAAAGTTAAAACTGTCTGAAAGTGCACATATCTCATTGAAAACTCACCCATGAACCCACCTCATCTTAGCTACCGTCAGTGGCAGCAGTATTTGGCATGAAGAGTCTCATATCTGAGCTCAGCTCTCAGGTTTTCTAACTGAGATAATCTACACCTTTATCAGCTGAGTCCTTAGAAGAGAAGAAGGTTTCTTTTGGACATCAACAATGCTAGTCATTTACCATCTACACTTTCCTTGAAGACTACAGGACTGTGAGGCTCTGTACTGCAGTGCAGGGGAACTGTAAAGAAGTGAGCCTGGAGCAGAAGAGCCAGCACTGCACCAGGTGCTGTATGTTGGGCATGCTGTCGTGGTCTTGGCACAAAACTCAAGGGAGGGAGTGATGTGAGGAAGAAGCTGCCCTCAGGGCCTCTGGAGGTGCTGATGGAGGGGACAGCCTGGCATCCTGTTTTGCTCGTCTTCTAAAGCCACTCCGTAGAGTAACAAGTAAATGTTGTCTTTGAGATCAGTAAGCTGGCGCTGCTGGAGTGTGACTGAGAAAAAATAGCAGAACAAAAGACATGAGGAGATCTTCCTGCAGTGACAGCAGCGCTGTGTCGTGGAGTTTATTCCTACTTCAGGCACATGTGGTATAGAACTGTGATGTCCTTACCCTGCTCTCAGGGAGAAATTTTGCCTTTCCCCCTTTCTCTATGGAGTGGACTTCTGCCCCAAATGCTCCGAGTTTGTACAAAGCACTTTCTGGACAAGCCTTGAAAGGCTGTGTTCTCCCAGGAACAGCTGCTATGACAGTGCCCTCAGCTGCAACTGTCCATGCTCCCTCTGGCCCTCCAGGAATTCCAAGAACCTTCAGGATCTTGCCCAATTTATTCCTCACCAGCACACAGAAAGCAAAGACTGACGGCCTCAAAGACTCTTTCCTCCATCAATTTCTACTTTAAGACAATTTAACTCTCTCGTGTTTTCACTCTCCTGCATAAAGCTTTCCAGCTGACATTATATATGTTGCATTATTGTGCAATTAAAAACATGAGTAGAAAGATTTTAATATAGCTTTTGTTATCAGGTTTTATGACTTCAACAATTGTTGCTATCAGCTAATAATCCCTAGAGTGGCCATCAAGAAATATTCCAATAATTGGATTTTAATTAAGAAATTCATTTAGTCCTACAGAATTTTTGAAATCTAACTACGTCTCTAGGAAAATCACCCAATCTGTGGTATTTTCTGGACATTGTTACTCTTTGCTCAGTACAGACTCATTTCAATACTTTAAATTATTCTTTTTTCTTTTTTTTTCTTATGGTTATTATTAAAACTCTATTTCCTGTGTTGCTACTGTAGAAATTGTCAACATTTAATGGATGAAATAAACACAGAATGCAAATAGAACTCTATTATATAGATAGTGTTAGAAAAGAAGCTCTCTATGCAAAGAAGATTAGAAAGCTTTTTTTACTTATTGTATTTACGATCTTGAGATATTTTTTTTCCTGTGGATTTAAAGGCGTTATTAATGAGCTGGTAGATAAACTTGGCTATAACTTTTATTCTTACAGACAATAGTTTATGTCTCACCTCATCTCAAGTATTTTGGGAAAAATCCTGAGTGTGCACAGAGTGTCACCTGTAATAAGCCCAGTGAAGCCTGTAGGCTTGCTCATATTTATATCACAGAAGCACTGAGTGAGCCAGACACCACTGTTAGTACATTACCTTTTAGTCATCTTTGATGCTGCATGCCACATCTCACTCCAGCATTTCATGATTCCTCCTGACATAGTGACAGGAGAAGTAATTAAGGACATCATGAATTCAAGGTGTTTCTGTTGAAGTGATTGGAGTATTCCTGTATTTTTCCATATGGAACACAGGGTAGCTTCACTTTATGGTATGTCTTTGTCAGTAGGCAGAAATCAATGCAATAAAAATAAAAGTCTCACAGAGATATTTTTTGTATTTAGGTGAACAAATAGAATATACAGTCATATTATGACCTTGAAAGAATGGAAATAAAATGTGACAAAGGACTCTGTTTGTAGTATTTATATCAACCATAAAAATACTCTGAACATGAAGATTTCCTTGAAACCAAACAAAATCTATTGAAATTGTGAAGAGGGGAAGGGATAAGAAGCAAAGGTCTGATGAATGAATGGTTGGCAGCATGAAGAACATTTCAGTAAGATTATTTACATGAGTGATATGAGGCATCTGGCCCGTATACTGTATAGTTACAAATATAGAAAAGCTGTGGAGGCCATAATCTGTCACTGCTGTGTATAAGCAACTCCAGTTGAATTCAATGGCACTTCAGTGTGCATATAGATGAGATGATATTTGCTCACCACGTGGGCTGATTTTTTTTGTTTATTTAAAGACAGTCATTGTCAGCAATTAAGTGTATCCTTTAAAGAGATAAAACATCCATTGATGTTAACCAAACCAAAATTCTCGACCCAGGCATTGGTTGTAATGGTGAAACAGTGTGAGAAAAATCTGGTTGAGGGCAGACTGAAAAATGGTGGTTTGAGCTGCATCAGGTTTTCACTTGTTTGCCTCAGCACTGAGTACTCCAGCTCCTCTTAGCTCTTTTGCTTTATTTTCTTTTTCTTTTTCTTTTAATATATATAAAGGATTATTTCCAAAAGAAGACACTTAGGCTCTATGAATTGTACTGCATGAGATCCAGATCTACTTACTGCTTTTATTTCATGTATAACGCTCAGGTGGGTTAGCTACATCGCACAGCAGGTTTAGCCCAGTCATTTGATATTTATCATTACAGCACTGTGTGTTCTTCTAGTGCCTCAAGCAATTAAATCATGTGCCCATCTTCTGTTGGAACCTCCAGCAATTATTAATCACTTGCCATTGTCTTCGGATTTTCTGCTTGTGACCCTTTCAGTTCTGCAAGCCGGGAAGCTTTCTTCGCAATAACAGGGAAGCTACCTAAAGGTCAGAATATATTTCAAAGCTCTAAAAGTAGTCCAATTGCATTTTAAAGTCTAATTGGACTTTTTAAAAGCCCATTAGTAAACCCAGAATTTGTGATTCTTTAAAACCTCACTAGCTGACACCACCTTGCTGGGGACCTTGTTGCTAGGATCGCACACAGTATCCAAACGGTTAGAATTAAAATTAACTTTTAAAAATCTAATATTTCACTTAAGCTGCTCTGCCAATATTACAGAATCAGATAAAAGTCAAATGACCATGTCGAAAAATCCTAAATGTCAGATAAGCAGTGCCATTCCCTTTGAAAAAGTATCACGTGTTCACAGCTGGAATCCTTTGGAACCCAATGTCTGATTTTATTTTATTTTTTAGTTTTTAGCAGAAAAGATCAATCGAAAAAGATCATCCTTGCTTCCTTCTTCTGGAGTGACAACAGAGGGAAGTGGTCCAATCAGCCTTTCTGAGGGAAAGCTTGGTTTCTCTGTAGTTAAGGAGCTCAGGTGGGGAGGTCAGCTGAAGTGAGAAAGCCCTCTGTGAAGCTTTGGGTCAGACACTGCCTGTTAGGGAATAGGTTCGCTCCTTCTTAAGACCTTTACCTCAAGAGCTTTCTCATGCCTCAGGTAGACAACATAAAGGCTTGTTTGCAGTAGATCTCACTGAGTTCCCAGGGGGAGGGGATTTCAGTGGGCTGAAATAAAGAGGAGCCACGCTTGTGATTCCAATGGAGCCCAGGGTTCCACTGCAGAGCTCACCTAAATGAGATACGAGGATCTAAGTGAGAAAGACTGAGGAGACCTTAATTTGCCCAGCCAAAGGAAGAATTCCTCTCCAAGGACTACTTCCGTACCACCTCTGATATGAAGACATTAATGACCCAATCTTGGAGAGGCTGAATCAAGCTGCGCAGGCTGCAGGAAGGATAGTTCCTTCTTAGAGGAAGCTATATGTTCCTCAGCAACGTGCCCCTGGCAATCAGTCAGACTTTGCATTTGCTTCTCCTGCTCTGCATGAACCTGGCAATCTCATATCTAAGGTAAGAGTAACCGTTCTGGGTCTACACACATAACAGCTGCATCTTGCGAAGACCCATAGCGTAGATCATCCGTGGTCTCCACTCAGCTGATGACAAGTTTGTTCTGTGCCAAGAGAGGACCATTTCTCTTTCTATCTATAGATTGTGTACTAAATGCAGACAAAGCCTCTCAACTTATAAGAAAATAGGAGTGGAAAATATAGGAAGGAGGCAGTTGGCAGTAAGGATAAGTCAGCTGTGATTTTTGATTTGTTATCCCTTTGAAACTAGAAGTCCCCAGGCTGCTGGAGCCCGCATGGTATTGCAGGGGCTGTCTGAGGGGCAGGATGACAGCATGATTCCTTGCAGGCTGCATGCTTCTGTTCAAAGCCGTGACGTGAGCGTCCCACATGTCTGACAGAGGGATGGTGCTGGAGCCATATGGAAGTGTCCGTCTTCCAGGTGTCTGGAGCAGGAATGGCCATGGGGGAAACTATGGTGCTGCTCTTCCAGAGGGGATTCACCACCTTGCCCACTCCCCTTTTATGTTAGTGTTCCAAACTCAGGGCCCGAGATTAAAACAGTGTTTTACAGATCGGTCCTCAAGCCTCGGATTGCAAATGCTAAGTACAAGGGCATGCTCTGAGAGAAGCAAGGATTTGGCAGGACAGCTGAAGTCCTCCCTCCCTCTCGTTCCCCGCTCTGTGCAGCATGCTGGCTTGCTTCTTGGTTCCCCTTTGGGAGGTGATAAATCTGAGCTTTGCTATCGAGGCTGGGGATCTGGGAAGGCTGCCCTGTGCTGTTGGTGTCCTCCCCTTCACCCTGTCCCAATGTCACATTGGTAAGACACGGGCTGGGGAGGAGGGCTGGGGGGAGCGTGTGGAAGAGGGCAGGAAAAGAACCCGGAGGACTTGTGAAGAAGAAGGAAAGCAAGGTCGATGAGACCTTTCTCCTTGCATGACTGCCGGCGGGATTCGCCGCAGCACCGGGCAGGGATGCGCCTTCCAGCCTCGCTCCGAGGGGCTGCCCAGCCACAGGTTTCTGCCGGCGGGGGGAAAGCGTCTCTTTAATCCCGGAGCTCGGCTCCCGCAGCCGTCACCCAGCTCGGTCTGCGGGCTGAGCGGCGCCGCGGCTGCACGGGACACCCCCGCGGGAAGCGGAAAAACTGAAGGGAAAGAGAAGAGGCCGAGGAGCTCCGCAGGCGCCGGGCAGGGCAGCAGCGCGGCGGGCAGCGCGGGCGCGGCAGGCAGCGCACGGCTCGCTCGGGGAGGGCTCTGCTTCATCACCCCGTGCAGAGGAGAGGATGGGACGCCGCTGAACTCCCCTTCCTCCCTCCTCCCTTCCCCCTCCGCCGAGCCAGCCCCCCCCTCCTCCCCCCTCCGCCGCTCTTTCTCTCTCCCCAAGCAGTGAGGCTCGGACAGCGCTCGGCTCCGGCGCTTTATTTTAAGATGATCGGCCAAGGTCTTTGCAGATAGATTTTATCTGAAGTTAAATAGCGGGCGCTCGCCGCTCCCTCGCCAATAAGTCATTTCTAATAGAGACAAATCGCCCTGGACGCCCCGGAGCGCCGCTGCCGCCGCTCCTGCCCGCGCCCCCCGCCGAAAGCGAGCGGGCAGTCGGGGCAGATCCCTCCTCCCGTAAGTGTCCTCCTGCTCGGCGGAGCCGTGCGCGACTGTGTGCGGAGAAGGGGAGGCGGAAGGGGGGGAGAGCCCGCCGGCCGCCCCGCCAGTGCCTGCGCCGGATGCCCAGCGGCCGCGGGACAGCCCGGCGCGGAGCGCGGCGAGGAGATGCGCAGGGGCGGGGGGCTGCGCCGCGGCGCTCGGCCCCTCTAGGCTCGCCCATGGAGCGCCCCGCGGAGCCGTCGGATCCCCCACGCCGTACGTATCCCCGCCGCGGCCCCCCCGCGGGGCGCGGGGCCGGAGGAGGGCTGGGGCCAGGGCTGGGGGGCAGCGCCCGTCGGGGCGCTCCGGGGCGCGGCCCCGACACGGAGCGAGGCACGGAGAGGCGAGAGGAGGGAGGTGGGCGCCTGGGGGTGTGGGGGGTCGCGGAGCTGCCCGAGGGGCCCGGCGACGAAGCTCTTCGCCCCGGGGGAGCAGCCGGAGCCCCGCTCCCCGCACCTCCTGCCCTTGTCCTCTGTGCCGGCCCTCGCCGAGGGCGGGCGCGCAGGGCTGGCGGTGGCACCCCCGGGCCGTCCCGGCCGCACCACGGGGGCTCCCCAGCCCGGCTCCGACACGGGGAGCGCTGCCGCCGGGCGCTCCGCAGTCAGCCCGGACCGGGCGGCCACTCCGCTCTGCCGCCGGATTAACTCGATTTTAATCGTTTTCCGTTCCCTCCACCCCCATCCACACACCCCATCTCCTTCTTCTCCCCCGCCCCCCCCCCCCCCCCTTCCCTACACACCTCTCATCCCCCCTTGTCTCGAGCCTAACGTTGTCTTGTGGTCATGAGGTCTATAATTTCATTTTTGTCTAGGCTGGTGAGAGCTCCGCTTGTTCCGTAAAGTGGATGTCAGGTGGATCTATGTTCTGCGAGGAACAAAGAGGCAGCGAAGGCAGCGCGGGGGAAGTTTGAGCGGCGAGGATGCAGGCTGTGTACTGGTGCGCGGTCCTCCTGCTGCAGCCCACCCTCTACTTGGTGAGTGCACGGGCCGGCAGCGGGGAACGCCGGAGAACCAACAAACTCACGGCAGCTGCCGGCAGCCCGAAGCCGCGCCGGGCCGGAGGGGCGCGGGGCTCTGCGGGCGGCTCCCGGCAGAGCGGAGGGCACGGTCGGAACTTCTCGTCCCCGGGGAAGGGCCGCGCCGCCGGGGGGCAGCGTGCGCGGGGTCCCGGTGCCACCTCCGGGCCGGGGCGCCCGGTGCCTGCGGGGCTGCCGCGGGGCTCCCGTTCGGGCTCGGGACCGGAGCAACTTCGTGCCCCGCTGCCGTGCGGCCGTGCCTCCCCGCCACCGCTCGGCAGCCCCGGGGCCGGCACAGCGAGTGCCCCCGCGTGAAGCGCCGCTGAGTTCCGTGGCGAACCTCCTTTTAGGATTCCCGGGGGAACGCGGGTACACAGAGGCGTTATCTCCGTTAGCGCGCACTTCGCTCCCTCCGCAATCGCAAGGAACAAAACCAGGCAGGCTGCTCCCTGCAGCCCGCTCCGCTGCCTGAGGTGCATTCAGGGGGCGAACGCTGGGCGGTAGCTCATCCCTGGGGCGGGGGGGGAAAGAAGAGCCCCTCGGCCAGCAGCAGCGGGCAAAGCACCCCGACTCCCGTGCGCGGGAGGCTCCGACCGCGGCTCCGGCGGCGGCTGCGGGGCGGCGGGGGCGGGGGGCGGCGGCGCTCCCCGTTCCGCGTCTGCCTGCGCTGGCGCTCCCGCGCCGCATGGGGGCGCTGCGGTGCAGCGCGGCGCGGCGCGGCCGACGCGGGGCAGCCAATCGCGGGCGGGCGCGGGGCTCGGCGGGTCCGCGCGCGCTCTTCTCCCGCGGCCGCGCAGCTCCGGGGAGCGCGCCCGTCCCGCGCCCTCCCGCTGCCCTCCACCCCCGGGCGTCGCCTCCCTTCGGTTGTGCGGCGGAGGGGTGGGGAGAGCCGGGAAAAAAGCGCGCGGCGAACAATCCATCAAAGAACCGGAGCGAGATCGATACGTCGTGTTAAATTTTAAATGTGTTTGCTGGCAGTTAAACTGCTCTCGACTCATTACAACAACAGCGCTGGATTTATTCTAATGTGCCGCAGTCTGAACAACAAGCGCATTAATTCTCCTTTAATTGTAAACTGGGAGCATTTGAAAACCATTCAGTGTGCAAATTATGCTGATTCAATTACCGTTTAGTTACAGACTTCATTACCTGAATGCTTTTTTTTTTTTTTTTCTTTTCCGGGTTTGGCATCACTGAGCAAAGGAGACGATATATATATATTTTTTAGTCTCCTTTGAAACAATGAGAATATGGAAAAAAAAAATCGGGAATAAAAGGCAAACAGGAGGAGAGGGGTGCGCTCCTCGGCCGGAACGCCCAGGGGGGTGCGGAGTGTATCCCCGTCCCATCGGCTCCTCTCCCTCTCTCAGTCGGTCCCCGCTCGGCCATGCCGGCCGCTCTCCCCCCTCTCTGCGTTCAGGAGTCGCTCGGAAAGTTTGCTTTGGGCCCTCGCAGTGATAAAGTGATCGCGTGGAAGTGCCGAGTTCTGCCCGCAGCGCCACGCAGCAGCGCTCGGCGCTCTCCCTCGGTGTCCCTCTGCTTGGACTCAGTTCGGGGTTCGATTGCCGGTGCCCGACCTGTTAGGAAGGGGAAACGAAATGACGACGCGAACAGATTCACACCGAGTTTGTGGCAGGACCGCCTGTGGGCGAGAGGACAGCCGCCCCCCCCCCCCCCTCCCTCCCGAACGCGGCGGCACTCAGCGAACACCCCGAGCCCCCCCGTTACTGCACTGTCGCTGTGTGACCCCCCCGACCCGGCGACCCTCTCTGCTCTTCTTCCACCGTTCAATCTTTTCCTAATGAAATCTTAGGGGGGGAAAAAAGAAAAAAAAGGCAGAGCAGTGCTTCTGCTTTCCCTCCCTCCTTTTAATAGAGCCGTATGCCATTCCGCCTTATTGCCTGGGATTTATAGAGGTTACGGCTGACCGCAATGAGTGGGAATTTTGCTGAGGTGGAGACGCTCGCCTGTATTATGCTTATTGATAAGGACATTAAGTAGCCCGTGCGAGACACGCGTTTTCTCCTTGTTCCGAGCTGTGCGGTGTAGTGCAAATATTACGTTTGATTTGCACGGGGAGAGCGTTGCCTTTGGCCTAAACGAGTGGCTCTGTATGAATGCGGTAGAATTAGGAGTTTATCTCCACGGGCCGCAATGATTTTGTTCCTTCAGATTTAGAGAGCTGCACAAAGTGTTCAAAATGCCACACTCGGATGGATTTACCCCGAGACACGCTGTCCCTTCCAAAGCATCTCGGTGGTATTCTAATGAGTAATGTTTTCTCAGCTATCAGTGCTGCGCCGAGCTCAAAAGTGTCATTGAGGAAGCATGCAAATATTTAGGGAGAAAAACCCACTCGGAGATTGGAGACTTTTTCCCCTTCTTTTTGGGTTTCATTTCCGTCTGTGTGTAAGGACACCGGGGTCCTACGCTGTTCCTTTCATTGAAACCTTCTCGTTTAATTCCCACTTAGCTGACGGTGAATTTTCTGCCCGACACCACAGCAAAATAAAACTCCAGGCTGTCTTTCCCCGCCTTTATTTCCTTCTTTCTTACTTTCTTCTTCCCGGGGTAGAAGCAACATGCTGCAGAAGCGACTGCAAAACGCGCAGCAAAGCTGCTGGCAAAGCCGGCAAAGCTCCCAACCACTTGTTTCTCGGCGGGCCAGCTCCGAAAAGGGCCAAAAGGCCGAGGCAGACCGTTCCCACAGGCTGCACGGAGCCCCTCGGTGCTAGCGGGGCCCGGTGGGTTCCCGGCAGCGGCAGCGCTCGCCCCGTCCGCCGCCCGCAGCGCGACATCCCGCATCATCCGCTGCCTGCGGGGCTCCGCCGCAATCTCGGCTCTGCTGCCCCGCGCCGGGGACAGCCTCCGACCCCGTGCGAGGAAGGAGCAACAGCTCTCACCTCTTCTGCTGGGATCACCCTGCTCTCTGCCTGCTCCCTGCCCGGAGCAGCGGGTTTGTCAATTAGGCTCGACACAAGCGTTGCCTGGCAGGGAGATATTTTCCTCCGTGCAGCGCTTAAACGGAACAAGGGCAAATCACGGGATGATTCCCCCCACCCCCACACGCATCCCCGACGTGGGCTGCGAGAAGGTTGCTCCGCGGGGGAGCTTCGCGGGGGGCGCAGTGTTTTACAGGGAGACGGCGTTGGCAGAGGTATCTGCAAAAAGCCTGAGAACCTCCTCCCGTGTCGGTGGGATTTTGAGGTCCGTTCCACACCGTTTAGAGGCCTTCCGACAGCCGAGAGGGGCTCTCCTGCAAAGATGTAGTGAAGAAGAGCTGTTTCCAATTGTTCTCAGCGTTGGCACACTCGGTGCGGTGTTTGCTGAGGGGGTAAACAGGGTGTTGGCGGCTCCGCAGTTTGTGTACATTTAATTTCGCTCTGTGTCGCACTGTTTGCGGTCATTTCACCCCGGTTAATGAAAGCTATGGAGAACGTGAAGAGATATCACGTGCTGCGAAGATAAGTTGATTTTTTTTCCCCATTTTTTAAGATAGTTGCTGATTGTGTCCTACTTTGATGTGGGAGGAAAAAAAAAAAAACAAAAAACAACAGCTCTACAGGCAGCGAAGATAAAAGAAAACAAAAAACAAAAGAGAGGGAAGGTATTGTCCTGTCATAATCACCACCCACAGTATTTTCTCAGAGGCATTCGGTGCTGAAAGCATTCGGCTATTGCTTTTTATTTTTTCCAAACAAGCGATTTCTTGCATTTTTCAATTTGACGTCCGAGGAGTGGAGGGGGGAGAGCGCTTTGCGGGGGCTGGGGGAGAGAAGTGGCTTTTTGTGCTGGGGAGCTGACATGTTCCTGAGACAGTCCCGCTCCCCCTCTTTAAAGGAGTTTGGGACGCATTCGCAGTGGTGTAGGGGAAATAGTTACCCTTTCGGAAGATGGGGCACGAGAGTAGAAATCGGTCTCTAATCACTTGCACCTGGTGAAGTAAACTTCTCTGTGCTCTAGTTTTCTGTTAGGCATTACAGTGATGCATTTTTTTCCCTTTTTTTTTGTGTGTTTTATTTATTTATTTATTTATTTATTTATTTATTTATTTATTTCACGCTTCCTTCATTCCCAACCACAAGGAGTGTCCTAGGAGCTTAGGAGGGATTCCTCTGCACTGGATTTTTTTTCCCTGCTGCTTAGCACATGCTGTTTTCATCTCTAGAGAAGGCAGCTCCGAATAGATTTCACCTTTCAGGGTGGCACCTGAACAGAATGCAGTATCTTCTCCCCTTTGAATAGCCAAAACTTCCAAGTTGGTACTTAGTGGTATCCATTTTAAGCACTTTAATACATCCCTGCATCCCTAAACCTCCATTTTAATTAACAAAAAGCCAATCTCCCAGTCGTCTTGGAAAGTGCGGTGAAGCAGGTTAAGAAACCAATTGCTCGGAATAGCCAGCACTTGGAGAAAATGAAAGTGTGAGCCATCCTTCCCTCTCTAGGATTGGCTTCTGTTCTCTCGATTGGGCTTGGGTGAAATTATGCTGTGATTTATCAGATAGTTTAACTCTCAACTCGCTCTTCTTATAAGTCAGCATTAAACCACCTCCTGGGTGCTTTGTAAATACAGCTTTAGCATTTTTTTTCATGCAGCAGATTGACATGTTGACGATTCTGCTTTAAGGAATGTGACAATAAAGTGGAAAACCAAAGGCTGGCAAGCACTTCATCAAGGATAAAAAGGTTCTGCTGTAAGGATGTCACTCAATTTATTGTGAAAGTCGAATGAATTACGTTTAATGAAACTGCTCCCCAGATGAATATTACCAGCAATTTCCTGAGTTGGCTCTGTCAGATTGATATGAGGAAATGCCAACCCATATCAAAAAAGATCTCCAATCTCAATTACTATGCAAGCTTTCGAAGAGCTTCTTTTTATTGATATGATATATATTGGCGGGTTCTCAGTGCAGTGGAAACTGCTCTCTGTTCCACAGGACAGCACTTTTCCTAGTTTATTGTTTAACCCTACGTTTTTCTGGCTGTATTTTGAACTTCTGAGTGTCCTTCCTTTGGTGGGGAAACTGCTTCTCATTCTCTTCTCCCTTCTGTGACCTAGAGAGACTGAGGTTGTGCGTCTTGCAGAGAGAAGGGGTGATGCTCATTTCGGGAAGTTTGTTCAGCCTGGGTGGACAAAGCCGAAGGTCAAGAGAAATAACTCGACAGAGACAATGGCGTTGGATCTCCTCATTTTCAGTGTATTTCTAGGCGACAATCCAGAGCACGCCAATATTTATTATGACTGGCAGTCCCAATATTCCCGCCCTTTCTTCCTCATTCCTCTAGGGCTTCTTTGGGCAAATTAGAAATTCACTAAACCCGCTAAGAGAGAGAAAAGCTCTTATGTCGCCTCATCTACATAAGAATTGACTTTGTGAGAGGCTTTTCTCTTCTATTTTAACTACTATGACACCGGTCGCTGCTTAGTAACAGTTTCTTTTCCCAGAATCTGCCTTGTTAGTCTTGTTTGTGATTAAAGGAGGAATTCAGTCAGTTTTATTCTACCACAGCACAAGTTGAAGTGGATAGAGAAAGAGAAGGTTTTGAAGGACAGCCGGGAGGTTCTTGGCACTCTGCAACAGGACGAGAACATGGGCATCTTTACACGTGGATCTGAGCCGCCTGCATGCAACACTAAACAGGAAAAAGAAAGAGATTGTCCTTATTCCATATAGAGTTAATTTTGGTTCCCTTCCTCTTGTTTGTTATTGAATCCGCGTGCAAAACTTTCTTCAGTGCACGATTAGACCAGGTGATTTTTTTAAAAAGTGGCCTTCTTTTTGTTTTCTTTCTGTCGGAGGCTCTGGATGTTTCAAGTTGGGGAAAGCTGTGAGGGGAGCAGACTGGGGCTTACAGACGGATCGAGGCAAGGCTGACTTGCAGTGCTCTGCCCTGCGGCTGCCTCGCCTCGTCCAGCCGCCTCTGGGGGCTGGCGCACCCTTTCGGCCGCCCCCCAGCCGCACGGGCTCCATGGCCCGACGCTCAGCACCTCGGAGAGCTCCAGGGCTGGTCGGCAGCGACGCCAGCACCGCGGACAGCGCCCGGAGCCGCCCCGCTTCCTTCCCGCAGCGAAGCCCCGCTGGCGCCGCTCCCTCTGTGCAGCCGGGGAACAAGCCGGCTGCTGGAAACCCCTCCGTCATAGATACCCCGTCTCGAGCCAGTCAGTATTTCGGGCCAGTGCTGCACAGACCATAATCAAAACCCATTCTGGACTTGGGGTTTTGTTGCCTGCATCACTTTTCCTGAAGTAAGAAGTGGATGGGCAGACAAGAAGGTCAATGTATTTACTGTTCCTGTGGACTGGCTTTCTATTAATGGTGAAACAGCCCCTTTATTTTCTTGAGACACACTGATTAGAGGGGTAATGCTTGAGTGGGTTGGGGAATAAGGATGAGATCTCACATTTAATTATCTAAGATCCCCAGTATGATGCCTCTGGAGTTGGAAAGGTTGTTCTGTGATGCTTGGGTTTGCCTCATGCCATCCCATAGCACTGCATCCTCTTCTTTTTGGGGAAGACCAGGGACATCTGAAAGCATCAGAATCAAAATAGGCTATGGGACATGACTGACACTGAAGTGTGAGAGCAAGAAATGATTAATTACTACTGACAATTCCCATCTTCTAGGTTGTAGTGGAAAAAGCTCTCTTGCATAGTCAAGAGTTGACATTACTTTCAGGGCAGTGGTGCTCTGAGACAACCTCAAGGGACAGCCACGTCGGCTTACTCCACTTACTTTTGTTCAGATAGCCAGGGCTGGGGTATATTCCAGTTCCCTACTTGCTTTCATGAGGATGTAATCACACACAAGATCCTCCACTCCTGTAAATCCCCACTCACTATTGACAGAGCTGTCCTCTAGAGATCTGCTGCCTGAAAACCACTTGTCAGTGAAACACTGACAGTTGACAAGGAAGGTATAAGTGGATGACTGATGGAGAGCCCTTCAATAAAGAAATGTGATAGGAATTGACTGGGCTACGAGGATAAACAACCCACAATCTCCACCAACCCCACAGACAAAACTCTAAGCCATTTATTCTTGATCCATATTCTCCCATGAATATCAGTAGTGACTGGGATACTTTTGCTAGATGTGATCATTTTCCAGTCTGTTTTGATTACACCATGTCCCTATGAGTGGTGCCTGGAAACTGTATTGTCTGCTTCAGAGATATTGCTTTTATCTTCCAAATGCCACCCTCATTAATGTCAGTGTCTTGCGGTACACCTAGTGACAAATGTCTCAGGAACACTCATCTGCCTTGCATGCTGCATCCATCTCTCCAGATGCCCTGTCTCTGCCTCTCCAAGGGGCAGTTCAATAATATTTTCTTCTTGTCCCCTGTGTCTGCTTTAAGAAGATTCGTTTGCTAGTTGGTCTCTGTCTTGTCCATTCACATATTGGTTTTGCTGATGTCCTCTGAGGTATCACCTCTTCTGTTAGCTGTTTCATCACTTAGATGACACGTTGACCAGTACATCAACACATGGAAAGATAACATACTTTTTCCACATTTGCAGTTTTTGGAAAGGGAAGAAACGAGGCTTAGTTTGCTTTCTGAGTGACTACCAAATGACAGTGATACTAGTGCCTATTTTCCTGAAATCTGATTTTCTAATCCAGGCTCATTTTTGTGTGTACAGCCCAGTTGTTTCTTTGTGTGTACAGACCAGTTGTTTCTCTTTGTGTGAGTTTTTAATCACTCTCCTTTTTGCTGACCTTTTGAAAAACTACTAAGTAATATACACCTAAGCTATTTCTTTGTGCATTTCCTTAAAATTAGATGATTGCTGGGACAGGGCCCCTGGGATCAGCAGACTCAGTAGGAGTATAGATTCTGTTTCCCATTCAAGATTAAGTATATCATTTGTATCACTGAGGAATGGTTGTCATTATTCATGTGCTTCTTCAAACTGAAGGCATAATTGACAGCACTTCAAAAATTGTTACTAATGGAATTTCTGTTATGGAAAGTTCAGACCACCTGTACCATAATATTTTTATAAGTCATTCTTGATTGAACTTTAGAAGAAAAGTTCTTCTGCTGAACTATTTTGTCAAGAAGTGTTGTCATAGGCCTTCAGGTACATAAAACTACTTATATAAAATTAATGGACTGCTTTTATTATATTTGCAATCTCATCCATAGCATTTGAAGCCTTTCAGAAGAAGATACAGGCTTAAAATAAAAATAATATTAAAGCTGTGCCCTCACAGTTGTTACACAGTCAATAGTAATATTGTAAAATATCGGTCTGTTTAAAATCAGAATGTTACTTGGTAATTTGACTCTAATTTAGAATAATTTCTGTTGTCACTTACTGTAGCTACTGTGTATTGCATACAGAGTGTTTTCTTAAAGCTTACTCTGAAAATGTTTTGCACATTGAGAAGGTTTTTTGGCAACAATGCTAGGTAAACATAGCAATAATTTTGTAACTTTATGGATGACAATTGCTAAGTTTGTGGGTCTTCAAGGATCAGAAAAACAAGCAGGAGTATGAATGCAGAGATGTGACATCAAAAATGTGCATAATAAATATAAAAACCTTGACCACTAATAAAGATGGACTCCATCCTGCTGTCTTTCATCTGTAATATATATTGCCTCAACAAGATACACAATTTTATATACCTACCTATTTCTTATCTCTGCTTTCACAAACAGTTCAGTTGTCTTCATTGGACTGCTTGCTTGCTTGATGGTAGAGTAATACATACTGCAAGCAGAAGTACAAGAATATGACCCTTTAATAGCACTACCTACTTATATCCAAATTATAAAAATAAATAAATAGGGTTTTTAGTAGTTGTGTGCACAAAGGATATTCTTAACTCTGTGAAGCCACTTCACAGAGTGGTCACTTGGCGTAAGGAACATCATCATCTGGCCTGTGATAAAACAGTGCTCTGTGTGAATCTGCTGCTGTATTTTCAGTTTCTTTACAGTTAATCAAGTGGTGGTACTCTTCTCTTGATCTGTACTCTGTGAGTAGCTCTGCTGGCTCAGATAGTACCAGTCACTGTAATAATACACTATTCCACAGAATCATAAAGGTATCAGAATGTGGCTTATGTTTGTATCTTTAATGCACTTAATATTTGATAACTAGAGCAGAATGTAAGCCTTGAAAAAGTTACTGGGTGGGTTAGCAGATTGTAATGATATGGTTCAGTCTTTCAGCGTAATGCAATCCAAATGAATATGGAAATGTGTGACTAAGTAGGTTAGAGGAGGTGCGACTGCTTCTTTTATTCTGAACAATGAATGGAATATTCTGAAATTGTGGGGTTGCATCAGACACTTCAGAGTAGATGCCAGTGCTTGGTGACTGCCTTTTATAAAGTACAAGTTTAAATGAAGAAAGGAGAATTGCTTACATGGGCTTCAGTATTTTACTGAACAAGAATCATAAGAAAGTGAATGCAGTAAGGGTTTTGTTTTTTTTAATTTCTGCTTTTAGGATATATTTTTTTCTTCTTCTGTGACAGAAAAGATCAGGCATCTATGTTTTCATGAATCCTACAGTGTAGTAATTTACATCTGGTCTACTTTGAATCTATTACAGAATTGTGCTTATAGGCAAACATTACACTACTTATCCTCCCTTACCATAAAAATATTTCTTTTATTATTTATTTTTCACAATAATTATTGGATAAGTTATTTGATAATAAAAATTATACATTTTGTTGAATAATATTTTTTTTCTACTTAATTCTGAATTTTAGAAATAGTGAGATATGACTTATTCATACTACTAATTAAACTTCTGTATAAATAGTCCGGAAAACATCTTTATCTTAGAAATGAACTCCAAAGTAGGCTTTTCAAATAGATTATTCATTTGTCTTTTTGGTAAATGTGTTTTTTGGAGTGTTCAAGCACCACTTACTGTTTTCTAAAATTACAAAGATATGCAAATAGTGGCATATCTGAGGAAGCCATTTGTGGCCTATATGCAGTATTATATCTGTGCTCTAGATTTGAAATCTGTCTGTTACTGATATATGCTTCTTGCAGACTAGTGCAATCTTTTTCCCCTTTCAGAAAAAAATGTACTTTGATTGACAATCATACTAGTAAAATAATAAAATATTTACTATTATATTTTCTTCCACAAAAATACTGCATGTTTACTGCTGCTCACACTGTTCAGATTTGTGAGAACTTTGCCATTGAATACTCTGGTCATAAAATAGTGTCCCTTTCTTGATTTCCATTTTTATAAGTGGTTGGGAATGATATTTTTTTACATTATAGTTTGAGTTTCTTTGATTGCAGTGGCTATCTATAACTAGCACAGAAGAAAGAAATAAGCATTTTAAGAAATATGAATGAACACCTATGTATGTCTATAACGATGTAAGTATTTCAGTAGTGATATTCATCGTCTTTGGTCTGAGCAAATTCATTTCCTGTGAAGTTGGAAGGAGCTGAACATCCTCTATACTCTTTCATTTCTATCATTGTTTCGTTCATTGTGGTATGCTTTAGTAAATTTATTAAGAAGACTGGGCTCCTGTCTTCAGTCTGCCATGAAACTCTTTCTTTATATCCAAGTCCTTTTGCGCCCTGGCAGAATAGCTCAGTGGCTACAGTATTCCTTCACTTAGAATAATGGTTTAGTGATCTGTTCCTAAACCTTTAAGTTTTGTTTTAGTCAAATAGAACAGTGTTATTGATCTTTGTCTGGCAAAAAAGAAAAAAAAAAAAGAGAAAAAAAAGAAAAAAGCCCTATATTGCTAACTGTTATGGGTGGATGATTTGCTTTAGCTCAACAGGTGGAGCTGTGACTTCGCTAGCCTGGTGATTCAGGCTAAAATTCAGCAATCTGGACATGTCCCTGACTCCACTTTGCTCATGTATTTTACATCCCCTAAAGTTGCACACACTTCTGTTCCTCATGAAAAGTTGTTAATCTCCTGAACTTCAAAACACTGCAGGAAATGAGAGGCATATGGGCTCATGTGTTTGTCAAGAAAACTTGTACACTGGTGGGAATGCAGTGTTTCTAGGGTGCCACTATGAAAGTTTAGTTTTTACTCCAACTCTGCATATTAATGGAGAAATTAGACTGAGTCCAAGACAATACTGACACTTGCACCTATTTGAGTATGGTACACATTGCATGATTGATTTAAGAGGAATTCCTAAATTCTAGGATTTTTTGGGAGAATTTCAGCTACTACATCTATACTTTGCCTTTTTTTTTTTTTTTTTTTTTTTGCATCTCAGTCTGTAAAAATATGAAGAATAATTCTTTCTTCTGCCTGTTTAGAAGAGGCTATTTACAGTAGATTTATGCTAATAACTTTTTAAATAGCAAATCAGTTGCTTATACATCCTATAATTCTAATTTCATAGAGATGTACTTGCACGTCCTATGGGCTGCACTCCACGCTGCTCTTTTTTCCTTACTTTGCTGCAGCTGATTATGTGGTTGGAGAAAAGCATGAAGGATTCCTCTGTGATGGAAAACATTTCACAGAAAAACAGCTTGGCATTTGTTCGGATAATAGCATGAGGATCCAGCTATAGAAGTTCACACTCTTCAAAACCCTTCAATTCTCCTGCATTGTCATCCTTTTAATTTTCATATATTTTTTCAACATATGTCTATGTAAATATTTTTTTTCCAATGAACAGTTAGCTAAGGATGTTTCTGTAAGGACTGTGCATCTCTTAGATGGTCACAGGTTCAATCATAATGCTAGATATTCAGTAACTGCATCAGAAGTGTTACTTGTACTGCACTTACAATGGCAAAGTCAAGTAGGGAACAAAGACAATAGTATGTGAAGACTCACGTCACACTATATCCTGTAAAGCAATAATCACTGTGATTAGATGAAACAAGCAGCTCCCAAGCAAGCTCCAGCGTAAAATATGCTGAAAACACTCACAGAATGCTCATGAATAATAAAAAAAAAACAACAGAAATCAAAATAGGGGTGGTTATTTCAGGAACAGAAATGTAGGGTCAATTAATCAAATAAATTGTTCGCTATTAATAATCTGACCAGCTACAGTCAGATTCCAATAAATATGCCCAGTGGGAATGGAAATTTGTTCCTAGTGAAATTACATTGATAAATTTATCCTAGCTTCCAATGTCTTCTGAGTATGTATTTCGGAAACAAAAGCTGTCATAAAGATGGCCTAACGGAAAAGAACCTCAACTATCTTTTTAATTGAGATAGCTCTCTTTGACAACAAAAGTAATTTTGGGGTTATTTATGGATGTTAAATGTACCACTGCATAGACAGAGAAATCCTAGGAGGAATGCCAGCATAAAAGTGACCTCCAGTGGTTATAAATATAAACTTGAGGTTGTGCTTTTTTTGTTGTTGTTGTTTCTGTTGGTTTCATGACTAAAAAACATGATATGGGAACTTAACTTCAAATACAAAAATCACATTGTTCAATCCGTTTAATAAGTTTTTTTACTTTGGTCACCTCTATTTTTACTAAAGGACTTGTTGGGAATGGTAGAAAATATGTGTTATTAGCTCTCAAAAAGATGAACAGAATGTTAATCTTTAGTGAAATACTGTTGGTCCTAAAATATGAGTAATATAAGAGTCACTGAATTTGCATAGAAATCAGTACAGTAATTGAATGGCAATCCTAGCTCAATTTCCTTCTGAGAAATCAAAGAAATCAACAGAAACTAAAAAAAAGAATCATGCAGTCCAAATCGCTGAGCTTGCACAAGCTTGGCTCTTTAAATGCTTATTTCAACCAGGCTATTTAAGAATCATTTACACAACATTCAGTGCTGAGACAAGGTTACACGCAAACCTAAGATTTTGATTTTGGTCGCAGCTTTGGATCAAGGCTGAAAACTTCAGTTAGGGTTTTCTTTTGCTCAGACAGTATTACTACCGCCAAGCACTGCAATGGACTCCCACGAATGTTCAAGGTCTAAGAAAATGACTATGCAGAAAGCTTCTCTTACAGGCACTATCCTTTATTTCTCATCATTGTGGTCTTCTTCTGTCACAGCTTCTAGTTTTAATTCATTAACTACTTCATGAACTTCATAATTCACATTGCCATGCACTCAAGCTCTGGTTTTCATTAGTATGGTGATTTCTGTTCATGACACTCTGAATATCATCTTTGGACAATTTTTTCATGTGGATGTCCGCAACATGTAGTATCTTTTCTGTGGCTGATATGCCAGGCCATAGCTTTCTTGTTTGATCATTCTGAGCTCAACTGCCACCTTCAGTCACACTCTAAAATATCACAGCTGCAAGACATTAACAACATGCAGCTAAGCTCTAATCCCAGAGTAATGACTACACCTCACATTCAAATATTACTTATGGTAGAATTAATATCAGCTGGAATAGACTTCTGGGTTATTTTTGAGCTTAAATGCCATCACTTACAGCAGCCTAAAATGCTGTAAGTTCTCTAGTAATCTTATTTCTTACAGGAATGTGATAGCAAAAAGAGTACTGGCTATCAAGAAGTGTCTACAGGTGGATCTTATAGCCTACCTGAGATTTATAAAAGGGATAGGAGGATCACAGGATGCTTTTCTTTGTTCTCACTCCTATTTTTGTCATCAGCCCACTGGCTGAAGGTTTCATTATGTATTTGAGAGATTCAGTTTCATTCTCTGATTTAGGAAGTATGAACTCAACACTTGTGCTTGCTACACTTCAACCATTATTTAGTAGAATAAGATGTGAGATTTTCTTGATTTCACTTGTTCATTACATTATGCTTGGTTTAATACACTCAGGAAACAAGACCTGCTTATAATTAAGTTCTGAAGCACTTCCATTAAGTCTTTTTCTTGCCCTTTGTCCTTATGTGTAGGATTTCATTTGTTGCAGAACCACTTCAGATCTTGAGAGCTCATGTTAGAAAAAAGCTTTGTTTGGATGCAAAAGAAAAATTTGAGCCAGAAAGCTAAAATTACATTGCATACTCTGTCTGTTGGGCATATTAGCAATAGCAGGATAAGGTATCTAACTCTAAGAGTGGTGCATGCCTAAGAAACAACAGAAAGCATCTAAATTAATTTCTTATCTTCCTGTGGTAGCTTAGTTTGGAGTGCATAGTAGCTTCTGTAAATCATGTTTTCAGAAAACTTCTTCCAGTGGGGTTATATGGGTACCTAATTCCGGATTAGGAATTTAAACATGTCCTTGAGACAGAGAGAGTAAGTGCCTAATTGTAGCAGTTACAGGCTCCTTCTGAATCTAACCTGGAGAATCTGCTAAAACTGGTAATATTAAGTTTAAGCAGTATTGTACTTTCTTGTTTTTAATTTGCTTGCCTGAATGCTTTTTCCTTTTTAAAGCAAAAATTGGACTTAAATGCAGTTTAACATTCTCTTGTGGCACAGCTAATTACATCTAGAAGACTGTCCGTGTGCTTGTGTCTATCACTGCCCATAAATATATCTCTTCAAAATACTGTACTCTCTATACATCTAGTCTCCATGTCATCTTTAGTGCCTCTGAGGCAGGAACTTTCAGTAAGAAAACTGGAAAATTGAGCTTCAGCATCTCATTTTACTGGCTTATGACTTCAGGAAGAAGAATTGCAGGTATATAGTAGCTCAGTGCATCTAGTTCTATTGACTTGAGCAAACACATTGTGTAGCTAGAACATGTAAATGTTATTCCACATGTTGTAGTAGGCGCTTGATGGGGATACCAGTTAGCAGAGGGCTAACACAGGTGGCTAACATCGCAGTTGCAGAAGGCAACATCCACACAAATAAATCTGGAAGCTGGAACATGTAAGGAATACTAGTGATTCTAGCTCTAAAATCTGAGGTGTTTCTGAAAAATAGTAGTTAAGACTTGAGATGAAAAAAAAAAAACAATGAGGAAAACCCCTCCACAAGAATAGCAAACTAGACTAACTTTGAATGAACATTTCAGAAACTGTAAAAAATTATATACTTGGCAAAAAGGATATGCCCTACCACTTTTCAAAGGTTTTCCATTCTCCAAAAAGCTAACATTAGGATTTCTAAAAGAAGAACTGTTTTATCAAAGCAAGGTATATTTTCCTGTATTCTTGTTCTCTAAACCGTTTTGTGTGGAACTTTCCACAAAGGCTAAATAAATACTGAGGCAGATACCTTGCAGTGAAAATTTTATTTCAAGTGATTAAAGTTCAGCAAACTTTTATAAGCAACTGAAGAAAGGTCTTATTATGGGAAGTTTCAGGTAACCTTAATCATAGGCATTGCTACAAGAGCCACCTATAATTTATAGACACATGTGCCCTCCTAGGCACTCTGTGTGGCAGTAAATGCTCTCCAAAATGGTGTTATTCTATAAACTTATTTATTTAACATTATACCCTGAAAAAGCCTGATGTGTTAAATAGAATGGTTAGAAGAATCCACTTGTTTATATTGTCCTTATAATAGAGCTGTCTGTATTGTCGTATACAGGCCAGACTTGTAAGAAATATTTTGTCATGAGGTACTTAGAGAGAGCAAAAATAATGGCATGTAGTAACAGATGGATTATTATTATTTTTTTAATTAAAAATGGCAGCTAGCCACACCTGGCTAGATGGAAAAAAAGCTGCTATTTAAATATTTAAATGTGCAGATTGTACTAAATCATATATAGTGTTTGTTATTTCCTAAACTGTAGAAATATGGACACCATAGTGCTGTTTGACCAGAAGAGATGATTTATTTCTTTTGAAATGAGGCTTTATTTCACCCCACCACCAATGGACAGACCTCTTAATCTGTACATCTGAAACAAGTAACTTGTTATTGCGGCTCCAGACATAATTAGTGATCAGTTCATAGAAGCAGCTAGTGGGTAAAAGAAGCAGTCTTGTTTCTAACTTCTCCATCTTAAGATACGAAGACTTTTCAAGTGGTAAATGAAAATAAATAACCAGTGCCACCAGTTCTGGGCAAAGTGTACTGATAGTAGAGCTGAGAAAGCCTTGCTCCATTTCAGGCTACATGTGACCTTGGGAGAGCTTACTTATTCCTTGGGACACACAAAAAAGTTTCATTTTGTAGCAGTACCATCTTTCACCTTTATGTGGATTTAAAAATGTAAATAAAATTGCTTTCTGTCGATGGTGTATGTGAAGGTCACAGTCATATTCACCACGAGAATTCAAGCTACTGTTTGACCCACCGTTTGTTCAGTAGATAACAGTGTTCTATTCACTTCCTGTAATCTAGTTTTGTAAGCATTTTATAGCTCAATATTTTATGCTTAGTTGCTAAAAAGTAAGAAATAAACCTTCAAGCACTTCATTGCAGATTTATTTACAGAATAACTGTGTACTAAACACAGATGTTTTTTAAAATGCCAGGATATATTGTGTTACAGTCTTACAAAAATAGTGAGACAGAGAACTAGAAAAGATAGGAATAATGAATAGCAAAAGAGTTCAAGAGTTCTCTCTCAGTTTTATTTTTAACTCTTATGTTCTTATCTCATGCAATTCTTGCACAAATCATCTTTGTAGCTGTTTTGGGATGGGTAAAAAAAGAAGTATAAGTCATTGTGCTACTTTAAAGGTGGAGATGGATAAAAGGAGTTTAAATTTAAATTATATGGTAAAAGTGAGATTTTTCTTTTTTCCCATGTGTAAGGTCAGGGAATAAGTGTGAAGTTTGCCACAAATCAGACTACCCACGTGCCTGCAGCTTACTCTCTGGGTATCTGGAACATTTGATGGCCAGAGATTCAGCTGGTATTAAGTCCGGATGTTTCCCTTGATCTGACCATATGTGACTATCAATACCTTCTGCTGTGGTTTCCTCTCTTGGCTAGCAGACCAATTGTTCTGAAAGTGTGTAAGTTGTTATGCTATAAGGCAGAAACAAACTCTTAAATGTGAAATGCTAGCACGAACTTTCCTGCGCACAACTGATTCTACAATTTCTCAATATATAAATATTTTGTTCAATGAAATGTGAACTATATTTTATTATATTCTTACTCTCTCTCTTTTTTTTTTTTTTTAATATATTCTTACCCAGCTCTTTTGCTTGTTCCATCCACCACACAAGGGTGTTAATATGTAAGTTGGAACACTTCACCTACTGAGAACAATTAATGATATGGTAGCTCAATGCATTTTGTCTTTAATTGAAGTTGTAGACCTCATGAAAGAATAAAGTACTGAGGCAGAAGTAGGAGAAAGATATATTGATTTGTCAGTAATTGATTTTTTTTAAAAAGCATGAAACCTGCTCTCATTATATCACTTCAGATTGATGATTTGGGATATTATGTGTTTTTTGCAACTAACTCATCTGTAATAAAAATCCCAGAGCAGAGAAATATGACTCAAAAGGATTTAAAAGAACCAAACAAATTTGAATTTCTTACAATACCTTAGAAAGCTATGCAGAGATCATCATTCTTGATAGAGACCTAGCAGAAAAATGGTGAACTGTTTCCTTTCTTGGTACTGGTGGAGCTGTGCCATAGCCTTTAGATGCCAAAACATTTTGCTGTGTCTGAATAGCTCTTGACAGGTCTTTACATGTTACTTATGTACTTTATATATAATGTTCAAGATAATAGTAGGGAAAAAAAGGCTCCTTGCATGCATTCATTATACTATTACAAATAAATCCAGGTTGAGGTTTAGTGTTAAATTGTTTGCTACTAAGATGAGGAGGAATTGATTGATGACATTCTTTTTCTGACATGGGAATCTTGTTAGTGTCAGCCCAGTGAAACTCCAAAATGCATGCTTAATTTTAAATAAGGAACTCAAGTTACAGTCAGACACTTCACGTTTAAACATTTACTCCCACTCTCTTCTGGGTTGAGAGCTATGTCCTGCAGGAACACCTGTGAGTTCTGTAAATATGGATGTAAGGGAAAGTTATTGCACTAGCAATATATTATTACTAAACAAAATTTTAAATTTCTATCAAAACATTACATTGTACTACACTTATAAATATAATACTGTCTCATTTTTCTCTACGGTGACTTGAAAAATGAGCACTTGTTCAGTGCCAAAATTCAAGTTGCAAACTACTGCCTGAATGGCGTACAGCTTGAAGCAATAGCCTGAGGATTCAAACAAAAAAATAGAACTAACAAGGATAACTGTTATTTTATATAGTGTCTTACATCTTTGTTATCTAGCTTACCAATGTGAATTTGATCGATAAGGGATAATGGTGATTTTGTATGGTACACAAGATGAGGATCTTTGCCCTCTAGCAAGGCCCACAGAAGACTTACATACTTTTCAAAGCAAGGTTTAAGTAGGATAAAGGAATGGTTTGGGACTGTATTTGTAACTGGTCTGAACTTGCAGTGGATGCTGAGAAATAATTCAGCCCTCAGGTACTTGGGAATAAATATTTTTCTGGTATTAGACAAACCAGATGTAATACAGTTTTAATGCTAAGACTATATGAAAATTTAAGCTATTGGAGAAAAATGTAGGATGACATTATACTACATTTTAATGCAAGTCAATTTCACTAATGAAAGTGGAAAAATTCAAATGCTATTTGGTCAGAGTTTGGTTTGGCTGCTTGTTTTCTCAAGTAAATTCTTTTACATATTACAAATTAGCCCTGCTCAGTACTGGGGAGCACTAATTGTCCACTGCTTGGTAGGAGATCATGAGGACTGTCCTTGGTTACATCCCATGGAGTCTCATCTGATCTCTATCTGCTGCAGCTAGAGCCTATCTATCTCATTTCTGCAGCTGGACAGTATATGTGTGATGTTTTCTCGCTAAACTGAAAACATTTTTCTTACATGATTTTGCTGATGATGCTGGGAAATGATTGAGAAAAAGGTAGCCTGGGTTTGTCTACCAGCTCCATTTCAGTCCCTTGGAAGGCATCAGACAGCTACGGTGACTCCTGGTAGTGAACATGACGTGTATGACCTCTTGCCAAGGTTACAGTATGGATCTGTAGCTGCTTCTGCTCAGTCCTTTGCTCTTGTGTCAACCAGTGGAAACATTCTTAGTTTTAGTTATGCATGTACCAGAGTTGGTCATTACCAGTCTGTACCCACATTAATGTAAAGCCAAACTGATCATGGGTTTGGCTGCCCATCCCTGCTGTGAAGCCTATCCAGCCTCTCCACCTAGATCCTCTCTTTCCTTCCCAAGTCTTTGAAGACTTGTTTTGTTAAAAGTGGAGAGAAGGCGAGGTACAGCTCCACGTAACCTGCAAGGAGTTGTTTCCCTCCTAACCTACCTGTTTTATAACATGGATTGCAAGTCAGTTACACAGAGCAGTTCAGTTTGGTTCAGTAAGGGACACTTAAGTAGGAAGCGAATACATTCCATGTGCAAGTATTTGTAAAAATTGGCCTGTTTATTTTAGTAAAAAACCCATGCAGAAGACAACATTTGAAAGGCACACCTGAAAAGATACATGTCCTACTTGATTTTGCTTTACAGAAAGCTCATTATGATGTTGGCAGCCATGTCTCTGCTTCTTTAATTATATTGGTCTCAGTCACTCTTGAATGTTCTTTGAGTTGGCATCCTGGATTATGCATTCAGCAACTGGAGAAGATAAAGAAAATCGAAGGTGTAATCTATGTAAGATTTTCTTTATCTGTATCTACCTGTTTTGGCCTCATCTTTCCCTTGTCCCAGGTTCTGCTCTCTCACCCTCTTCCCTGCTTGTTGTTTTTGGAGACCCATCTATTGCTACTCTGCATGGCCATTTCCTTTGCTTTGGAATGCATTAGATTTACAATCTCTCTTGTTGTTGTGCAGGGAAAAAGAACCCTGCCCACAATGTAAGCCATCCAAATGAGCCCTGCCAAGTCAGATGGTATTCCTGGGAACTAGCATGTGAGAAAATGACTGCCTGCAAAGATGGTTCAAGCACAGGGACAGACTTGAAATGGCTCAGTTACTGAGTGTTGGAAGGATGTACTGGGCAAGTGCAAAGGCCAGGAACAAAAGTTGTATATCTTAAAGAATTTGTTTTTGTATGCTTTTTTTTTTTCTTTTCTCTTTTAGTTGGGAATTTTCATATTGGAAATCAGGCTGCCTCATATATATATATATTATCCTGATTGCTGTGCAAAATTATCAGATGGTAACCAGTTTTGACACACAGTCCTAGCAGAAGAGACAGAGTAGCATTCTATGAGCAGAGATATATGTATGTGTATGAATATATCTAAATGTACGCATGTGTATAAGTGACAATCAACTTTGCCTGTTACAAAATCAGTCCAGACTAGGATAGGATTTTCTTAACATTACCTGTCTTTGACAGAATATTTGGATTAGGGCTCAGACAGCTGAGGTGTGTCTCCCCATGAAATTCCATGTTTCAAAACATTGCGGGTGGGCTAAGGACAGGTTCCATTGTGTTAATTGCCATCCTTGCCTTCCAGATGTGCCAAGAAAGCACAAAAGCACTTGGTTGCTGCTCCTTGAGGCAGGGCTGTCAGAATACTTTGTTTATGAAGGCAAAAAAGTGTGTAGTGAGGTGAATGAAGGTCTTTTGTTTTGGGTAACAGTAAAGGTTTTTGGAGAATAGTCAGACTTGTTGACACGTGATTCATCTGCTCTCTGTCAGGCTTGGGAAAGGATCTTGGTCTTGTTATCATCTGTTCTTCTATTTCCTGCCTTTTTCAAGTTGACCCAAGAAAGTTGCATACTGTCTTTTCTTGTGTGCTCTGTCCTGTGTGCCATAAAATCTTGGTGATCTCTGATTACTTGGGATATTCTCAGTGGGAAGGGTTCTTCAATGTGTTCCAGTATGAGTACTC
This sequence comes from Gallus gallus, assembly GCF_016699485.2. Lineage (NCBI taxonomy): Eukaryota > Metazoa > Chordata > Aves > Galliformes > Phasianidae > Gallus > Gallus gallus. The sequence goes on from NC_052533.1 coordinate 25,014,821, forward strand.
CCAGAGAAATGATATATATACGTAATAGTACCCGCTGGAGTGCTGTGATGTGGGTCTCTAGGAAAATAGGTGCCCTTTTGCTACCATGCCTTATTAGGCTACAAGCTCCAAAGTATATACGTGCCTGATGGAAGTCCGGGAACCTCCTCCAGGGGCTGATCTCCTTTTCCTTTGGCTATGAATACTAAGTAAGTAAGTAGTCAGATTCAGGTAAGGCCTATTAAGCTGTGTGTTTTTTTCCGTGATGCAGTTGTTAAACACATAATGTGAGCTCTAGGCAGGGATTAGTAGAACAGCCAAGGACCTGGGGACCCATCAGAATGCATGTAGTGTGATCTCATACAGGGTTGACAGGAATGTGGGTAGCTGGGGCTGGGCTGTAGTACATGCTGCCCTTAGTAGGAAAAACATGAGGGATTTATGCAGATGCATCTGAATAAAAAAAATGGCATCAAATTATTCAGTTCCAAGGTCATAGACAACTGATATTAATGGATATTGTACTGTACCACATCTGGGGTGTAAGCAATTACATAAAGGTAATGCATTTGCATGTGGTCGTGTTGACTGGAGGAGCTTAAAGCTCATTTGAAGGATTATCTTTATATTTCTTTTAACAGAACTCACATCAATACAGTAACTTTTGTCTGTGAAATGTTTCCATACTTTTTTTTTTCTTGAGATTTGGTCTTTAGTTCATGGAAGTCCAATTCATTTAGACAATAAATCACAGATTCTATTTTTAAATAATCATCATTGCATGATATCAACACCTTGAGAAGAACAAGTATTTTAAAATTCTACATTATGAAAATCTGAAAGATTGCCTTATTCTTTTGAAAGCCAAAGAAGATTGCCACTAGGCAATATGCATGAAGAAGGTGGATGTTACTGTAAATTATGCATTTATCTGATCTATTTTTCTCTGTTATTTAAAAAGTAAATGAATGGGAAGATCAGAAGTACAAAGAAGTTAACACACCTGTCTAGGGTAAGGCTTTATCTGCCTACCAGGCTGCCATGGCTCACAATAAAGTGAGGCTTCTCTTCTTATGCAAACAACTCAAATAATTTGGAAGTCTTTTTAGGCCAAGCTTTTACAGGGAAGCAAGTATTGACAGGCAGAAATCTTAATTTTAATCATACATAAGGTCTAGAGTGTTAACATTCATAAGGAGCTTATGAATAGGAATCAAGAGGAAATTACCTGCTTCTTATCAACAGTCACTATTTCCTCCTTTCACAAAGAGGGCTGGGGGAGAATACTTGGTAACTTTATTATGAAAATGGCAAGTTATTTTTCTTTTTTAGCTTCTGAAGTATAGATGTTGTACTTGAAGAGTGTACATCCTTTGTGAACGGGGAACATAAAGCCTATTGTACTTCTTAATAATATAGATGCTGCATGGAACAGAAATACCTCACATTCTTGGCTTTCTACATACAGAACAATTGCTCAGTTGTCCCTAGTCCTGCAAAGGAGGATTGAGGAGTTGAGTACAAGGTTTGTGAGGGAGACATCTGAAGGAACTCTGCCTATTTACAAATACTGGCTACCCTGTAATAGAGAAGCGGGAGGAGGGACCCTGGAATCTCACTACCCTCTGCAGTTAGAGACAGGTTAGAGAGATTGTCACTGAGATAGGTTAGTTGCTAGGTCTGATTCGTCTCCAACAGTCATTTCAGAAGGGTGCAACATACATAGAGTAGCTCATGATTTAAACCAGTGGAAAGCAAAGGAGTTTTCTATCCCATATGCCTCCTTGAGATTTTGTGTTTTCAGTATTTTATCACTGCTTCTTTCCAAGGCTGTGAATTTAGGACACAAATGATGAATCACTGATGATTTTGAGGTAGATGAAAAGCAGTTGGCTTTCTGTACCTTGAGTTGTCTTAGGTGAGACACTGGATGGTATTTTCCAGAAAGAGTATATTCTGTCTTCAGGTGACTGAGCCACAGATGGCTAGAGGCTGGAAAGGTATTCTGAGGAGATGTCACTATAGACCTGTTTTGTTCTTATAATCTGCTCTATATACATTTTTCTTGCTGGTGTTGAAATGCTGTCGTACCTATCTGCTTGTTCTTGTGTGCTTATTGTAGGTGATGGTTGAAATTGCTTTGTGTAATGTTAGTTTCTTCTGACTGGTCAAGGAAGGAATACTGTTTCATGCACCACATCCTAAGACACTGTACAGCCATTGAATCTGATTCTTTTGGTCTCTGCATTCATCCCTTGAAGGAGTAACAAGTGTCTGAGCTGCTGCAAATTAAGTACATTCAGTGCTTTACAGGCAACTCTCCATTCTGAAACTAGAATATGCTCATGCAGGTGGATAAGCGAAAGCAATTTGACTGTATTTTCTAACTTAAAAGAAGCAGCTGTCTTATCTAAGAGACATCTGCCTCTATTCCTGAGATTAAGTATTATGCTTCAGTTGATAGAAAGTAAAATTGGCAAGCTCTAAAAAATTAACATTTTTCTATGACAAACTTGAGCTTGAGACTAGCCACCTGAAAAATGGAATGCTCACAGGGACTTGATTTTCACTTGCCTTGTTCTTTGGCTGCTCAGTAAGCCTACTTAAAAAAAAAAAAAAAAAGAGTATTACTGTTTACTACGTGATTCACAAATCAAAATTATGTAGTATATTTTCATACTGCTTCTAGTTCGATCTGATTTGTTGTTCATCTAGCAGATCTGCTTGATATTTACTACCTCTGTGGGTTTCTAAAATCACTGTGGGAATTCTAAAATACACAAAGTTCCATAAAAAATTCATAAGATAGTATCTGTTTCAAAGCTTGAATGGAAGCTTCAGCTGACTTTTGCTATTATGAAGTTCCAATTTCTAACTGTACTTATTACTCTTTCCCTGCTTTCATGTTTAAAGGGTGGCAGATCATAGGGGAAATTCAATGGAATAGGAAAATATACTTATTTCAAAAAGTAATTCAAATGCATTCAAATCCATTAAGTACATTATAGATTTTTATCAAATGTATTTTTAATTACTTTAAAATAGACACTTCTAATTTTGTACACTTTAATACTAATTTTGACTTATGCATTTGACCAGAAAGATGACTGAAAAATGTTAGTGTAATATACACTTTGCATGAACATGAATGACCATGAAGCACAAAATGATAAATCAAGGTTGGTGCTTCTTTTCCAGATAGAAGACTCTGTCTGCTTAAACAGTTCATGTTCTAAAGCTTGGGAATCTATCTCCCATTTCCACAATAGATGCTCATGGGTGTTTAGTGCTTTAGAAATGAAAACCTTTTATTTAAGTACCTTTTAAAATCTAGGACTCTCGAGGGAGACCTACACTTTATTTTGATACCTTAGTAGTCCAATTAGAGAAAAGGTAACCCTAGAGTCTATTTTTAAATTATAAACAAAACAAGCTTTCTTTTCTTAGTCCGGAATTCGATTTGCTTTAGTATACTGTTATTTTTGAACACAACAGGAATGAATGAAAAGTATCTTTAGGATTTTTTGGGAATGATCTTGTTGTGTGTACATGGCACACCTACATGGAGCATCTATTTGTATTTCTGTGTATTTTATGATCTGTAATGGGTAAGGTGTTGAAAATAATGACAAGGAACATAGACTCTGTAAAAGTGAACAGAATAAAATCTTTAGGGATGACTGTTTTTGAAGTATTCACAATTTATAAATATAAAGATCTGTTGCAGCTAATTGATCCTTTTTTGCCCCTTTCACTTCAGCTTATTAAAGAGAACTTTAAAATCATGGCAAGTGTAGAGTGCTTAAAACAATCTCAGGACATGGTAATGGCTTACAGCATTCATTGGTGAAAGCATAGAGGTGAAAACAGGATTACACTGTGATGTGTGGGAAACTGTTTCAGTAAACTCACTGCATGTTGAAGAATTTCTGCATTTGTATGTTGGGTCTCAATACAATTTGCTCCCCTTTTGTTGTTCCAGGTGGAGTAACTGAGGAGAATAAAAACCTCCCCTTCCCTCCCCACACCGTATCTCTGCATATAAATGAAATGGAATGGGAAACAACATTGATTTTGATCATGTGTACAATTTTCATTTTCACAAATTAAAGTAAGAACAGTTCGTGAAAATTATTGAAGATGTGACAAACCTATTTATGCTCCATTATTTTTTCTCTGTTGAGGTGAATCACAGTTCTTAAGTTAATATAATACTAAGCTAACTAGACCGTTAGTAGTGTAGCTATATCTTTCTGATTGGTGACAACAAATCACAGTCCTGATATTTTCACAGGGTTTTGGAAATGTAGCTGTGAATTTTTTAGTGGAATCCTATCATTTGGAGGTGATTCTATGATTCTTGTTCTTCATGTCAACATGGAGACCAGCGCTGGTTGTAGCGGTGGGAAGGGACAAGGAAGTTACTTTGGGGTGATGAGTGGCCTTATTTATAGGAAGGGAGAACTCTGGAAGGAAAGAAAAAGTGATTCTTACTTCACACATTGTGGGTTCTTGACACCTACAGTGAATGTAGTAGACTGTTTTGAAAAGTGTATTATGCTGTGCATTGCATCTGGTACCTTCCTCTCACATATCTTTGTGCTGATCTGATTGCTGAATGAACTGATACAAGGATGTGTCAGAGGAGTAGAAAGCATGTGTGACTAAGGACAAAATTATTTGCTGATCAAAGAGAAATGGTCTAAAGGTTTTGAAGTGTTGATGCAAATGTATGTCATGATTTTTCACTCCTCTAGGCTGTATCAAATCTGTGGAACTTCTGAATAGCTCTCCAGCTTCTGGATTAGTGTGCATGACCGAGCCGTTTCCTGATTTGTCTTGCATCAGTTTTACTCTTAATTTCCCTCTCCCCTTTCTATGTTTTCATTTTCTGAAGAGAAAGGGGAACTTTCATCAACTTTCAGTAAGTTCCCAACTGACTTGTTGTGAACAGGAACTGTAGGCTGCATCCTGGAGTGTATCCAATCTATGTATCTCGCTCTTCAGCTGTGTCTCTGGAATGAACAACACAATTCAAGAAGAAAGAGAAGTTTTTTATTTTAAATACTTTTCAAAATTTCCTTTAGTTCCTGGTGGTTGCATGTTGTCTTGGTTTCTTTTTTCTTTGTCCATCTCCAAAAGGTATTGTTTAATATAGGGATGATCTTTTATGCTGTCTTTTATCTCATTCATCTCCTTTACTCAGACTACAAGAATGGGCTAGATACTTTTCACCTTTGTATTTATGGAAGTTCCCATTTTTCAGTAGTTGCTTCAGGAGAAAACTGTGCTGTCCTCAGGCCTGTTTTGCACTATTGGTGTGGCAAATGCTGTTCAAGTACAGCTAAGGATCGGGGCCATATGCTAGCTGTCAGACGTGATTATTTTTCAGAACTATACCCGCAGAAGTGAGTCCTTTGATCATATCCCAAAGGCAAGAGCAAGAGGTTCTCTCTGGTCATATTAACGTCATGCTGGTTTTCATTTATTTTTCAACCAAGTTTTTTCCTAACTGTGGTGAAAATCCTCATAAATAAATCATAGAGCATTAAACAAACTCAGTATGTACTTGGTGTAGGAAGTTTTTGCCTTTTAATTTTAGAATGCTTTGAAACCTATTTTAGATGGTTCTATCCCAGTACTATTTCAAGTATTCAGTGTTCAACAGCTGTGGCATTTCTACTGGTTGTTTGTAGCTGCTGAGGAGATGCCTGAAACACTTTCCTAAGGAATTAATTTCTGTAAAGAAGGCTGCTTTCTCATGAATATCCTCTTCTAGGTCATGGTGCAACTCATCAGTAAATCAGAAAGTGAGAAAATTGTACTTTAGCTACCTACAGTGCTGTTGACACAAAGATGAATGACATCTAATTTTGGATGTTACACCAAACACCCCATGCTTGAGAAGTTTCCACTTCAGAAACTTCTCTTGTGACAGATACAGAAGGAAAATACCACTGCTGGGGAAAACATAGAGCACTATTTAACATGAGTTTTGCGACTGTCTGAAAGGCAGTGAACTAGCAATTCTGGATTCAAATTTTCTTGAAGTAAAATACATACAGTTAGTGCTTCCTCTTTATCTCAAATCTGGAAATAGGGGAGCGCTTTCCTTTTAAGAGAAAAGGGATATCTGTAGTCTGCAGTAAATACCTGCAAGGTTTCTGAGCAGAATAAACTCCTAGTTTCTGCACTGTGAAATGGCTGCCAGCAAGCTGGAGCAAGTTCAAAAGCTATATGCAAATGAAGTAAATTATTGTGACTATCTACATAGGTTTGTAGTAAAACACACAGACTGACATACTTCCCATGTAATTCAAGCGGATGTATCACTAAAACGGCTGTCAGAAGTTGACACGACTCTGGGGTAGGGTGCTAGTTGTCACAGCAATGCATGCTAGAGTTTTTTTGTTGTGTTGGGCAATAAAGGATTAGAAAAATTACATCACCGGAAAAGGTGCTTCCACATGACTATGGGCCATTGGTTATAGAGGGAAATAGAAGTTTAATTTTGCAAATGTGTACCTCCACTTGAAGAAGTGTTACCAAACTTAGGGATGCATGTAGAAGGTGTATATGCTCATTGTAAAGTAAACTAAGTATGATAGATAACATGAAGCTCTTATAAATTAGAAATCAGTAAAATGAATGTCATTGTTATTGTTATTCATTTTTCTTTTTTTTTTCACCTTTATATCATTTATGTCTCTTTAGAATTTTACTATTTTTTTCCAGTCTTTTACCAGTTTTTTTTTTGTTGTTAGATTTTCTCCTATTTCTTTCTTCTCCACTGTCATTTCCTTCCTCTTAAAAACTCCTAAGTTGTTATTTTTTTCCTTTTTCCCCTACGTTTTATCTCTTCGAGGTCTATTTTTGCTCTTCTTAGTGTTTCTGTTTCACAACAACATACACCTTCAGTTTCTGCTACTGTTTAACCCTTTCCAGTGTGTATCTTTTATTCGTTTTCTCAGTTGAAAGTTGTTCTATTGTCTGAGTCTTTTGTCCAAGGCTTCATTGCAGGTGTATAGGAAATTGAGCCCTTGGAAAATTATGTACCTATTATTCTCTAAGCTTCGACTTATTTTTCTGTGAAAGCAATTAATCAAACCATTGATATTTTATAGCAGAAATGAAATACAGTAGGTCCATGTTGGTAATTGGGATTTATTACTGAATCACACAATCTTAGTGACATAATAGAAGTTTTTTTGACATCTCATAAAGTTATTTCACTTTGAGTAAATATCTCTGTGTAAAATATAGAAAAATTTACGGTGAATATTTGCAGTTTCCACACACACACACACACACACACACACAGAAGTCATGAAACTGAGGCTAAAAGAAAAAGAATTATTATATTTCCAACTTGAGTTAGATAATAGGGGAAAAAGAGATATTAATGACCAAAAATATGAAATAGTTTCAGCATTTAGAAAGTCAAGTGAGTGTTCCTAGATACATCTAAATTTCTAGGCTACTCTTATGCAACCCTTAAGAACATATGACTTGTTTAGAATCATGTGCCAGTGTCAAGTGTTTGCAAGTCAATCAGGTTTAGACCCCCACAAACTACTTACGTTTCTAACTCCTGTGTAGCACTCAGACTTTTGAAATTACTGTAATAGTAACTCTCAAGGACCTAATGCAGTTGTCTTTTATTTCAAAATTTTTGCTGTTTTTAATTATCATACACTTAATTTCTTTGAGCTGCCATTTCCTATTAGACAGTGACTACTTCTGAAAAAATATATTTCTTTCGTAAGTCAATGTGATTATGTATTTGTTCAGTTGTACAGTAATGTGAGATATTAGTGTAAGTTAGATCTTTCAAAAAGTGAACAATAATAAAAACTGGCCAAATAAATAATGAGAAAGAAAGACATAAAGCAGTCCTCTGTCTTCCACTGCAGGACAATTAGAAGTGGTGAGACCCCAGCTGCATGTGTTGTCTTTCATTTCATTTTATCCAGAACTGCGACATACAGTAATCACCGAACACAACCAAATTGGTTATGAGAGTTCATGTATTTTAGGAGTAGAAGCAATAAATTTCTTATATTCCAGTGAAGAGCAATACAAATAAGTATGGCTTGGAATTTTTATTCTGGTTAACAAAATAGCTATTTCATAACTTACAGCTATTAATCTGTAGAAAGTGTAGTAACTGTGTACTAAAACATCTAATAAATGAGATCAGCTTGAGCCAACTGTTTAGATTTACAAATTGCATCTACACAGAAGAGAGTGAGACACTTTAAAGCTTAAGAAAGAATTGCTGATGAAAGCCCTTTAATAAGGTCTGAAATACACATTTCTTCTGATTCGCTTTGCTCTTGTACATTTCTTTTTTCAAGACTGGTTAGATGTGAACTGCATCATTAGTCTTTAAGAAATGGTCAATTACTGGGAATTGCAAATTAGCTCTACCTGTCAGTGTCTCCAAAGGGAAAGATTTGCTTATCTGCAATATGGGAACAAAAGGAAAACCAAATGTCATGGGAATCTCTAAATCAGCTGTGACAACAAGTAAATCTGTCTTCAAAGAAGATCAAGCCAATAGACCTTCCTTCGAAAGTGAGAAGCTTAAAAGGAAAAATGGAAAAATTCAGAAGCAGCACTGCAGGATGAGAATTTAATATTATTAACAGCTCAAAGAAAAGGAATTGTCAAGAAAGAGATAAATTATATAAACTAGGAGATCAATTTGATTCAGCTCAGCATGATAAAGTACAGATGTTACTGCTAAAATTGTTTTGTCTACCCTTTAATCGCCCACTGTCCTAAACCTCCTTCAAGGGTCCATTACCCTTGTCTTCTCCAAATGGTGTGTACTTCAGTTTTGGAAGAATTTATCGAGGCTCTACTGATCCTGCAGGCTAAAAATCAGCTACAGTAAAAATTTGGACACTTGGCTCATGTGTACAGACATACATGTAGCTATCTAAATCAATATAATCCTCAATCCTGTGAAAATTTCTCATGTCACTTAATTTGGTTGTTGCTGGTATAGGAGAAAGGCTATTCTTGTTTCAGTTATCTATTGGCTTGCTCTAGGCTTCAATATAAAGTGAACAGCTGGGGAGGTTTGTCTTTGGTGTGATGTTGCACCAGTAGAACAAGTGACTCAGTACTTCATGTCCACATTGCTATTATGCCACTATTATGCCAGACAAAATCATTTTCAGCTGAAGCGTACTGACATACTAAAGTCAACTTACAGAGGAACTGACCCAGCAGAATAATAAGATTCTCAGCAAGTCTTGTAGTTCCAAGATTTTAAAGAATTGGGACCTAGAGGATGGTCAACCTTTTACGTGGATGAAATTTTGGCCTAGGAATCCTTAAATTCCTTGCTGTAAGGGTTCTGGAGTGCTGAGATAGTAGGAGTTTACTTGCTCCCCCACTGAAACAAAGGCACTTTATCATGATTGTTTCTAGGAAGGCCCTATTACTTGGTTATATCCTGAATGTTTTCATGGTATAATATTACTTGGAAATTATTATATAATTGGGAATTTTATTAAGGAGTAAAATAAAGAGTTTATGTGACTGACAACAGTATGTGCCTTTTTTTTAATTTTTTTTTTTTATAGGGGGAACTGTGGAGAATATCACTGAAGAGTTTTTTAAAAAATATCCTTCTACTTGAAACAATGTGGTATGCACCTATAGTATTCTGTTTTAAATTTGTGACCAAAACAGTGCTGATAACACACCAGTGTTTTATCTGTTGCTTATTAGCGCTGACACAGGGTCAAGGCTTTCTTTCTCATTTTACCCTTTGCCACGGGCAAGAGGTTGGAAGAGGGAAACACCCAGGAAAATGGATCCAAATTAGTTGAAGGGATGTTCCATACCATGTGAGGGTATATACCATGTAATGCTATGTTTGGCAATAAAACATTAGGATAACTTTTCCAGAGTAGATGAATCTCAGAGATTGGTTGAGCCGTCTGCTGGTGGGAGGTGGTGAGGCATTGCGTTTGCATCACTTAATAGTCCTTTTCTTCCCCCTCTCCTTCAATTATTAAACTGTCTTTATTGTGATCCATGGATTTTTCTTGCTTTTGCTCTTCTCATTCTTTTCCCTATCCCCCTGGAGAGAGAGTGAGTAAAGAATTTATTGAGGCGCTTAGCTGTCAGTTTGGGTCAACTCACCACAACTTCTCATCAGGTCGTTTCTGATCAATCTTGATTGTGGTATGAACACTATTACAACATTTTTAAGTGTTTCTTTCAGGTTGAGTATGCTGTAGCAGATCATTTCTTCAACCACAAGTAATGCTGAAGGCAGAGAATAGGTCAAATGCTGGAAAAACAAGATTCGTCAGCTTTAACAAATTCTAATCTATCTGGGAAGTGTCCAGCAGAGCCCAGTTGCAGAATGGTCTAGGAAATGATTCACAACAAAAGCCTAGCTGCATGCTGGAAAACGGCTGAAGCTGTATGCAATTGTGTGTGGTGAATATAATGTCTAGCTAATGGTATCTTTAATGAAAACATTTATTTCTGCCTTTCACTTTACAATTTTTTATCACGAGAATTTGCAGAGTTCATTGTTATTATGGTAATGTTAGTAGCCACTAATTTGCAGTTTATAGAGACTCTGATTTGGCATCTCAATGTGATTCAAAAGAGAAGACGTGAAATGATGGTATTTTTTTTGCTAATGTCTTACAGGCTAAGGCTAGGTTTGTATAGAACAGGCAAACATAAGTATCAGAAGAAAACACAAGATGAGACAAAAAAGATTAATATATTCAGTAACGGTCCTTTCCCTCAGGACAGAGAGGCTGGAAAGGTCCCTGAACAGTTCCTCTGTATGTGAAAGAATGTTTTTATATAGAAACATTGTGACACTGCTTCTTAATATTAGCTTGTCATATATGTCTGTCCTGGTTTCAGCTGGAATGGAGTTGATATTTTCTTCATAGTTTCTGGTATGATGCTGTTTTGGCTTTAGGAGAAAGACAGTGTTGATAATACACTGATGTCTTAGTTGTTGCTGAGCAGTACTGCACACAGCCAAGGACATTTCAGTTTCTAATCTTGTCATACTGTTCTGACAAGGCTGGGGGAGTAGAAGTTGTTGGGAGTGGACAGCACCAGGACAGCTGGCCTGAACTGGCCAAAGGAATATTCCATATCTTATGACACCATGCAAAAATACTTGAAAATGGTGAGGAGATGGCTGGGTGGGCAGGTGCTGCTTGGGGACAGGCCGGGCATCGGTTGGTGGGTGGTGAGCAATTGCTTGTGCATCACTTTTTGTGTGTGTGTGTGTCTCTCTCTTTCTGTGATAATATCTAGATATTATCATAACTATGATTCTTTTTTTCCTTTTCCTTTTTTTCTGTCTTAGTAAATAGCTTTTATCTCAACCCATGAATTCTATTGTTTTTTTCCCTTCCTGATTCTCTCCCCCATCTGACTAGGAGGGGGGGAATGAGTGTATGACTGCATGGTGCTCAGCTACCTGCTGAATTGAACCACAGCAAGGTTTTTTTTTTTTTTTTTTTTTTTTTTCCCCTGAAGTGTTGGCTGTCTTTTAGCTCAGTTAACAGCACCGCCTTTATAGGGATCCCATGATGGCTAAGTTGTTGTAGGAATATGGGGTTAGACACCTTCTTAGGAACCTTAAACTTCCCAAAAGAGAAATATGCAACACTTTTTTTTTTTTTTTTTTTCCTGACATCAATAAATATCCAGTAGATACGGATAAAAAGTTAAATGTCATGGCCAAGGTCAAACAGAAGAGAATGGTAGAACTGAGATTTAAACCTACTTTTCTCTCAGGTGTCTTAACCACAGATCTAATCTGCCATTCTTTGTCTTAAAAGTAATTTATTTTGTAAGTCAAATTCTCAGTATATTACTCCTAAGATGTAGCAGGGTAATAAAAATAATTAAGCAGATGTTCAAATCACTAAATGAATGTCATTTTTTGTTTGAAGGCTATCCCAATATGAACTCAGATTTTAGTCTCCGGTGAAAATGTCTGATATAATGTTGGGTTTTAGCATATTACCAGAGAGAAGAATATTTAGCTACCTTAAATGTATTCAGCTATTTGATTAATTGAAGGGCTCAGCAGTCAGCGGACATCTCATTAGCCAATTCACGTAGGCATGCTGTGACTATTTTGGATCACATATCCACAATTCCAATTGATGGTAAAAGGCCAATTAAAAAGTAAATGTATTTTCATACACTGTAGCAGTGGTGTTGTCATGCGGCTTAGATTCTTCCTTTTATTTCATTCCCAATTACTCATTTTAATGATGTGCTCCTGAATGTAAGAAACTAATGTGCTTATTTTGAGCTCTGCTTATAGAAATTGTCAAGCAACCTTTCTTGTACTGTTATGCTCGGCTGATGCAAAGTTGTGTACTTTGACTATATGTACAGAGGTTATTGTGCCAGATGGTCTGGTTGTTCCTGGGATGTGAAGAACCACAGTGAGATTCCTGAATATATCCCTTATGTCATAAAACATCACTTTAACTGGCTTTTCATAGATGAGACATATAGGTATATTAAGAGAGCCAAATTGTATCTAACTGAATATCAAAAAGGTCAGCTGATGCTGATACATTTACAAAGGCATTGTATATCTCCAGCATTATGTTATATTTTAGCATTTTTTTCACTGACATCAATTTTTTTTTTGCTTTTGTCAGTTGTTTGAAAGACAGAACATTTACTTAGCTGTCAAATGATAACTTAACAGAAATGCTAGGTCATGGCTTGAACCAGTGATTGAGCACTGAGTAGTTAGGCAGGGCCAAATGAGGGGAGCTCAGGTGCAAGCAGTGCACCTGAGTGACTGGAAGGTGTCGAACCAGAATCCAACCCTTCTCAGACCTCATTTAAGGGTTGGCAGTAGAGGCAAGGGTATCTTGCTGGGGATCTGTGTATACCTGAGGCCTTCCGAGGGTAAATAGATGCTTTCCGTTGTTTGTGTGTCAATGGCTGCCACATTTGATCATGTCCTCCCTTGCTGCAGCCTGGGACTTTGCTACTCTGCTATCATTGCTGTGCTTCCCATTGTGTTACAAATAATTTGTTACACAACAGAGTTCTTGTGTTTTATGTAGCAAATGTCAGTGTTGAAACAAAGGAATGCACAGAAAAGAGGACTTTCTTTCTTTCTCTTTTGAGCATAATCATCAATTATTTTCACTAAACTCTGTTATAACCTGAATCCACCATCAAGTAAGAGCATATGAAGGATGGTACAACATGAAGCTGTGGCCAGTGGGCTCTGCCAGTTGATGTACGCTGGGCAAATTTAGGGTTCTGCAAGTCTTTCTGCTCACTCCAAGGGTTGCATCTGAACTCAGTCTAGCACAGGTGAGTTCTGGATCATCTCAGAAGGACTATATGAGTCATATACGAGATACCTCTTCTCCAAGGGTTCCTATGCTACACTGTGCAATGGTCTGAAGATCTCCAGAGTAGTCATGAATGCACAGTGTTGTATAGAAAACTCTTCTTGAGCCAGCAGACCAAGAACATTACTTTTGAATATGCATTTGTTTCCTTTCTTTCCCCTGTTTATAATTCCTTATTCTTAAAGGCACTTGGAACAGTACTATACTATGTCAGCTTACTGGGCTTTGAGAATATCCATAGTGCTTGAGTGCCAGGGAAGTGGGCAATGAATCTCAAGCCTAACTGGCAAATATGTTCCTTAGATTTCAGTGAACAGCAGCTAACACCTGAAGTAAACTGCATTTACTGCATCTGCTATTGTAAATCTTAATTTAATCTACCTGTTCAGCGTGTGAACTCACAGCCTGTGTACTGCACTGGGGCGGGGGGGGGGGTGGAAGGAAAAAAATTGCCAATGATTGTGGGCTTGTGATTGCAAGCTTTTTCCAATTTGTTCTGGAAATTAAAGTCCTGCGGCAATTTTCAAGTGTGTGTAACTCGTGGTCTTCATATTTAGATGTTGGCAACATAGTTGGTACTTAAATATTTTTGATGTTTCATGGTCAGCTTCTTTCATCTTCAGTGCTCTTTAATTACTGACAAAAACTGCACATAAATGCTTTGAGTAGTGAAGTTCCATTTGCAAATCATCACACAATGAGATGAACATGGGTAACATGACCTAGGCTTAATGAGAGACAGTACACCGATCCATTCATATTGACGGAGATTTTTCAAGTTCATCATTCATTCTCTAAAATGAATATTTCACTAATGTGCTGGATAGATTAAACTAAAAGGTTGCTTTAACTCTTTTTTTTTTATCATTTTATCTGGTGAGCTAAGAAAATAGAATTTAAATTGTATAGACACTTGTCTTTATTAACATCTCAAAACTTACCAGAAGGTTACTTTTTTAATGTCACATAATAATACCTAATTTCTTCAACATGTATTGACTAACCATTCTTTTGTGTCTACCCATTTGAGTGTCACTTATTCTTTGTGATTAGTAATCAGATCTGGATAAGAAAGATAAAACAAATGTAAAAATATTCCTCTGTTTCTGAATTTCTTGCTTTTAAGGCAAAGGAAAAATAAAACAGGTCATCAAGAAATTAAATACATAAAGATCAGAGGTGAGATAATGAGCTCATTTGCATTGCATTCAGGATTTGTTTTGAACTTCAAAACATGAGATCATACAACAGTGAACATTTAAATACTGCCATCTATATGAAAGACTAAATCAAAATACTCTCCTTTTTCATCCTCTAACAATTATTTCCTCGCTGTATGTTTTCCATCTTTCATTTGGTGGTCTCTGAATATGAAGTGCTTTATTTTTCTATAAACAGAACGAATCCAAAAACTACTGTATATAGTAGGTAGTGGACAGTATAAGATTAGAAGTGATACTGGACAGGAAACAATTGCAGGTATTGGACTATCCAAGAAGCTGCTTCATAAATGTTTTTCCACAGGTGCAGTTCAAGACTTGACTTAGGGTGAGTAAGACTTGTGTTATACTGAGGAAAAATGGAACTGAGGTATATGACTCCAAATACAATTTTCCTATCCACTCGTGTGAAAGGCCTATAAAATATCTTCTACTTTTGATACCTGATCATTTTACAGATGTAATACAGTATTGAGACTTCTGTGAGGGCTGAAGAAGAATGCCTCAGTGTTTTTAGAATATGGCTTTACAATCAGTCAAAGACTGGTGGAAAATAAACAGGACAGCTGTGTGTACTCCCTCAAAAACAGACCAGAGGACAACCTGAGTGTAGGTTTGAGACAGGGATGTGTATATTGGCACATATGTTAGGAAGTTGTCAACTAGATTTCCATCTTTGCTCTTCTATTCCTTTTCCTTTCAATATCTGTGTAGAAAACAAAATGCTCCACAGTTTACTTAGGACCAGATTATTCCTCTCACACTTTAGCAGAAGTATGGGCTGAGATGGCTTACACATGAGAACTACTGGTGATGGGTGGATGGTTGGATTGACTGATCCTGTGGGTTTTTTCCAGCCTTGGTGATTTATGATTCTCTCTCCTTTCTCTACTACTTGGAAGAAGCGTTCATGTCCTTACAACAGATAAATTCATGTCCTGCGCAGGGCTGAGCAAGGACTTATGGCTATGTCAGGCCTTTCCTTTCCTCTGTTTCCTTGAAGAGCAAACCAAGGCAGTGACAGTTTTAACCTGCTGTGATAAGTGATAACTCGGTCACCTCATGACTGTAGCTTATAGCTTAAAGATATAACAGGATGACCTTTCAGGGATGCACAGATTTGCTCAAACAAATAAAATTGGGAAAGGTCAAAATATTTTTCTTTTCCCCAGCTACTGCATAACAGTAAAGACATTTGATTTTCCACTATCTATCTATGTCACCAGTTCAAATTCAGTCCAAGTGTTACTTGGCTCAATCTTCTCTGAATTAGGCACACTTGACCAGGGGACTGTCAGATACTCAGTGGCCATAACTGGACACACAAAATTACATCTTTGCTTTGTCAGTATAAAAATGGAGATGGGGAAAAAATTATAAATAGATATGAGTAAAAAGCAGCTCAGGTGACTTTCTTCAGGAAGCCTAATGGAATCTACAGTCAGCCCTACTGATAAAGCTGCTATTTCTGCTTGCAATCTATTTTCCACTGAATATAATCAGCCAAACAAACACAAAATAATCATGTTTGGTGCAGACTGCTGTGTTGGCACCTGAACAGCACCTAATGTGCCAGCTGCTGCTTTGTTTTGTTTATTTGTTTGTTTCTTGCTGTATTAATGGATTTTACATTGCTTTCATTATCCAGTAAAAATATAATAAAGAACATACAGGGTATGTGGATGCCAAGATGGCTTTGTGGAGAAATTTGGATGCATGATCTATTTTTGGAATAGGTGATCTTTCTATGTTTTCACTTGATTACACCTGTACAAAGTGTGTGGACTCTTCATTGCTTTGAATGGGCACTAAGGATCCAGCGGGGATTTTGTAAAGGTGCCTCCACCCCATATACCAAATTGTTTTACAGCAGGCACTTTCTTGAATTGCTGCTTTTACCACAAGGAAACATTCTCTACCTCTCCTTTTATCTTCTGTTCTTGATCTCAGGTTGAGTGAGCTGAGGTTTTTCAGCCTGGAAAAGAGAAGGCTCTGGGGAGATCCCATTGTGGCCTTACAGTACTTGAGGGGAGTTTATAAACAGAAGGAGACTGACTTTTTACGTGGTTTGATAGTGACAGGATAAGGAGGGGAACAGTTTTAAACTAAATGGGGGGAGTTTTACAGTAGATATTAGCAAGAAATTCTTTACTCAGAAGCTACAGAGGCACTGGAACAGGCTGGCAAGAAAAGCTGTGGATACAAGATGTTCAAAGCCAGGTTGGATGCGGCTATGGACAACCTTGTCTGGTGGGCGGCAGCCCTGACCACAGTATGGGGTTGGAATTGAATGAGCTTTAAGGTCCCTTTCAACCCAAGCTATTCTATGATTCAGCCATACTAAATTTTTTAATGAGAACGTGAAAGAAGGGAGGTTTTAGTTCCTTTAATTGCATCAGTGTTTCAGATAAATTCTTCCTTGTTTGCTTTTGCCTTCTCAGTGTTCTATTTCAGGTACATCATTAACTTTCATTCCTGAATTCTGACAATATTGTGAGAAAATCAGATATTGTTACTTTCACGCATAAGAGACTGATTAGAAAAAATACTTGTGAATGTGAAAACTGAGATTTAGGGTCATGTTAAATTTAGCTGGATGCTTTGGTTATGAGAATTTGTTTTCCTAGATGAAATCAGTGCTAATTTGCTATTTCTGAAGGAGATAAGTGGTGAATTTCAGGACTTGTAAGAATTTTTGGATAGATGTGGAAGGAAATATCATACAAAATTTCAGCTGGCTAAATACTAGTTAGTAACTTATGTGCACAAAATGCCTTTCAGTTATTGAATATACCTAATAACTTTCACATCTATGATAAGCATAGATTTTTATGGCTGTCCTGGCAGTTAAAAGGGCTAACTGCCCCCTGGGGTGCATCAGGCCTAGCAGTGCCACTGGGCAAGGGAAGAGATTGTTCTGCTCTGCTCTAGTGTTGTCTCAACTTGAGTACTGTGCAGTTTGGGACACTACAATATAAGGAGGGCATAAAACTATTTAGAGCCTCCAAAAGAGGGCTGTGAAGATGGTGAGGGGTCTAGAGGGCAAGACTCATGAGGAGCAGCTGAGGTCCTGTTTGCTCAATCCTGGGGCTGAGGGGAGCCCTCATGGCAGCTGTAGCTCTTCACAGGGAGTGGAGGTGCAGCGTTGAGCTCTGCTCTCTATGACAGCGACAGGGCCTGAGGGAACGGCATGGAGCTGTGTTGGGGAGGGAGAGCTGGGGGTCAGGGGCAGCTTCTGCACCAGAGAGTGGTGGGCATGTAACAGGACAGTGGGCACAGCCCCAAGCTTCAGAAGTTCAAAGAGCATTTGGACAGCACTCTCACACACTGAGTCTTTTTTTTTTCTTGGGTGCCTCTATGTGGAGCCAGGAGTTGGATTTAGTGATCCCTGGGGGTCCCTTCCAACTTCTTAGGATATTTTGTAATTCTATAACTTGCATACCTTTTAACATTTACGATGTCTGTGTGAGGCTTTAAAATAATGCCATAGTCATTTAGTGGAAAACATTTGATTTAACTTGATTTTGTGTATTACCGAGAGACTTTTCCACAGCTAATAATCAATTTTGTATTTGTGATAAATGCTTCCTTTATATGCTTTGAAGAATTTTAGGCTGGAAGTGTTTATAAAATACTTAGGAAAAATTCTTGTTTAAAATTGTTGAGGTAACAGCTGTTTGTAAAAACACTGATATTAAAACATCATAATATCAGTTTATTTTTATGTCTGGTAGAATAAGCCTTATAACTTAATCACAGCTATCCCAAACTCTTGATCTTTAACATTGATAGTAAAATACATTCATGAATAAAATATTAAACAAGTGGTTTATGGCATGCAATTAAACAAGAGCAGTAATATAAAGTGCATAAAATTTATAAAGCATGAACATATAGATAATAGTGTGTCAACACAGGCAAACAAATAGGCATTTGAGTGCATACACATACATGGCTTTTTGATCTATAAGGATATGGCACTTTTAAAATTGTTATTACCAGTGTTTACCACTTGCTTGCTTTCCGGTCTGCATGGCTTATTGCATATTATAATTTGAAAAGATTATCTTACTAGGGTAATGAACAATAAAAAAAAAATTGTAATTCATCCTAATAAGCTTGAATGGTAACCCACATGCTTTGGACATTTCTAGCCAAGCATAATTTATCCACATCTTTGGCTGTGAAACAGTGTGGATCTTCTTAACTGAGTCCCTGACAGATGGTTTAAGCTTTTTCAGGACTACATTTCCAATCATTTTGCCCATATTGCAAAATTGGCCTTGAAAAAGGGTAAAGAGTTGTTATGCTGCATTAACATCTCTTCTGAATTGCTTGCTGTGAAGGACATGAAAAAGAAGGAATCAGAAAAGGAATGTTTTAAAGATAAAACTTTGAATGTTACAAATGCTAGATGTAAAGATCTTAAATTATACTCTTCACCTCAATGTGACTGTGGTCATATTATATGTGATAATGAGAACACAACTTTCAGTTACCTTGTTTCATAAATGATTCAGATGGCATTCATGGTATAAGAGTTAAAAGTGCCTGTAATTAGAGAGACTTCCTATAGTCTTAAACCTTGCTGATGGATGGCACAATTGACTGCTATTAGATGAACAGGGATTTCTGTGGCATGTTTTGAGATTTTTTTTTACTGCTCTCAATCAAATATCAGTCTTCATTTCTGCGTGTAACATGGATTGATCACGCATACTATGTGAAATTCTCATTTTCTTTTGCAGCCTCAGCTGACTGGCTTCTTCATATAAAATGCTGTTCTTTTCTTCTTGCCACCTTTTAGTTTATGATAAAAATCAATGAAAGCTGAAGCCTTCCACGATCATCTATAAAATGCAATTACTGTATACAACACACAGTAAAAGTCCTGTGGTGTATACGTTGAGACATAATTTATGCCACTTACCTCCAGAGAGGTATTGATCCTACTCTGTGAATATCTTACAAAAGGGCTGTTGAGTGCAAGCTCAAGGAAATATGTGGTTATTGGGCCTGATCTATAATTTGATTAATAATGACCTATTTCTTGAACTCTGCTCCTTACTGCACTGTTTTGTGTGACTGAGCCTTTTATCTTTGAATACTGTGCCTGCTGATCCCTGTCAGAGGCCCACCTCATCTTGCTGTCCCTCAGGCTCAGTGGTCTCTTTGATCCACACCAATGGAGCCATAGGAGAAGGCTGAAATGACCTGGCAGATACAGTCGTTATCTTTTAAAATGTCTTGCAATCTTTGCTAATCCTGAAAGTGCTGGTTGCCCAGCACAGCCTGCACCTATTCTGTGGCTGGATCCAGTTCTTAAAATATTTTCCTGCTGTGGAAGGAAAAGCAATTCTGCATAAGCAGTCCAACAAGGATTCTCTGAGATACGTGGTAAAAGCTACCCCACTTGGCTCAGTTCATGGCTTTGAGTGCTGCAATTTAATATATAAAATACCAGGAAAAAGCCTGCATGGATGATGTGAAACAAAGTGAGTGGATATTATACAGAACCTTTCAGTGTTCTGGGGCTGAGGGAACACCTGCATAGCAAAAGCACCAGAATAACCCAGTTGTGTAGGAATAAATCTGTTACTCAGTATATCAGCACTTTTTTTTCCTCAGGTAAATTTCTCAAGTAAAGAATTGTTGAGTGGTGTCTCTGACCTGACAGTTTCCATTTCAAAGTTCACGTTCTTTGAGACGCAGCAAGAATGGTGGCAATTTACTGTACTATATGGAGGAAAAAAAAGCCATTGTGTATTCATAGAATGAGAGTTCAAGAGCGTTTAATTCACTTTGGACAGAGACCTGTGTTGTGGGGTAAGCTTCTCTATTATATGATTACAGTAAATAGTTCAACCTTGTTCTGACATAAATGCCCTGTTTTGGGATTTGGTGAAAGTTAATTGCCTATTGTGCTTGCTTTGTAGTTGGTGAATGACATAGTGGCATAGTTGATGAACAACAAAATATTTATTGAAAATGAGGAAAAATAGCCTGTTAAAGGAGTAGTAGCAATATAATTTAGGCCCAAATTGGCCTAAATGAATTCCAAGTAGAAGTATGCATAATTTCTGACACTTCTAGGGATTCTTTCCTCTCCTATCTATTAATAGGTTTTTCAATCAGATATAAACCTATTTCATCAGTTCTATAAATCCAAAAGTGATGCTTGATTAGAAACTGAATAAGTAGCAAAATGAACACAGTAGGCTCATTACACATACAGAAAGAAACATACAAAAAAAAAAAAAAGACTAAGAAAATAAAACAAGAAGCTGAATTTAATTTGAATTTAAAATGTTTTACTAACCATATTATAAGGAAAACCTGGTCTCAGTGAAGTCAGTGGTGATCTATTACTGCATTTCTCAGGGCAAGGATTACAGATGGAGGTAACTTCTAGAGCCACTCTGTTACTTGTTTGGATAAAGTCTTGTCGTGACTTCCTCAGTTTTCCCCATTTGTAAGATGGTGTATTTTATGAAGTTTTATCAACTACTGTAAGAAAGGTGACTTGTTAGTATTAAGATAAAGTGAATTAAAGAACTGAGTAAAATTCCTGGTACTGAGCATTGATCCAGCCCAAGCACGGAGTGGGAGTCCAATTCACACATTGCTTTCTGGAAAGATTTTACAGCAGGAATGATCTTGGTATTTTTATTAATATCTTTTTTCCTTGTGAAAAATGGAGAGAGAGGTTAGTGAAGTGAATATTTTTGGGATTCAGCCACTGCATTTGGGGACTAATAACAAGAATTTATTTTATGAATTAGAGAAATTGGAAATTGCTGAGGGAAAGGAAGATTTATTGAATCAAGTGACCACAGACTAACCAACACCTACTGACACCATTTAGCCGTGAAAAAGGTAAAATGTTCCTGAGACAGGTCAGGTAACGTAATTCTAGTAGTGAGATGTGAAATGCAATTACTGCCGCTTTACATGGAAAATTATGTGCAATTCTGATTGTTCATATTCAAGAAAGAGAAATCTTAGGTACAGAATAAAGGCTACTCAAATGACTCTGGAAAAGGGCAAGCTCTTTTAGGAGAGTAACATGAAAGACAGATTGGCAAGACTGGCAGAAAGGGGTTATGTCTGCTCTGTATAAATATACTCGGAATGATCCCAATGGACAGTTTCTTCAGCTAGAGAACAATGTTTCTCTAAGAATGAATGACTACAACCTGCTAGATCCATTTCCCACTAGACCAGGTTGCTCAAAGCCCTGTCCAGCCTGGCCTTGGATGCTTCCAAGGAGGGGGCATACACACCCTTGCTGGGCAACATGTTCCAGTGTCTCACCACTCTCACAGTAAATAATTTCTTCCTGATATCTAGTCTAAATCTGCCCTCTTCCAGTTTAAAATCATTTCCCTTTGTCCTGTCACTATATGCCCTTACAAACAGTACCTCCCCAACTTTCCTGTAGGCCCCCTTCAGGTACTGGAAGGCCACTATACGGTTCCTCCAGAGCCTTCTCTAGGCTGAAGAGTCTCAACACTCTCAGCCTGTCCTGAGATTAGTATTAAGGCAGGTTTTGATCAGTTTATAAAATACAAGGTGAGATGTGGTGCCTTTTTAGTTCTCTGGGGTCTTTGATGCTCTTTTTTAAGTAATACATTTTAATTAATGTGAGATAAATCCGTCCATTTGAATTGATGTAATTCTGCCAAATTCAGTCTGACTGTATAACTATATAAGTTTAAGAGCACTTCATCTAATATGTAAATAATTATTTGCAGAGAGTACAGAAGATTAAAAAAAATCTCAAAATTACAAGCAGGACTAGTAGATTCATTTAAAGTCACTTTGCTTGGTGAAGTCCCAAAAGAGGATCAGGGAGATAACTGATCTTTCTGAGGCCAGATGTTTAGCTAGAGTAGCCTCAAGCTAGAATCTCTCAAGAGGACCTTAGATGAGAGCCTGACACAACGCGGTCCTATTCTTTTCACAATCTTGACTTACTGTGCACAGTACCCTAGGAATGCAGGAGAGGGCAATGTGGAGGCTATGCAACACTATCCTATTTGGAGACTTACTGCTAATGAAATAATTGTCAGATAGCTGGCTATCTTTGTCTCTTTGTGAGATTCTGGAGTGAGATCAGAATAATTGCACTTGCTGAAATGCATTTTATCTAATAAGTAAAAAATGATGTTGTTATACAGTAAATATCCTTTATTCATTGAACAGTTGGTTCTATACATTTTCATTCTTTGTATTTTAAAGTAATGACTTCTGTGGTTATCATCTGAGGCCATGTGATGATGATACTGAAGGACTGTTTGGTCTACCTTGAAGTGTCACTGAAGGGATCAGACCATTTGGATGGTGTTTATCCTCAGTTTGACAAACTGCTCTTCAGACTGCAGTCACTGGCACACGGTCTTGTCTATCTGTGAGATTTGATGTGTTTGATCTACGGGATCATGATACTGTAGGAATGAACCTTCACTAATATCAACCAATTTGGAATCTTTTTTTGGGCAGGGCTTATCTTTGTGACCTAGAAATTGTGACCTGATTACCAGACAAACTTGACCATTTGTTTTTTTAATATTCAGTGGCTGTATATTAGATACAGAACTTAGTCCTTTACAAGATTTCTTGGTCTTTCATAGCCTTTGCCTCCTGAGTCTTATTTGTATTAGTTTGTCCTATTTCAAATGTCAAATTGAGACAGTTTTCTAACATTCTATAGTAATGGGATGTTGTGATTTTGTCTGCATTCATGCAGTGGTGGCTTAGGTTCCAGTATGTTACTTGATGATTTAGGGTTTAGATTTAGGGTTTAGAGTTTAGGGTACTTGCACAGTCTGTTACTATGCATCTCTTAACTTGCCAGAATCTGAATTTTATTACTTGT